>NC_069793.1:53806651-54113281 GCF_027406575.1 Nycticebus coucang
GTGAAAAAGGGAATTGCAAATCTTTACAGATAGTTCTCTAAAGGTCCTTACCCTGTATGGCCAATCCCCTACCAGAATCCTTAGCTTCTATAACATGTTAACCCCTGCCTCACCTCTAACCAACCAGGCTTCCCTATTCTTCCTTTAAGACTCAGATCAAACACCTTTTCTTTAAAAACAAACAAACAAACAAAAAAAAAAACTTCTACAATTTCTACTACCACCCAAATTCCATTAGGTATGGCCCCTGGAGAGCAATAAATTCAAAATTTAAATGATAATACCTATAGCTCTGCAAGGTGGTTTTGGTTTATTTGTTATTCTCCATTACCTCTAAAGCAAGAATTCCTTGGGGAATTTATAGATCTGTATCTCTAGTGCTTACACTATCTTACAGAAAGCCTATTCAGATGTCTTCTGAATCAATGAATGGAACAAGGTGTAGTATAGTATTAAGAGTCCTAGTCTGGGTGGCGCCTGTGGCTCAGTGAGTAGGGCGCCGGCCCCATATGCCGAGGGTGGCAGGTTCAAACCCAGCCCCGGCCAAACTGCAATAAAAAAATAGCCGGGCGTTGTGGCGGGCGCCTGTAGTCCCAGCTGCTCGGGAGGCTGAGGCAAGAGAATCGCGTAAGCCCAAGAATAGAGGTTGCTGTGAGCGGTGTGACGCCACGGCACTCTACTGAGGGCGGTACAGTGAGACTCTGTCTCTACAAAAAAAAACAAAACAAAAACAAAAGAGTCCTAGTCTAAGAATCAAAATGCAGGGCAACATGAGCTTGGGGGGCAAGTTAGGACAAATAAAGTGAGCCATGAACTAAAGGAGAAGACAGTTAAAGCAGTCTAGAATAAGCATGCCCTCCACGGAATAGGCAGAGCTGATGTCACTGTCCAACAAGGGAGGAAACAGTCAAGAAATCCTTGATCCCCACATGGCCAGGACACCAGGCTACTCATAATACTATTAGTGGCAGGGCAGCAAAGTGATACATTTCATTTAGAAAGATGTCATCTAGGAAATATTAACTAATATTCATGAAGAAATGAAATTTCAAAACAGGTTTTCTTCTCTGAGGGAGAAGCATATAGTAAGATATAATAATGTGTTAGAACAATATGTCGGCTGAAGTTCTTCCGACTATAAGATTCCAAGGAGCTGGGGAGAAGACATTTTTGCCCAGTGGCCACTCCTAGCTGTCTATTTCCTCCAACTTTTAAGATTGTTTCCCCCTTTGGAAAAAAGAAAAAAATATATATTATTTGCCCTAGCACAGACAGGCTGATTAATAAACACTTTGGTTTACCTTCTACCTTAGAAGAATTTACCAAGGGAAAAATTCCTACCCTTCATCAGCAATTTTAAGTTTATCCTCATCTGAAGAATCATCACTTGATGATATTATGGCTTTGGATTTTATTTTTCCCTTCATGGAAGGAGGCAGACGTTCTGGTTTTGGCTAAAGAAAGAAATGTCAAACATAATAGATTAGTCAGGAATCTTATATCAGGACATCTTGTTAAACTGGGTTTGCATTATGATGATACAATCAAACAGCTACCAATAAACTTTGAAAAGCATTTGTGCCTGAGGAAGCTGCAGGGAAAGAATGTATTCTAGTGTATGTAATCTTTTATGTCTACCAGGGGACAGAAAAACACAGTACTGTAAACTTACAGTCTTTTTCTTCTCTGTTCTTGGTGGACGGCGCTTTTTCAGTTTGGGACCATTTTCTGTTTCATCATCATCAGATCCTTCTTCTCCCTTTGGAGGTCTTAAATAGTGAACACCAAGAGAGTCTGTCAAGAGTCACTCATGCTTACAAAGTTCAAGACTACTTTGGCATTAAGTTATTATTCATTTTAAATTTCCTTCTTAAGGACACTTGTACTAGACGGTTTATTGCAGCTCAATTTACAATTGCCAAAATGTGGAAACAGCCTAAATGCCCACCAATCCAGGAATGGATTAACAAGCTGTGGTATATGTATACCATGGAATACTATTCAGCTATTAAAAAAAAATGGCCTGTAGTCCCAGCTACTCGGGAGGCTGAGGCAAGAGAATCGCCTAAGCCCAGGAGTTGGAGGTTGCTGTGAGCTGTGTGATGCCACGGCACTCTACCGAGGGCAATAAAGTGAAACTCTGTCTCTACAAAAAAAAAAAAAAAGAAAAAAAAAAATGGAGACTTTACATCCTTCGTATTAACCTGGATGGAAGTGGAAGACATTATTCTTAGTAAAGCATCACAAGAATGGAGAAGCATGAATCCTATGTACTCAATTTTGATATGAGGACAATTAATGACAATTAAGGTCATGGAGGGGGGGAGGAAAAGCAGAAAGAGGGACAGAGGGAGTGGGGTGGGGCCTTGGTGTGTGTCACACTTTATGGGGGCAAGACATGATTGCAAGAGGGACTTTGCCTAACAATTGCAATCAGTGTAACCTGGCTTATTGTACCCTCAATGAATCCCCAACAATAAAAAAAAAAAATTTCCTTCTACATGGGTGCTATCTTCAAACATATTGTATTCAAGGGCAGATCATAATTCTTGCTACACACGACTCAGGTAAAAGCATGAATTTAAGCAATGTCTGCTGATTAATTAAATCACTGTCGAGCTCTGTCTTTAATCTACATTTGAATCTTTTTTTTTCTTTAAAGACAAAGAGTCTCACTCTGTTGCCCTAGGTAGAGTACCATAGTGTCATAGCTCACAGCAACCACAAACTCTTGGGCTCAAAGCGATCCTCTTGTCTCAGCCTCCCAAGTAGCTGGGACTATAGACACCTGCCAAAGGTCTGGCCAGTTTTTCCACTTTTAGTAGAGACAGGGTCTTGCCCTTGCTCAGGCTGGTCTCAAACTCCTGAATTCAGGCAATCCCCCTGCCTCAGCCTCCCAGGGTGCTAGGATCAAAGGCGTGAGCCACTGCACCCAGCCTACATTTGAATCTTGCATGTGGTGGAGTGTAGAGTGACAGAGAGAAGGTGAGAAAAGACAACGCTCCAGACCTCAACATCTTTCTCCTCTTCCTTCCCAACTACTAATTCTAAGCCCGCTAATGCCCTCAGCACAGCTTCAATTCCAAAGGTTTATGTTTAAATAAATTCATCAGATTCTCTTCCGGACACAGTCAGCCAAGGGTTGGGAAAGGCAGTTCTAAGATAGCTAAATGAGGTTCCAGGACAGGAAAGCACCAAGAGATAGAACAGATCAGCTTAGGCAGCACCTCTATGTGAGAGAGGGAAGGGCACCTTTAATCCTAGCAGCAGATGGTACTGGCTGGTTTAAAAGGCATATTAACATCTTAAGCATTGAGAAAAACCAACCATGAAGTGGGCACTGCTGTCACCATTTTACAAAGAAGAAATGAAGACTGACTTTTCCAAGACTGCACATACATAGATAGCATGGACACAATCCAGGTCTTCTCATTCTAAATCACACACATTTTTCCAATAAATATAATTTAAAGACACGAGAAAGGCAATTATGACTAATTTGTAGCTCTAAGAAGGAAAGCTGTAGAAAAGTACAAAAATTCCAAGTACTCACGGGATTTTGTAATGGGGTCTATTTTAGGATTAAAGTAGGAAATGGGGGTCCAGAGCGGTGGCTCAGGCCTGTAATCCTAGCACTCTGGGAGGTTGAGGCGGGAGGATCACTTGAGCTTAGGAGTTTTAAGACAAGACTGAGCAAGGGTAAGACTGTCTCTAAAAAAAAAAATGAATACAGTAGGAAATGGGGGCACAAAAGGGTATACTGTTTGGAAAGATCAAGTGATCACTAGGGGTTCATAAATCATTATTTTTTTTTTTTTGAGTCTCATTTTGTCGCCCTCGTTAGAGTGCTGTTGCATCATAGCTCACAGCAACCTCAAACTCTTGGGCTTTAGCGATTCTCTTGCCTCAGCCTCCTGAGTAGCTGGGACTACAGGCGCCTGCCACAATGCCTGGCTATTTTTAGAGACAGGGTCTAGCTCTTGCTCAGGGTGATCTCAAACTCACGAGCTCAGGCAGTTCACCTGCCTTGGCCCAGAGTGCTATGTTTATAGGCATGAGCCACCAAACCCAGCCTCAAACATTCTATTTTTTTTTTTTTTTTGGCCGGGGCTGGCTTTGAACCCGCCACCTCCATATACAGGGCCAGCAACCTACTCCTTTGAGCCACAGGCACCGCCAGCCTCAAACATTCTAAACATAAAAAGTTTCAGAAGGTGAAAGGTCTTTTGCCACTTTTCTAAGGTTATTTATCATAAAACACATTAATGATTACAGTACCTTCTCCTCTTCTTCTTCTTTCTCTCACCACCCTCCTCCTCTTCGCCTTCTTGTTCACTACCACTGCCCTTTCTTCTCTTCTTCTTTTTGGATACAGGTAGGTCATCATCGGTGTCATCATTGACAAATTCATCAAACTCTCCTCCCTTCTTAGAACGCTAAGGTACAGAAAGGAGACATATTCTATTAGTCATCGGACAAATTAGAGATCTTTCATTAAGTCACACAGAAGAGGTACTTGGCTAGGCCTGTATTTTATTATTTTTTTTAGAGACAGAGTCTCACTTTGTCACCCTCGGTAGAGTGCCGTGGCATCACAGCTCATAGCAACCTCCAGCTCTTGGGCTTAGGCGATTCTCTTGCCTTAGCCTCCCAAGTAGCTGGGACCACAGGCACCTGCCACAATGCCTGGCTATTTTTTTTTTTTTTTTGCAGTTTGGCTGGGACCGGGTTTGAACCTGCCACCCTCGATATATGGGGCTGGTGTCCTACTCACTGAGCCACAGGCACCACCCTAGGCCTACATTTTAAACACTTCTAATTGGGATAAATGTGTTAATTGGTTAAAACTTTGTGAAAACTATTAACTACTTAAAATGCCACGATAAGATAAAATGTACGTAGCTAACCCTGGAATGCATTTCTTAATACTGTATACCATTTAATCATTCCATGTGTTGGAAGACTATTTCTTAGCAAAGGAAGAAGTCAAAGCCAATAACTAAGTACAGACTGAATTTAACCAATTATCTTCATTTCTGAAAGCCAAAATACAGTGGCTGATGTCACTGGTACTAGCAGGAATCATCTTACCCGTCCACCACCACCACCTCTTTTCTTTTCTTTTGTTGCTTCAGTCTCACCAGTAAACATAAGAATATTTTTGGTCTTCTCCACATACTGGGCTCGCTGTTCCAAAAGTTTCTTTTGCTCTTCCTTTTCTCTGAGACGTTTCTCTTCCTATGAATGAAAAGTAACAAAAACCCCATCAAAATGTTCTCATGATGAAAGATTCATGGCTGCCATCCTAAGCAGATGACTTAAAAAAAAAAAAAATCCATAGTATGTATATGTGCACAATCTTTAACCCTAGTGTAACTGGGAAATACAATAGATACCTGTTCTTTAAGAAGTTTTTGCCTTAAGAGTTCCTTTTCTTGCTCTTGCTTGGCTCGCAGCTCCCGCTCTTCTTCATCTTGTTTGCGTGCCCGGGCCACATGGTACTGGGCCTGGCTCAGTAAGTCAGAGCATTGCCTAGAACATTTCAGATTTAAAGAAATATGAATGCAGCTAGCATACTTTGTTCAAAAATGCAGAGTATGTGTCCTTGCACAAACTGAGAAATCTGAAGGACTATTAACTGATAACTATGTAAAGTCTTAATTTATAAAATCAATTTAGTTTATCATAATCTAATACTGTCAATTATATTCAGGTTCCAAACTATAAATATCCTTCCAAAGATCTGCAACATTATCTTCATATAGGACTCAGAGCCAGGAATTATATCTTGACTCAGTGACAAGGCTAACATTAGTGAAATAGTATTTTCCCCCATAATCTATGTACTCGTACTAAGTCAATTTTGCGAAATTCCCAGATAAGAAAAAAAAAGCCTTGGTATAGGTTAGAGTCCCCAAGAGGAAGGAGTGTGAAAGGCCAACCTCTGCTCACTACTGCATCAGTCTCCCAGCCCAAACTGATACCACCTCAAAGTCACTTTCCATAAATAGTAACATTACCTGGCTTCTGTAGCAGCAAGGGCCAAATCAAATCTCATTTTATCTCCCACTTTACTCAAGTAACTGAAATATCTAAACGGAATGAGAAAATAAACTACTTCAAAAAAAATTCTAATGAAACAAAGCCTTTTAGATTTTTAATCTGTTCTATAAAGTCTGATAAAAGGTTTACAGATTGACTTACATGAATTTATTTAACGGGTAAGGAAAGGCTACCATTTCAATAGGAAGATTGTATATGCAAGTAATTTTTAAAAAGACACTCCTCAATATGACATTCTGTATTTTTAATAAAAGACAAGTTCATCAAGATACAATTGTATTTATTATCAGTAAATTCACAAATATCTAAAAAAAAATTAAAGCAATGAATATTTACTAAATACTAAATTTACCAAATACAGCAGGATGGAGTTAGGAGGCTCAGGCCATAAAAACACTTAATTTACTAGGTAAGGCCAAAATCTTAGACAACAAAATTCAAATAAGGTTGGACAAAACTTGAACAAATGTCATGTTTTAATTTCACTACACATTGAATTACCAAATAAATACTATAAGGTTAAATAAATTTTGAGCTGTGGTATGTAAGCCTATTAAGCAATATTTAAGAGGTAAGACTTTAAGCCCACGTCAATGAAAATCAACATCCGATAAACAGACACATGTGTAAAAAGGAAAATTAACATAGAATCCAAACATTTCACAAGTGTAAAATGCTGAGTCATATTATTATTAGATAATGAAAAATCTGGAAGGAAGGTGTTTGGTGGGAGAAGGGAAGGTATTTGATGGGATCTTGACTAATGTGCACAAAGCAAGGGTGTATTTTTAAACAATTAAGAGTAAACTGTAAATGTCTGACCATAAAAAATTAAGTAAGTGAGGTGATAGTTATATTAATCAGTTTGATTTAAGCATTCCATATTGTATATCAAACCATCACATTGTACCCCATAAATGTATACAGTTATGATTTAATAAAAAAAAGAAAAAGAAAAAAGAAAAATCTAGGACAAGGTTGCAAAGCTAGCCACCAGTTCTAGGGGTCAGGCCATCTGATACAAATCTAGTAGATGTTGGCTACAGTTTGGAGCCATCTGGTGGAAGTAGCTGTTTGCTTTGGCTTAAATATCACTGGAATGTTTCTAAATGGTTATCTTTTGAGGGAAGTGATTTTCAGCATCTTCAGATAAATGGCTTTAAAGAAATAAAAGCATTAATTTACTTTTTAGAGATAGGGTCTCACTGTCACCCAGGCTGGAATGCTGGGGCACCATGATAGCTCACTGTAACCTCAAACTCCTGGGCTTATGCAATCCTCCTATTTCAGCCTCCTGAGTAGCAGGGACCACAGGTGTGCACCACCATGCCCAGCTAATTTTTCTTACTTTTTGTAGAGACAAGGTCTCACTATGTTGCCCAGAATAGTCTCAAATTCCTGGCCTTGAGTGATCCTCTTATCTCAGTCTCCTGAAGTGTTGGGATTCCACAGCATTATTTCTGGCTGAAACAAAGCATTTCAAAGGTTGTTTCTGGCCTGTGCAGTGGCTCATGCCTATAATCCTAGCATTCTGAGAAACTGAGATAGACAAATGTTTGAGTTCAGGAGTTAGAGACCAACACGAGCAAGAGTGAGATCTTGTCTCTAGTAAATTAAAATAACTACTGGGCATTGTGGTGGGCATGTGAAGTCCCAGCTACTCAGGAGGCAGAGGCAAGAGGATCACTTGAGCCCAAAAGTTTGAGGTGGCTGTGAGCTATGTGCCACAGCCCTATACTCGGTGACAGACTAAGACTTCATCTCTAGAAGGAAAAAAAGCTTGTTTCTACAAAATCTTTACCTATGTGCAAGCTCCAGTTCTTTCACAGCGTTAAGTACTTCCTTCAGATTACTTTTTTCATCTTTTAGGACAGAGGTAGCTAATCTTTGCAGGACCAAAGCCACGTTAAACATAAGAACAGTATCACTAGGCGCCACATGTCTAGCCTGTAAATAAAACACAAAGCAAATGTTCCATATGGCCAAATGACATGATAAGAATTTTAGTCAACAGTGTTAGTAGTTATAGGACATGCATAAAAAAGAATTTAAAAGTACAATGAAGCATAGAAATAGATAGGACTAACAATGAGTTCTCCCTTTTACCTTCAGCAAAGTCTGTTTGCATTCCTGTAACTTGCCACACTTGAAGAGGGCTCGGGCCAAATAAAGCACAACTTCTGTGTTTTGGTGCTTATAGAACTTCCTGAGGCAGTTTTCATACTATAAAATAAATAAATAAATAAATACAAAATAAAGAAAAGAAAAAGTTAAATATAACAGATTAAATTATTTCAAAATTTTAAACAATTTTAGAGCATGGGAAAGGGTATTTTATCCTTTCAATGGTTAATTTCAGAGACAAATTTGAGAAATGATTTTTGACATTTATCAGAATACATTTTTATAACATAAAAATCTGATTCATTAGAAAAACTAGATGCCAGGCGGCGCCTGTGGCTCAGTGAGTAGGGCGCCAGCCCCATATGCCACGGGCAGGTTCAAACCCAGCCCCCACGGAACTGCAACAAAAAAATAGCTGGGCCTTGTGGCCGGCGCCTGTAGTCCCAGCTGCTTGGGAGGCTGAGGCAAGAGAATCGCGTAAGCCCAAGAGTTAGAGGTTGCTGTGAGCCATGTGACGTCATGGCACTCTACCTGAGGATGGTACAGTGAGACTGTCTCTACAAAAAAAAAAAGAAAAACTAGATGCTGGTGGTGCCTATGGCTCAAAGGAGTAGGGTGCTAGCCCCATATACCAGAGGTGGGTTCAAACCCAGCTCTGGCCAAAAACTGAAAAAAAAAAAGAAAACTAGATGCTGAAATACTTTTCCATATGAAATTTGGACTGACACTGAAAGAAAGGGTGAACAGACTGAAAAGCTTTTTTCTTTTCTTTAGTAATATACCCTAGCTATTGAGCACGTATTTGAAGTCAGACACCTGGCTCCTTTGGGTTATACTCTCTAGCATCTTATCTTAAGGTTGGTGGAACCTATTGGCAGTGAGAAGTCTTAGAGTTCTGGTTATTAACTTCTTGGTAAAAACCAATATAAAACCAGTGTTGTTTAACATGAACATAGCATTTTTGACCATGGAATACATCTTGTCATAGGTAAGATCTTTTTCATAGAAAATGGCAAGACACTTTTCCCTTGAATACCCCTAGTTATTTGTTTGTATTTATAAATGGCAACAATGTCATTCTGCAGATCAGGAAGCCAACCTCAAAAAACAAACACACAAATAAAAACCTCTGAGGCTACTATATGCTATCTGGGTTTGGTGAGTACCCATGACTGGAATCTTTCCGATATTCTGAATACTGATACTAACTCATTCTTTCCAGAAAAAGGTAAACCACTTCCAAGGTTTTTCTCTGGCTATAATATTCCCATGGAGCCCAAGAACCTTTTTACTTTTTAATGATATAGATTCTCTGTATGACTTTTATTTTAAGTTGATGCACTCAACTAATATGATCAGTATAACAAAATTCTACAGTCATGAAAAATTATCCCTACGGAATTTTTCTTTTTTAAATAAGTCATTCAACCTTTCTGAAACTCAGTTTAGTTTCAAAAGCTGGATGAACAAACAAATATTAAATCAAACTATTTACTGGGTATTAACTATTATGCCAGGCATGTTTAGTGTCAAGTACTTTTCATAGACTGGGCATAGTGGCTCAGGCCTATAATTGTAGCACTCTGGGAGACCGATGTGGGTGGACTGCCTGAGCTCACGGGTTTGAGACCAGCCTGAGCAAGAGCAAGACCCTGTTTTTAAAAAACCAGCCAGGCACTGTGGTGAGCATCTGTAGTTCCAGCTACTTGGGAGGCTGAGGTAAGAGAATCGCTTGAGCCCAACTGTGAGGTTGCTGTGAGCTGTGACGCTATGGCACTCTACCAAGAGCAACAAAGTGAGACTCTGTCTCAAAAAAAAAAAAAGTACTGTTCATACTGGATCCTCACTAAATTCTATGAGGTTAAGGTATAATTATCTCCATTTTACAGACGATGAAACTACTCAGAGAGGATGTCATTTGCCTAAGACATACAATTAGTGGTGGAACCAGAACTCGAATCTCCGTCTGGACACCAAAGCCTGGCCTTAACATTCTACAACTATAAATCTCTGAATAAACACAGTATCGCAAGAGACAGCATGCAGCTCCCCAACAGAGCAAGAATGGTTAAGCAAACACCTGCTCAACAATAAACATGATATAAAAGTATCTTGAAAGACAAATCATTACCATTTGAACGGCACTGATATACTGCTTTTGCTCCACATAGATGTGTGCTAAGTTCAACCACACATCACTGATATCTGCTGTTGCTTCTCTTACTTGGGCAAATACGTCACGAGCTTCACGAAAATATCCTTTGTGGGCCAAAACAGCTCCTAAGGGTATATAAAAAGGTTCACCTTTAAGAATTTTCTAAGGCCAGGTGTGGTAGCTCATGCCTGTAATCCTAGCACTCTGGGAGGAGTGGATTGCCTGAGCTCAGAAGAGTTTGAGACCAGCCTGAGCAAGAGCGAGACGCTATCTCTAAAAAAAAAAAAATAGCCGTACATTGTGGCAGGCACCTGTAGTCCCAGCTACTTGGGAGGCTGAGGTAAGAGAATTGCTTGAGCCCAAGAGTTTGAGGTTGCTGTGAGCTATGTGATGCCACAGCACTCACTCTACTGAGGGTAACAAAGGGAGACTCTGGCTCAAAAAAAAAAAAGAAGAATTTTCTAAATGTAGCCAGAAAAATAACTAAACGTCCTTTTTTTAAAGCAACTACATTTATTATATTTGGAGAAAAATTCAATCTACAAACATTCCTCCAAAAGTATTCATTTCACAAATCCTTAGGGGTACTGAAGTTGTATAATCACCTATGCCATTAGCAGCATACAGATTCTTTGCATCATTTCTGAGTACTTGTTTGTAGATGGCCAGAGCACGATCTTGATGACGCTTTTCCTATAAAAGGAAACAAGCTTTATTAAAAAAAAAAAAAAATCCAAACAAAAATGCAGAGTATCAGTTTCATTTAAAAAGAAAAAGAGGTACCTTTTCTCGGTCTCGGGTGGGCTGATGCAAAGTCTGGAGCCACACGTTGCCAAGAGCTAGCATAGAATATGTGTCACTCTGTGTGGATGGCTGTTTTAAGATCCTCTCAAACTTCTTCTGGCCTGGACCCCATTCTTGTTTTGCCAAATGAAGATTTCCAATTAAAGACCAAGCATCTGGATGATCCTGAAAGACATATAATAGGAGTTAAATCCATAATTTAGATTGAGAGAGATCAATCCAATCAGCTTTCCATAATAGCTGATTACTGAACAGCTGAGCTACAGTACAATAGTGATTTTCAAACTGAGATAAAATCAATTTGGTGTGTGGTTATCAGAAAGATAAATCAAAAGAATGGAATAGAGTAAAAATACCAGTGTTTTGGCAAGAGCAAATAACGATTTGTGAAAGTTTTGTTTCAGTTGTTTGTATACACATGTATGTCAGTACCAGGCTATGATGTGAAATCTATGTCTTACTTTGGTCCACAATCAAAAAGTTTAGATGGCTGTTATGATTTCATTCAAAACTCCAAGAAACTATAATTCTATAACTTTTTCTCATATCAAGCTAACTAATTTACAAGTAAGGTAAACTAGAGTGGGTAAAAGACACATGAGCCAAGTCACATTTGCTGAAGTGCAGGTGAAGGAACAGGATGGGAGAAGGGAAGGAGGAGGAAAATAGAAGGGATATATTTAAAAAATATATTTCCTATTTATTACACGATTAATAATGCAACCTATTATGCTCTTTAGTATCTTTTTATTTTTATTTTTTGAGACAGAGTCTCACTATGTTGCCCTCAGTAGAGTGCTATGGTGTCACAGCTCACAGAAATCTCAAACTCCTGGGCTTAAGCGATTCTCTTGCCTCAGCCTCCCAAGTAGCTGAGACTACAGGTGCCTGCCACAAGGCCCAGCTATTGGTCATAGTTGTCACTGTTGTTTGGCAGGCCCAGGCTAGATTCAAACCTGCCAGCTCCAGTGATTGTGGCTGGCGCTCTCAGCTGCTGAGCTACAGGCGCCGAGCTGTTCTTTAATATCTTTAACAACTACATAAAAGCAAAACAAAAAAAATGAAACCAAGAAGATGCCAAGGTTAGTAGAAACGTAACAGCCATTATATGGAAAAACTGATCTATAGGGAGAAAAAAGTAAAATAATTATTTCTCTAACCTAACAGTTAATATTACCAACCTGATTAATCTGAAGAGCTTCCTTAAACCAATCAGAAGCCTCATAAAAGTTTCCTTTATCTCTGGCCATGGCTCCTAGGCGCAAATAGCCTGAAATGTAAAAACACTTTACATTCAAAATATTAGCTATAAAAGAATCATAACTTTAAAGTCAAACTTTCGAAACGACTGGTTTTTGTTAATATATCTACATAAGGAACAAAAAAGTCCCAGAGGTTAAAAATAAAAAATCAAACATCAATCCAATAAATTAAACAGTAATTTGTGTGTGTGTTTGGTGGGCCCAGGCTGGATTCGAACCTGCCAGCTCAGGTGTATGTGGCTGGTGCCTTAGCCGCTTGAGCCACAGGCGCTGAGCCAATTTGCAGCTATTTCTTTTGGGCTGGGGCTGGGTTTGAACCTACCACCTCTGGTATATGGGGCCGGCACACTACTCCTTGAGCCACAGGCGCCACCCATTAAACAGTAATTTTGTCACCATCAAGTCTTCTTGTTTGAAAACTAAGATCGATCTCCTCTACTCTATTCCTTTGGTCTAAATTCTTATCTCAATCTAAAGTATTTAAAAATTTGCAGTTGGTCTGTATTTCCAATTTCTCCCAATGCACACCATTGTCAATTTATTTTTTATTTTTTTGAGACAAAGCCTCAAGCTGTCACCCTGGATAGATGCTGTGGCATCATGGCTCATAGCAACCTCGAACCCCTGGGCTCAAGCGATTCTCTTGCCTCCGCCTCCCAAGTAGCTGGGACTACAGGCGCCTGCCACAACACCCGGGCTATTTTTTGTTGTTGTTGCAATTGTCATTGTTGTTTAGCTGGCCTGGCTCAGGCTCGAACCCACCAGCCTGGGTGTATTATGTGTTCGGCGCCCTACCCACTGAGCTACAGGCTCCACCAAGCTATTTTTGGTTGCAGCTATCATTGTTGTTTGGCAGGCCTGGGCTGGATTTGAACCCACCAGCTCAGGTGTATGTGACTGGCACCTTAGCTGCTTGAGCCACAGGTGCCAAGCCGTCAATTTTCTTTTTTTATTTTTATTTTTTTTGTAGAGACAGAGTCTCACTTTATGGCCCTCGGTAGAGTGCCATGGCATCACACAGCTCACAGCAGCCTCCAACTCCTGGGCTTAAGTGATTCTCTTGCCTCAGCCTCCCAAGTAGCTGGGACTACAGGCGCCCGCCACAACGCCCGGCTATTTTTTGGTTGCAGTTCAGCCGGGGCCGGGTTCAAACCCACCACTCTCGGTATATGGGGCCGGTGCCTTACCAACTGAGCCACAGGCGCCACCCAATTATCTTTTTTTTTAAAAAGCTGCTTGCCGGGCGGCGCCTGTGGCTCAGTGAGTAGGGCGCCAGCCGCATATACCGAGGGTGGTGGGTTCAAACCCAGCCCGGGCCAAACTGCAACAAAAAAATAGCCGGGCGTTGTGGCGGGCGCCTGTAGTCCCAGCTGCTCAGGAGGCTGAGGCAAGAGAATCACGTAAGCCTAAGAGCTGGAGGTTGCTGTGAGATGTGTGACGCCACGGCACTCTATCAAGGGCAGTAAAGTGAGACTCTGTCTCTACAAAAAAAAAAAAAAAAAGCTGCTTGCCATATGGCAAAATAGTAAAAGCATGGATTACTAGTTAGAATACCTGGGCTTTTACTTTGGTTTTTCCACTTAAATGACAATAATGTACCACACAGATGTAAGTTGTTTTTTCTAGAAAATGACATTCTCCTTGAGGAACCCCATCAAATCAATTCAAATTCAGTCTAGCCTTCAATTAAAATCTTACTTATTTTAAATCACCTCTGCATCCACAAAAGCATGCTAGATGCCAAGTTAAAGGCTCCCGATTTGACTATAATAGAGTCAAAATATCATGCTTTAGGTTCTTTTAAAGACAGTACATTATATAAATTATATTTATTTATTTATTTATTGAGACAGAGTCTTTCTTTGTTGCCCTCGGCAGAATGCTGTGGCATCATAGCTCACAGCAACCTCAAACTCTAGGGCTTAAGTGATTTTTTTGTCTCAGCCTGCCAAGTAGCTGAGACTACAAGCACCCACCACAGCACTCAGCCATTTTTCTTTTTTAGAGACAGGGTCTTGCACTTGCTCAGGCAGGTATTAAACCTGTGAGCTCAGGCAATCCACCCACCTTGGCCTCCCAGAGTGCTAGGATTACAGGCATGAGCCACCACACACAGCCTATAAATTATATTTTAATTAAAAACTGTTCACATGGGAGGCATCTGTGGCTCAAAGGAGTAGGGTGCCGGCCCCATATACTGGAGGTGGTGGGTTCAAACCCAGCCCTGGCCAAAAAAAAAACTGTTCACAGTTTACAAGGTACAAGGCAGAAAAGTTAAACTAGGAAATTTTACTAATAATTGTTTGAAGAAAAACATCTCTCGCTCAATATTATAAACACAGCAAAAATGTTTATATGAAATCAAAGTATGAGAGTTATAAAGGTAAATCCATTTGCAAACATGCTGAGGAACTGGCAAAAGCTTCATAAAATCAGCTGACCCACTGAAGCCTAGTCACTGAAATCTGGTCCAACTAGTTTTAGTTATTTCTTTTATTGCTTAGCATAAATACAAATTAAGCTTCATCTTTTAAGGACACAAATTTGCCTTGAAGAAAAGGGGACATCAGAACCTTTATACTTTTTTTTTTCTTTTTTTGAGACAGAGTCTCAAGCTGTCGCCTGGCTAGAGTGCTGTGGTGTCACAGCTCACAGCAACCTCAAACTCTTGGGCTTAGGCAATTCTCTTGTCTCAGCCTCCCAAGTAGCTGGGACAACAGGCGCCCACCACAACACCCAGCTATCTTTTGGTTACAGTTGTCATTGTTGTTTGGTGGGCTCGGGCTGGATTTGAACCCGCCAGCTCCAGTGTTATGTGGCTGGTGCCTTTGCTGCTTCAGCTGCAGGTGCTAAGCCAGAACCTTCCTACTTTTTACTACTGGCTCTAAGAAAGTTCTTTTTTTTCAGGAATAAAGAAGTTATATTACATAAGAAAGTTTAAAATTCTTACAGTCAACATAATTAGGATGTTCTCGTAAGATGTTTTTATACAGTTTTTCTGCTTCATGAAATTCACACATCGCCTCATACAGCCTGGCTAAATTGTACGATGTTGTAACAGATATGGCATTATAATAATGTTCATCATGCTCAGCTTCTGCCTTTGCACGATCCAATGATGCCAAAAAATATTTCTATGAGAAAGAAAAATTGTACTGTTAAGAGTTAGCTGATTCATCTAAAAAAAGGTGTACATTCAACTTGATCACCTATTAAAAAAAAAAAAAAAAAAGGAAATATTCCTATTTCCCTACCTTTGCCTCTCCTAGGTTTCCAAGTCTAAAATGGAGGGCACCCACGTTATTCAGAATCTCTGGGGGGACATCGGCCTGCACTTTCTCCTGAAGGATTCGTGTTGCTGTTCCATAGGCTGAAAGGGCACCCTGTATTTACATGGTTAATAAAATATAAGTGAAAATGGAAGAGAAACACTACTGCAGACTTACAAAAAATACACTGTGTAGGAGATAAACATCATTACTAAATACCTGTATGTCAGTCTGTTCTAAGATTTGTGCCAATTCAATCCAAGCTTCAACATCATCAGGATACTGTTCTGTGACCTTTTTCAAATGGCCCTAGAATGAAGAGATTAAAGTAAATCATTCCATCTACAGCCAGTCAAAATAAAAGTGATGTCTATTTAAACCTACTTAATCAGTCAACTGTTTCTTATCTATACTAAAAGAAGCACGGCTAACAAAACTGCTTCTACAGTATCTCTACTAGCAATAGCAAGAAATGAGGAATGCGAGTCTAAGGATAGCTAACAGAAAATAGCTAAGACTTAAAATGTACCTTGGCAATATCTCGTTTTTCTTGATCTTCTGAGGCAGCATAGAGAGAGCCAAGGATTTTCATGGTTTCATAATTATTAGGATAAGCTTTCAAAACTTTCTCAAAGCACTGAGATGCATTTTCTTTGTCACCTCGATAAATATACATTTGTCCCAAACCAAAAAATGGTAGCACAAAAGAGGACGAGGCAAACTGTGTGGCTTGATAGTAGTACTGAAAAGCTTGGTCATAATCTTCCTAAAAAACGAAAATAAAATAGGACCAACAATATGCACAGAAGTGTAAAAAGGACCTAAAAAACTATAAATAAAACAAAAGGATTAGATATTTAGAGAAGTTACAAAGTTATCTTACCTGAACATGGAATGATCTAGCCAGCTGATAACAGCTTTCCGCTTGCATAGCTTCCACTTCCGTATTATGGAATGCATGGAGAGCCAGGTGCTGGACTTTACTATAATCCTGAATATTGAAGATTAGCAAATCAACTGAGTGAATGCTTAAGATTAGCTTGCGTAGCTGTTTTACCTTAAACAGTAACACTTCATTTACCTAAAAGATACATTTCCATCTTCTTCCTATTTGCCTAGTACTCTAACAATTATAGCCTAACCAATAATTCATTATGATAGGGGAATGTGCTTCTAAAGCCAGAGCAGAGTAAAGCATTTTGGTCAATAGCTGTGTAACCTTAGAATCTAGGGCTTAGATATTCAGGTATTCCTTATAACTATTATTCATAACATTGCAGCTATTATGCATGACAACACTACAGTTATTATTGAAGACTTTTACCTAAATTGCTATTTAATGAATTTAAAGTTCTTAGTACAATTTAGTACCTTGTTTTGATATGGTAGATTAAATCTTCATTTTTTTTTTTTTTTTTTTTTTTTGAGATAGAGCCTTGGGCTGTCGGCCCTGGGTAGAATGCCGTGGCATCACAGCTCACAGCAACCACCAACTCCTGGGCTCAAGGGATTCTCCTGCCACCACCTCTCAAGTAGCTAGGACTACAGGCACCTGGCACAATGCCCGGCTATTTTTTGGTTGCAGCCATCATTGCTGTTTGGTGGGCCCAGGCTGGATTTGAACCCACCAGCTCAGGTGTATGTGGCTGGCGCCTTAGCCACTTGAGCTACAGGCGCCGAGCCAAAACTTTCATGTTTTTATATACAAACTTTGTCAGTGAAATCAGGAGGGTTTTCACCAAGACAGCAAAACTGTGGTATTTTAGGTCTCTTTGCTGTCTTGGTGAAAACCCTCCTAAGCCCCTTGATCACTTCCTCATTTCTCTATCATCACTGGGTGGAAACCTTTATTTTTACATTTAAATTTGTTTACATGCCTGTTCTTTTCATAGAAAAAAAATCCCTTGAGTGCAAAACCCATGTCTTAGTCATCTACAGAACCCAACTTCAGCATTGGATATGGTATAAAGGGTCAATAAGTTATTAAGTGAATGAATGAATGAACAAATAATACCCACCTCCAGGTAATACAATCCAGGTAATACAATCTCTAATATGGAGGAAAAAAAAACTGAACAATTTCAAATATCTTTTCATGTTAAAAAAAAAAAACAAACAAGTATTAATATAGTACAGATAAAAACCCCAGAGTTTAAAAATAAATGACTTCTACCTTTTTGAAGAAAAAGTGATTTGCCAAATGGTTCAATACCATTGGGTTGCTAGGATCAATAGTATAGGCTCTGGAAAGAAGCTGGACGCCATTTTTGATGGAATCAGCCTAAAAGAAAACATTACAACAAAGTGAAGTGAAAACATTACTTAACACTTTTCCAAAGTTTTCCTTATAGTCACAAGAAATAAGATTATGTAATCCTAAATTCAAACACCAAAATATAGCTCTTACTTTAGTTAATCTTTATTGGGGTTAAAACATTTCAAATGGTATATTACCAAATTGTTACAATGTAGTTTTCTTAACAAGCTTAATTGTAGAAGCACTCCTACTATAACGGACACCCTATACTCTGATGTTGGGTGCATATAATAAATATATATTTGATATCACAGCCTTAAGTAATCTACTGCTGACCTCTAGGGCAAATAATAGAAAATATACTATAAAAATTTACCATTTTCAACAGCTTCATTGAACTTTACCAAGTTGTCCACTTTAAATGAGTGGTATATATGTTATGTTGAGAGAGACAGACAGCAGCTTGTGCCACTTCACCATATGACAGGAATTAGAAACCTCTTAGGAGATTCTAAAATTCAAAAAGCTCTAAAGTAAGTTTTTTGTAATCTTGGAACAAACCCATTTAGTATCAATACTTTATCTGAATTGTGAGGCTATCCTATTATTAGTGTGAACAGTCATTCGTTTTGCCACAGAAATGGAAGTTTGCTTTCAAGGGTGTTACATATCATGCGGTACAGGTACCCTATTACCTTTCTATAATCCTGATTTCTAAGACAAATATGTCCCCCAGAGTGTTTAGAGGCTATAAGACTGACAAATCAGTAAGGAACCAGATAATCTTTTTACTTACATACCTCTTTATTGTTAAGTTCTAGAACAGCCAGTCCAACCAATGCTCCCACACACTTGGAATTGAGTTCCAGGGCCCTGCTGAATGCCAGACGAGCTTTCTCTAGTTTGTTAAGTTTCACAAAACAATGACCCATTCCTAAACGAACTTCCGCTAGGAGAAAAAAATCAAAATCAAGTCATTCAATCTAGGGCATTTTTTTAGGGTTCAATTTAATTACAAAAATTATTAAACATTTTCTTTTATGGGTTGCAAAAGCCACCAAATTAACTTCAGTGTAACTATACTATAAAATATTTTGGTTTACCACCAACCTGGTTTCACTGAGGGTTAGATCATACCATTCCCCACCCTCTCTCCTACTGGACAGCTTTCTCACCATAGAACAGACCTATAACATTGGTATTTTTATTGTCTTCTAAACATCCCTGCTACACTGTACCTTCAATTTCTCATTTTTGAGGAGTGTTTCCTAAACAAAAAACAAAATTTCCATGAAGGCTTTATAAATATTGTGACTGATTAAACGCACATATTGTCATTCCCCTTAGAACTATGCTTACACATGCTGCCCCATTTCAAGGCTAGGCCAAATCCAAACCTGTTCCCACTTCCTTTCCTCCCATTCTCTCTTTAATCCACTCCACCATCCCAGTAAAACAGCTTTTATCAAGGTCACTAATGATTTGTATGCCACTAAATCCAATGATCAATTCTCTCTCCCTAAATTCCCTGGTCTAACAACAGAATTTGACACTGCTGGTCACCTTTGCTGGCAACATTTTACATTTGACTTCAAAGACACTGAATTTACTGTTTTCTTCCAACCCCTCTGGCTTATTGTACCTGATTCCATTAGTGACTCTTCATTTTCCTGATTTCTTAATGTCAGAGGGCTCTAGGGCTCCATCTGTAGCCCTCTTTTCTATCTATACTCACTCCTCGGGGGACCTCACATAGTCTTAAGGCTTTATACATCATATTGATGATTTCTAAAATAATTACTTCAGGCCAGGCCTCTTTCCTGAATTCCAGCCCTTTTGATCTCTTCACTTAAACGTCTAAAAGGCATTTCAAACTGCTCGTCTAAAATTAGTTCATCTCAACAAAAATAAATAAATAAAATAAAATTAATTCATCTCAAACTATTTCCTAAATGTAGTAAAATGTAATTCCACTTTCCTAATTGCTTACGCAAAGAAGTTACCTTTGACTTTTCCTTTCTTTGTCTCACACATCACATCTACTCTATTAGCCCTCCCTCCAAAATATATTCAGAACTGACCACTTATACCACTCCAGTGACAGCCCCAGTCATCTCTGATCTGCATGACTCCAAAGCCTTCTCCCTGGTCTCCCTACTTGTTCTTGGTCTCCACACCCCTCTAGTCACAACTCAAAAACTCAAATGATCCTTTTAAAGTAAGTCTGATTATATTAGTCTTTTGCCCAAAGCCCTCTAATGGCCTCCCCCATTTGTGTCAGAGTACCTGCTGAAGTCCTCATAATAATCTATGACGCCTGACATGATTAATCCCTGCTTACATCTTTGAGCCCATTTCTTTCTTTTTTTTTTCTGTAGCTTTGTACATGTAGTATAATTTGAAATCAGGTAGTGTGAAGCCTCCAACTTTGTTCTTTTTGCTCAATATTGCTTTAGCTATTCAAAGTCTTCTGTGGTTCCATACAAACTTCAGCATTGTTTTATGTATTTCTTGAAGAATGTCATTGGTATTTTGATAAGGATTGCATTGACTCCATAGATCGCTTTGGGTAGTATATTTTCACAATATTAATTCTTCCAACCCATGAGCATAGAATATCTTTCCAATTCTTTTGTGTGTGTGTGTGTGTCCTCTTCAATT
The DNA here is from genome assembly GCF_027406575.1 of Nycticebus coucang. Lineage (NCBI taxonomy): Eukaryota > Metazoa > Chordata > Mammalia > Primates > Lorisidae > Nycticebus > Nycticebus coucang. Next base: position 53,827,247 of record NC_069793.1, read on the forward strand.
TCTTTCATGAGTGTTTTATAGCTTTCCTTGTAGAGATCTTGCACTTCTGAAGTATTTTTAGTAGCTATTATAAATACAATTTCTTTCTTTTTTTTTTTAATTATTGTTTTCTGTTTTATTCTTTTTTTTTTTTCTAATTTTTTTTTTGGCCAGGGCTGGGTTTGAACCCACCACCTCTGGCATATGGGACCGGCACCCTACTCCTTGAGCCACAGGCGCCGCCCTTCTGTTTTATTCTTATTCAATTTTTTTTTTTCTTTTGCAGTTTTTGGCCAGGGCTGGGTTTGAACCCGCCACCTCCAGCATATGGGGCCGGTGCCCTACTCCTTTGAGCCACAAGCACTGCCCCTACAATTTCTTTCTTGATCTCTTTCTTGGATTGAGCACTGTTTGTGCAGAAACATTACCAATATTTTTGTTTCTGAGACAAGAGTCTCACTCTGTTGCCCAGGCTAGAAGGCCATGGCATCAGCCCAGCTCATGGCAACCTTAAACTCCAGTTTAAGCAATCCTCCTACCTCAGCCTCTCAAGTAGCTAGGACTACAGAACACCTGCCCCAACACCGGGTAACACTGCTGATTATATGTTGATTTTGTATCCTGCAACTTTACTAAATTTTATTGGTTCTAAGAAGATTGTGTTGGAGTCTTTAGGTTTTTCTTTTTTTTTTTGGCCAAGGCTGGGTTTGAAACCGCCACCTCCAGCATATGGGGCCGGCGCCCTACTCCTTTGAGCCACGGTTTTTCTAAATATAGGTACATGTTGTTGTAGAACAAGGATGATTTGGCTTCTTTCTAATTTAAATGCACTTTATTTCTTTCTCTTGAACTTTCTGACTTTGAACTTCTCGCACTCTGCTGAATAAAAGTGGTGAAAGTAGACATCCTTGTTTTATTACAGATGTTATTAGAAAGGCTTTATTTTTTTCCCCATTCAGTATGACATTAGCTATGGGCTTGTGATACATGGCTGTTATCAGGTTGAGGAACAAATTCTCTCTCTTTTTTTTTTATAAGTTTTTTTTTTGTAGAGACAGAGTCTCACTTTTTCGGTAGTGCTGTGGCGTCACACAGCTCACAGCAACCTCCAATTCCTGGGCTCAGGCAATTCTCTTGCCTCAGCCTCTCGAGCAGTTGGAACTACAGGTGCCCACCACAACGCCCAGCTATTTCTTTTGTTGCAGTTTGGCTGGGGCTGGGTTTGAACCTGCCACCCTCAGTATATGGGGCCGGTGCCCAACCCATTGAGCCATAGGCACCGCCCGGAACAAATTCTATGTGCAATTTGTTGAGGGTTTTTGTCACGTATGGATGTCGGATTTTATTTATTATCCTTTGAAATAATCATATAGGGTCATCCTTCTTTCTATTGATGTGATGTATCGCATTTATTAGTTTGCATATGTTGAATCATACTTGCACCCCTGGGATGAATCCTGCTTGATCACGGTGAATAATTAAAGTGTTGTTGAATTCTCCTCGATAGAATTTTATTGAGGACTTTTGCATGTATGTATATGTTTAGCAGGGATATTGGCCTTTAGTTTTCTTCTTTTGTTGTGTCTTTCTCTGGTTTTAATATCTGGGTAATGCAAGAGTGTTCTTAATATTGAATGACACAGTATGTTCACAATGTTCAAATTCATTCTTGCCCCTCCCCCCATCCTATCTTTGAGCCCATTTCTTACTACTCTTTTCTCTTACTCTCTTCATTCTAGATACACTGTCCTCTGTACCTTTTCTGTGTCCTTTCTGGGAATAATCTTCTCTCATGTATCTGCATGGCTTTTTTTTAGGTCTTTACTCAAATGTTACCATCTCTGATGGATTCCCTAGTCACCTTTTCTAAGCAATTCCCAATGCATTTCATATTCCTTTCTGCTTTATTCTTCTCCTTACCCTTACTCATATCTTACATAGTACGTATGTTACTCATTTATCTTCCCCACTGAAAAATGAATTCCGTAAGGGCAGGAACTTTTGTCTCTCTGGTTCTTACTGCATTGTCAGGGCTTATAGCAGTGCCTGGTATACTGTTGTTACTCAATAAAAATCTGCCAAATGAATGACATTTTGGGGGAAAAAAAGTACAAAGAAAAAGATTATTACATGATCCACTATCCAACTTTTGAAACAAACACAAAACTAAAAAAAAAACTCAACTTTGCCATTTCAATGATTCAACAGTTACTATTTCACAACTAACTTCACAAGCAACTGGCAAACCCTCAACGTTTTAGATGGGTCATACACAGCTTAGACCTAAAATAAAGTTTTTCTCTTACCTGGACATCCAGGGTTAGTACGCAATGCTTTCTTATAGTAAGCAAGAGCTCCTCTGTAATCTTTTTTGTTGAATGAAATGCAAGCTTTACCTGTAACAATTGTAAAAAACAAAGGCACAGTGCCTGATTACAGAGCACAAGTCTACTCTACTTTCTACTAACTCTACACACAGCTCTCAGTAAGAAATACTTGAAAATAGTGAACATAAATTTCATATTAAAAAATTTGTTTCTCATAAAGGTATACTAATTCATGTCTAAAAATAGAAAATCCGGTGATGCCCATAGTTCAGTGAGTAGGGCGCTGGCCACATACACCCAGGTTGGCCGGTTTGAACCTGGCCTGAGCCAGCTAAACGACAGCTGCAACAAAAAAATAGCCAGACGTTGTGGAAGGTACCTGTAGTCCCAGCTACTTGGGAGACTAAGGCAGGAGAATCGCTTAAGCCCAAGAGTTGGAGGTTGCTGTGAGCTGTGATGTCACAGCTCTCTACTGGGGGCAACATAGTTAGACTCTGTCTCAAAAAGAAAAAAAAAAAAAGACAGAAATAGAAAATCCTTTAACAGATTTTTCTTTTTGAGACAAAGTTGCTCAAGCTGGCAACCAGTGGTATGATCATAGCTCCCTGCAACCTTGAACTGCTGGCCTCTGGCCTTGGCATCCCAAAGAAACTCTTGTCTTTATGTTAACATGTTACAAAGTAATAACTGCAAGAACTTGAAGTTGTCTAAGCAGAGACTGTTTATGGAGTGAATAATAAAAATTATTTGTAACTAGTATGTATTTTATTTTACAATTTCAACAATAATTTGCTGTAGGTAGTTTCATTTTTAACATGATAAAGCTCTTTTACTTTGCTATCAAGCTGAGTTACTAGGGAGCCATTATAAAGGGATATATTCTAGTTATATGGTGGGGAAAAAACAGATTCCTAAGAGATCACTTACCAAGAAGGGCTGGAATATTATTTGGAGACTGGTTGAGTACAAAATGAAACTGTGCATCAGCTTGATCCATTTTGTCACCTTCAAGTAGGCAGAAGCAGGCTCTTCCCAACAAATGGTTCTGAAATATAATGTATCATGTTAGATTTTTACCCCTAATTGACGATGCCTACCTAACACTAAAATAAAAACCATACAGGAAGGAGGCAGAGTATAAGGCAAATTCCTATATCAACATAGTATGTTTAACCACCAATAAGCAATTCTTAGTTACAAAATGAGAAATTATCCTGAAACACAAGTTTCCTGTACTAATAGCAATAACAAAAGGAAAAGATCAAATTCCTTAAAATATTCCTGAAATTCACCTAAAGATGTTGGAATTACTGACTCAATGTATGGGTAAGTTTCATAAACTAAATTATCCCACATTACCTCGACAGTACAAGGACAAAAAAAATTGCAGTTTTAATGAGGGACCCTTCTTGTTACTGACTTTAATCAACCTTATTATTATTATTATTTTGAGACACAGCCTCAAGCTGTCACCCTGGGTAGAGTGCCATGGCATCACAGCTCACAGCAACCTCCAACTCCTGGGCTCAAGCGATTCTCCTGCTTCTGCCTCCCAAGTAGCTGGGATTATAGACGCCTGCCACAACATCTGGTTATTTTTTTGGTTGCAGCTGTCATTGTTGTTTGGCAGGCCCGGGGGTGGATTCGAACCCACCAGCTCAGGTGTATGTGGCTGGCACCTCAGCCACTTGAACCATAGGCACTGAGCCTATTGTTATTATTTTGAAACAGTCTCACTATGTTGCCCTCAGTAGAGTGCTGTAGTGTCACAGCTCACAGCAACCTGAAACTCTTAGGCTTAAGCAATTCTCTTGCCTCAGTCTCCCAAGTAGCTGGGGCTACAGGTGTCCACCACAATGCCTGGCTTTTTTTTTTTTTTTTTGTAGTTGTCATTGTTTGGCAGACCTGGCCGGGTCCGAACCCACCAGCCCCGGTTTATGTGGCCAGTGCCCCAAACACTGAGCTACAGGCACTGAGCCTAATCAACCATGTTATATATTAAAAAAATCCTTTCAAAAAAGTCTGCCTACCACACACATTTTGCTTTCATGTGGTATTTTCTTTCCCCATTCATAAACTGAAATTTGACTTATTTTACCTGATCATACATAATAATTTTATCAGCCATTGTATACAACAAGGTGGCTTGTGTGATAAGATCCTTCTTATTGTCCTTATTCTTTTCTTTCCGAGCCTGTTGTACGTAATAGGCTGCCAATGTATCCAAGCAGGTCATCTGGTCTTTTTCATGGTCTCTATAGTCCAAATTACCATCTATACGCGCTGCTTCTAACAATTTTACAAACTCTTCTGTTTTTCCTTGCTTGTAGTATTCCAGCTATAAGGGAAAGGATCAAATCAGAATAACTAAGCATATGTCCACATAATACGTTGTTTGCAAATGTTTAAGCTTTAGTTGTAACAGCAAAAAACTGGAAATGATTCAAATGTTGATTAACAGGTGAATGGATAAACAAGCTATGGTATATCCATATAATGGATATGTGTACTACTTTACAATAAAAGGGAATGAACTACTGATACATGCTACAACATAGATAAATCTCAAAATAATTAAGCTGAGTAAAAGAAACCAGACCAAAAAACAGTATGTATGGTGGATTCCATACATACTGTTGGAATGTATGTACTGTTGCAGAAAATGCAAACCCATCTTTAGTAGCAAAAAGCAAATAAGTAATATAGTTGCCTGGAACTGAAGGGGTGAGGGAGGAGAAGGAAATGGAGGAAACTTTTGGGGGTGATGGATACGGTCACTAATCTTGATTGTGGTGATGGTTTCATAGGTACATACATACTAAGTATGACAAATCTTATCAAATGGTACACTTCAAACATGCAATTTATTTAAGGTCCACTAGAATTTTAAAAAGCTGTTAAAAAAAACCCTGGAATCATTAAAAATGTTTCCACTGTTTATCTAGCAATAGTTGATTTCAAACTAAAATTTTCAAATGAACAGAGCCTAAGAGAGAAAGCAATAATGAAAGGTATACATGCAGTCTCCGGGTTATGAATAAGGTTCTGTAAGTTTGTTCTTAAGTTGAATTCCTATGTAAGCTGGAACAGGTATATTTACCTATAATCTGTAATAGCCACTGTTTCTAAGTGCAAGTCATATGTCAGTCAGATCTTTGTAACTCAGGACTTACTACTGTAATAGCCTCCATCCATAAGTGTGTGTGAGTTGTACATAAGTCAAATATTTGTAACTCAGGGACTGCCTGTAAAGAACTCTAAACAGAAAACTTGGGTTCTGGTTCTAGATCTAACAAAAACTGCCTGTGACTCTGGACTTACTAAGAACTTCCCTGGGCATCTGTTTCATTTATAAGTAATAAAAGGAATACCCATAATTTACTAACAACTACAGGTCACATACCAGGCTAGAAACGTCACCTAAAATTTTCTAATCTCACAAACACCCTATGAAGTAGGTACTAACATCCCCACATTTTAGATGAACAAGATCAGAAATTAGATCATTTGTGTAAGGTCACATATCCAATTAGCAGCCAAATTAGGATTTGAACGAAGGCCTAACTCTAAAGGCTACACTCTTTTTCCTATAAAAAACCTCTCTCCCACAATGTTTCATCAATTTATTCTACCATAGTTGCTCTGGTAATCCTCCATTATTCCAATTTTCATGCAAATGCTGTTAAGGAAGGGGTATGTACTAACTTACTTTTTTTGAGACAGAGTCTCAGTATGTTGCTCTCAGTAGAGTGCTGTGGCATTACAGCTCACAGCAACCTCCAACTCTTGAGCTTAAGTAATTCTCTTGCCTCAGCCTCCCAAGTAGCTGGGACTACAGGTGCCCACCACAACGCCTGGCTACTTTTTTTGTTGCAGTTTTGTCATTGTTGTTTAGCTGGCTGGGGCCGGACCCGCCAGCCTCAGTGAATGTGGCTTGGACCATAACCACTGTGGTACGGGCGCCAAGTCCAAAGTTACCTTCTTGTTTTAAAAAATGTGGGACAAAGATTATTGGCTTTGTCTCTGTGGACTAAGAAAACCTGGAACTTCAAGTAAGAAGGTACTGCTTACCATGAAAGTACTTCCCTGTAAATCCACGTCCAAAGGGAAGAAACCTACGGCAGATTTGTGCACTCAATACAAGCCCAATTCCAGACCTACTTCTCTGACCCTTTAGAGCAGGGGTCCTCAAACTTTTTAAACAGGGGACCAATTCACTGTCCCTCAGATCGTTGGAGGGCCAGACTGTAGTTTAAAAAAAAAACTATGAACAAATTCCTATGCACACTGCACATATCTTATTTTGAAGTAAAAAAATAAAACGGGAACAAATACAATCACACTGCCTCATGTGGCCCGCAGGCCGTAGTTTGAGGACCCCTGCTTTAGAGCCTCCTATGTATCTTTATGTGAAAGAAACCTGTGGCACACCTGCTTAGGAGCTATGATTATAGTATTTATATTATCTATAAAAAAGAAACATCAGTATACAACTGATGCTGGCGGGGTGAAGGGTATAAAATTTTAGGCTTGCTGATTGGATTTTCATCAGAATCTCTAGTAACATTCATATTACAGAGGAGACCAAACAAGACAAAAAACATAAGCCTGAGAAAGATCGTAGAAAGGAGCACATGTGGGTTTGCCTGAAATCTCTGGAGTATTTTAAGGGAAATGTTTTGCTGTTCTGGTTAACAGTGTGAAGTAGCAAGGTTTACATCATAGCACTTTGTTTCCTCTCAGCCCATCTATAAACTATAAGCCAGGCTTTACTGAATAATCACTAAATACCACATAATCAAATATTCACTATAGAGTACTATTTTACTTAAAGGAATTTTTGCCTTTACCCACATATATTAATTTACCAGTATAGTAGTCATTTAGGAAACTGTCCTATTGTTCCAAACACAATAGGTCAGTTTCTCATACACAAGGTATGCTTAATTTATTTACCATGTACCCAAGTTACCTATATCTGAAAACAGAAACCACATACAGATATTTTCCTAGTCGACACGTAAAAAAATATTTGCTACATAAATACTGACCGCCAAAGCAATCCATATGTGCAGTTGTGTGTGTTCTTGCTTCAGAATACTGATAACTTCGTCCCCCTCCGGTAACTGATCAAAGTCAAGTTCAATGACCTAAAACACAAAATGTATGTTTTAACTCCCACTTCTAAAATTCATATTTCTTCTTTAACTGGTATTTTTCTTGACTATCCATCAATGTGCATATACACAGAGCATGTGTTCACTTCATTAGGGCTGAGCTAGTAAATTTTTTTTTTGAGGCGGAGCCTCAAGCTGTCACTCTGGGTAGAGTGTCCTGATGTCACAGCTCACAGCAACTTACAACTCCTGGGCTTAAGCAATTCTTTTACCTCAGCCTCCCAAGTAGCTGGGACTACAGGCACCCGCCACAACACCCGGCTATTTTTTGGCTATAGTTGTCATTGTTGTTTGGCAGGTGCAGGCTGGATTTAAACCCACCTGGTGTATATGGCTGGTGCCTTAGCCTTCAGAGCTACAGGTGCTGAGCCAAGTAAATGTTAATATTTAAGGAACACGTGTTAAATAGATACTATAATATTAATGTAAAAGCATAGAGAACCAAACAAACCCTACTGGTTGTCCCCAAATCACTAGAACTATAATATGCTACAAATGCTCTGCTTCCTCAAAAATAACAAACCAAACTCTGCTTAACATAACATTCCAAGTGAAGTGCAGATAAGCACCCTAAACACTTTGATGCCATAGGTCTGATTCCTTGAGAAGCTAGATTCCTTGAGAAGCTAGACTCAACTTTGCCATGCAAAGTTGAATGGCACTGTACACATTAATCGTGGAGGCAGAATTTGCGTGTCATAGACTCTCCTAAATGCGGGCAAAAAAAATAATAATAGGAAAATGTTAGGGAATTAGAGGTAAAAGCTACACAACTTTGCGAATATATTAAAACTATCACATTTTATGGTTAAGTGAATTATATTTCAATACTGGGTCTCAAACAAATAGAAAACAAAACAAAAATAAGAGTATGAAATATCCAAGAACGTCAAAGCTGAGAGCTTTACTCAGAAAAACCATAGGCCATCCAAGAATGAGGCGAAGGAGAGGAGGGTTAATTCTAGCAGCACACAACAGCGGCTAAATCTTGGGCTCCCTTTCCCGCTGATGGAGTCTTGTATAGAGAACAGTGTGCCCTGACAGACTCGAGTTTCTATGCAAGAAGAGGAGACGCTCCTCCCTAAATACTTCCACGGAAGACACTGAGTTTGGGCAGGACATAGACCACGGTGACATGGGCCGCCCACCTCTGTAATCTGTGAGGTGCCTCCCACCCCTGCTTCCGTGTATTAGGAAAAGAGCAGAGCACTGTCAAACACGAACAGGTTGGAAAGGAACTTCCAACAACTCCTCGGAGTGGCCCCGAGGCTGCAGCGACGCGGTTGTCCCCAGTCTGGGAGGACACAGGGGCTGAGGAAGGAGGTGATCAGAGCTCGGCCGAGGATTTCTATCTCGGCTCCTGGGGCGCGAAGGTGCTCTCGCCTCGGAAACCAAGTCCAGCGAAGTCAGGGGTGGGGGCGGGTTACACAAGTTCACCGCCCCCACCCCCTCCACAGTCGACACCTACCTCGTCAGTGTCCCGGAGGGGAATCTCAATGGAGCCCCGCGACATGATGGAACAAGACGGCAAGCGGGCGTCTACCCCGCCGCTCCACAGCCGCTAGTCTTCGCTTCTGGCAGGTCCGGAGGGTAGCGACGGCTCGGGCGCTGGCCGTGACTGCCGCCCCGCGGCGCCGCCTGAGCTCAGGGTTCTCTTTCCCGTCAGCCGCTTAAACAACGAGCAGCGGACGGCGCCCGGCCACTTCCGGAGGCCCCGCCCCTTGCCCCGGAAGCACTCCTCCGCTGGTGTCTGCCCGACGTCCGTTCAGCTTTTGGCTCTGGTGTTTCCCTCTTTGGCTGGACGGTTGGTTAGCTTGTCCGCTGCAGGTGGCCGGAGAGCCTGCGGGACCTCGGGCGCATGTGGCTTCTGAGTCAGAGCCCAAGGCTGGCACAAGCCTGAATAAGAATTCGGAAGGTGTAACCGCTCGGTCCTGCCGTGGGCGGGGCGTCTGATGACGCTGACCTCTGTGGGAAGGGCCTGGCCAATCTTGTTTTCTTCTCGCTATTGATAACGATGTTCAATTGTTTATTCCACGCTTCAATCGTAACTTCATCTTTTGGCTCCTGCTATGTTGGCGTCATAGCTGTATACCTTTGTGACTCGTTTAAACAGATTTTTACGGTGAATTCTGTAATTGTGATAATTCATGTCACCTTTTTTATATTCTTTGAAGCATATAAAAGGATCTGCTAGATTTGTGATTTTAATAAAATTGTGGAGAATTTGATTAAACTTGTAATAAGTGTTTTGGTTAAATTATATACTTTTATTAAATAAGTTTTAATAAATGATTTTGTTAAATTGTAAGAGAACATGATTAGTTTGTAATCAGTTTTGACTAAATCAGAGAAGGATCTGATTAAGTAAATTTGTAACAGTGTCTGTTTTACCTCTCAGGTGTTTCCCATGAGTCCTCTATTCTTTATCTCTCACTTTAATTCTAGCCCAAACCATTATTAATCACTTACCTGGATTACTACAGTAGCTACCTGTTTTGTCCAATACTTCATCTATTCTGGCCCTAAACTCCAATATAGCCTCAGCCATTTTGCACATTTATTTTATTATTTTTTTTTTTTTTTGTAGAGACAGAGTCTCACTGTACCGCCCTCGGGTAGAGTGCCGTGGCGTCATACGGCTCACAGCAACCTCTAACTCTTGAGCTTACGCGATTCTCCTGCCTCAGCCTCCCGAGCAGCTGGGACTACAGGCGCCCGCCACAACGCCCGGCTATTTTTTTGTTGCAGTTTGGCCGGGGCCGGGTTTGAACCCGCCACCCTCGGCATATGGGACTGGCGCCCTACTCACTGAGCCACAGGCGCCGCCCTGCACATTTATTTTTTTTTTTAAATATCAAATATTTTGTGTTTGTCTTTCCTTCCACCTCTCTTAAAACCTTTAAGCAGAAATTTTTGTTAAATTTATGTTTTGATTTATTGGTTGAATAATTATTTCAATGTTTGGGGCAGTGCTATTCAATATAAATATAATACAACATATGTAATTAAAAATTTTCTAGTAGTCACATTAAAAAGTAAAAAACATTAATTTTAGGGCGGCGCCAGTGGCTCAAAGTGGTAAGGCGCCAGTCCCATATGCCGGAGGTGGCAGGTTCAAACCCAGCCCCGGCCAAAACCCACAAAAAAAACAAAACAAAACATTAATTTTAGTAATATATATTAACTCAATATGTTCAAAATATCGTTTCAACATGTAATCAGTATAAAAATTGAGATAATTTAGAATTATCTTTGGAAATCCAGTGTGCATTTTGCATATATATATATATTTATCTCAAGCATTTAATTTTAGCTGTAAATATCTGATCTGTATTTAGATTTCATAAAATTGCTGTTGAAAAAATAGGTTCACAAAAAAAGAAAAAATAGGTTCACATACTTTAGTTTTTCTAAAATTCAAATTAATTAAAACTAAATAAAATTTAAAATTAAATCCCTCAGTTGGCTTAGACATATTTCAAATGCTCGATAGCCATTAATATAGTTAGTGAATATTGTATTAGGCAGCATAGCACATTATTCTAAAAAATATTGTTTAATACATTTTAGGGTTTATGAAGTGAGCATTAAATAAAAGTAGTGATCATTCTTTTGTTTTTTTGGCCGGGGCTGGGTTTGAACCCACCACTTCCGGCATATGGGACCGGCGCCCTACTCCTTGAGCCACAGGCGCTGCCCCCCCCCCCTTTTTTTTTTATAGACAGAGTTTCGTTCCATCGCCCTCCATAGAGTGCCATGGCGTCACAGCTCACAGCAACCTCCAGCTCTTGGGCTTAGGCGATTCTCTTGCCTCAGCCTCCCAGTAGCTGTGACTACAGGCGCCCACCACAACCCCTGGCTATTCTTTGTTGCAGTTTGGTCGGGGCTGCATTTGAAGCCGACACCCTCGGTATATGGGGCCGGCACACAACTCACTGAGCCACAGGCGCCATCCCATGTGATCATTATTCTTTATGCCCAAAGACTCCCTGGCATTAGAAACCCTATTGATATATTTGGTCTTTCAGTTACTGGCTTCCAAAGGAATCATAGCTGATAATGCAGAACACTATGATTGAATAGCAGGAGCATTCAATTGAGATTAGGATCTGAAGGAAATAACATTTAAGTTGCAACTGGGAAAATGAGTAAGATTTGGCTAGGTTAACAGATGTAGAGGGTTATGTACCAGACAGAGTGGGTAGCATTCTGGGGAAGAACTTTGCGGACCTCAAAGAAGGCTATGTGGCTGAACAGAAAATGAGAGAGTGGCATGAGTTGAAGTTCCAGGTATAAGACATACCCAGATCATGCTGGGCTTCATACATGTAAAGCAAAATTGACATCCTGCTTCCAAAACAAGTAAGTGTACATACTACATCTCAAAGTTAGGAGAAACAAAACATGTGCTCTGAAATAACTGTAAAGGAACAATGTCATGCTACTTATAGTCTCCAAAGTGAATGAAACCTTCAGCGTTTCCCATGTTACTGACCCTCTGACCAAAGTAATTTAATTGTTAACTTTAGTAATGCTAAAATCTAAGGATATACAATAATTTAGGGCATATGGAAATTGTATAAGAAAATGCTTTTGTCTCTGGGGATTTCTTTGACATAGGGTATGTTAAGGATTTGGTGTTTTAGGTGTAGTACAACTGATAAGATTTAAGTGATGTGTATGTATCTGACAGAGGGAGAGAGAGAGTAAAAGAGAATTGATTTTGTGATTTTAAAAGATTGTTCTGTCTGCATTGCAGAAAATGGATTGGAAAGTGTTTGAGAGGATATGGGGAGACCACTTAGGAAACTGCCATCCAAGTGATGGATCTTAAATAGCTAGAGATGAGTTTAGCATAATGGAGGTGAAGAGAAGTGAATGGACTTGGGATTATCTATCAATCTCTCTACCATCTGTTGACATCTGAATCACTAGGACTTGCCAATGTACTGGATAGTGGGGTCACTGAAAAAGTAGTGTCAAAAAGGACTTCCAGGTTCTGGCATGAATATCTGTCATTTCCTAAAATAGGAAAGATTGTTGGGGAGCACATTTGGGCAAAGAGAGACCACTAGTTGGGTTCCAAATGGTTCCAAATGTGTTGCTTGAACTATCTCTTAGATGATCAAGTACAGATATCAGATAGTTGTACCGATCTGGAGTTCAGAAGACAGTTTCTGAACTGGAGAAGTAAGACTGAGAGCCACTGACACGCAAATAAAATGTAGAATTATGGGATTAGATGAGCTAATCTACAGAAAGAATGGAGAGTGACAAGGAAGGGCCTAGAACCAATCTCTGAGGAAGTCCAGCATACAAAGGTTTTGAAGAGGAAGAGGGTCTGCCAGGGATCAGACAGGACAATACAAAATCACCTACCATAGGCAGGCCTGGCCATACTTGGGACTCAGACTGAAACTTTTCACTTAGGTTGCTCCAGGCAGCTTTTAGTTTTTCCATAATTGTAGCAGACACTGATTAAATTTGATGTTCAAAGCTGTAGAACCAGTTTTGGAGTGATTAGAAAGATTTTATTTCGGCTAGCATGATTGTGCAATGTCTGTTCAAAAAATGCCACATTCTACATTGATGTGTACCAGATCAAGGTACAGCTATTAATCTATTTAGTCATTGTGGGTTTTGCTGAGTACATATCCAAAATAGATTGCTAAGATTCTCAGTTTTACGTTATTGATATTATGGTTGGTTGTAGTGTTGGCAAATATATACATTTAGCTAGTGTGAAGAGTGATCTATTTTATGTTTGTAAAACATGTTATTTTTTAAAAAGGAATAAAGAATATTTGATTTTTCACAAAGAAAATTTGAAATTTGAAATTAGAGATCTTTTGGCCAGGTACAATGGCTCGTGCCTTTTATTCCACTCAGCACTTTGGAGACTAAGCTGGGAGGATCAGTTGGGGACAGGAGTTTGAGACCAGCTTGAGCAACATAATGAGACCCTATTTCTACAAAAATAGAGGAGCATGGCATGCACCTGTAGTCCCAGCTTTTCATGTGGCTTAGGCTGAAGGATAGCTGGAGCCAGGAGTGAGCCATGATGGTGCCACTGCATTGCAGTGATTGACAGATCAAGACTCTGTCTCAAAAATATATATATATATCTCATGTGGTGGTGCCCGTAATTCAGTGGGTACGGTGCCAGCCACATACACCCAGGCTGGTGGGTTCAAACCTGGCCCAGGCCAGCTAAACAACAATGACAACTGCAACAACAAAAAATTAGCAAGTATGGTGGCAGGTGCCTGTAGTCCCAGCTACTTGGGAGGCTGAGGCAAGAGAATCACTTAAGCCCAGAAGTTTGAGGTTGCTGTGAACCGTGACGCCACAGCACTCTACCAAGGATGACATAATGAGACTCTGTCTCAAAAAGAAAAAAAATTATATTGTAAATAGCAGGAGGAAAATGGAAGTGTTTTAAGTAGCTTATGTAAGTTATTAAGAAAGAATAAGAAACTGTAATAGTTTGCGGGCCATGGACAAAGTACCCCAGACTGAGTGACTTATTACAAATTTTTTCACAGTTCTGGAGACCAGATGTTTGGAGATGAGGCTGTTGGCAGGTTGGGTTTCTCCTGAGGTGACGCTTCTTTCCATGGTTCATATAGGGCAGTCTTCTCCCTGTGTCCTCCCTCTGTATACATCTAAATCCTAAACTCCTCTTCTTGTAAGTTCATTGGTCATACTGGATTAGGGCTCACCCTAATTACCTACCTTTAATTTAATTAGTTTTTAAAGATTCTGTTTCTAAAACCTAGTCCAGTTCCGAGCCATGAGGGTAAGAACTACGACATATGAATTTTGAGGGGAGGACACAGTGTAGCACAAAACCCACAAACAGAGCAGGACAAATCTCTACAGGTGAATTTTTATATTTTTATTCATTTACTTATTTATTTTTTAGAGTCAGAGTCTTACTTTGTTGCCCTCGGTAGAGTGCTGTGCCAGCACAGCTCACAGCAACCTCAACTCCTGGGCTTAAGCGATTCTTTTGCCTCGGTATCCCAAGTAGCTGGGACTGCAGGCGCCCACCACAACACCCAGCTATTTTTGGTTGTAGTTGTCATTGTTGTTTGGCAGACCTGGGCTGGATTCGAACCCGCCAGCTCTGGTGTATGTGGCTGGTGCCTTAGCCGCCTGAGGTACAGGCGCTGAGCCTATCTTAGTTTTTGTATGTTGAAAGATCTTTGTAAAATGAGCTTAGAATTGTTTAAAAATATTTTTTCCTGATTCTTTGTACTGGGACTTGTTAGGGCAGAGAAAATACTGATGTGTATTCCAGGGAGAATTCTTTTTACTTAGCCCTGGAGTGATTTTTATGCCCAAAAAGTATTTTATAACAATTTAAAAAATTCTTTTCCAACTATCTTCCGCACTTGCCCTCCTCAATTAGTGTGGAAAATCAACTGACTGTAATTTATGGTTGGTCATATCTAACCAAACTTAATCAATTTATAGTGCTTTTTGGCTGAGGATGTGTCGAGGCCAAGTCGTACTTACACACCTACCGTAGAGTGCAGATTGCTCATGCCCACGAGATCTCTTTACAAAGGCAATTTTTTTTTTTTTTGTAGAGACAGAGTCTCACTTTATGGCCCTCGGTAGAGTGCCATGGCATCACACAGCTCACAGCAACCTCCAACTCCTGGGCTTAAGCGATTCTCTTGCCTCAGCCTTCCAAGTAGCTGGGACTACAGGCGCCCACCACAACATCTGGCTATTTTTTTTTTTTTGGTTGCAGTTCAGCCGGGGCCGGGTTTGAACCCGCCACCCTCGGTATATGGGGCCAGCGCCTCACTGACTGAGCCACAGGCCCCGCCCTACAAAGGCAATTTTTAAAAAAGGGTAAGAAAAAGCATTGGAATAAAAATTTCAGCACTATTTTAATTTCTTTTGCTTGTTTGGAAAATTCTTTTCCAGTGTTGATAACATTTAAAAGAATTATTTTATGTGTAATAAGGGGAGAGTTTTTCATGTTTGGAACAGAGTTTTGGGGTTTTTTTTTGTTTGTTTCAGAGATAGGACTGTCTTGGAGTAGTGCTTCTCAAATTTAGTGTAACAAGCATCCCTGGAGGGCTACTTAATGGCCCCACTTTCAGTTTCTAAGCGAGTAGGTGTGGGGTGGAATGGATAATTTGCATTTCTAATAAATTCCCATAGTGATGCTGATGCTGGTCATTCAGGAACCATACTTTGAGAACCACTGCTTAGTGCACCTGGGATTAGAGCAGGCGTCCTCAAACTGCGGCCCGTGGGCCACATGAAGCGGTGTGAATTGTATTTGTTCCCGTTTTGTTTTTTACTTCAAAATAAGATATGTGCAGTGTGCATAGGAATTTGTTCATAGTTTTTTTTTTTTTTAAACTATAGTCCGGCCCTCCAACAGTCTGAGGGACAGTGAATTGGCCCCCTGTTTTAAAAGTTTGAGGATGCCTGGATTAGAGTAACCCAGAGTTGGACCTTAGAAAGAAAAGTTGTGATTTCTTGAATGCTTACCTTGTGACAGTTACTTTCCATATATTAGATCTAATTTATACAACAATCTTACGAATTGAACATGATTATTACTATTTTGTGGATCAAGGAAGATCAGAAAGCTAATAAGGTTATCCAAGGTCACATAGCTAGTAAATGGTAGAACCAGATTTTGAACTTGGGTTTTTTCTGTCTCCAGATGGCATGCTATTTCCGTTAAGATGTGCTTCTTTATCTGAACTAGGGCTCATCTAGTCCCAGTTCCTTCCTCATGCGGGAATAACTTCTCTAACATCCCTGAACCATGGCTCTTCAGCTTCCCCTCATGCCTGCCAGTGACAGGAGCTCTCTGCTTCATGAAGGAGGACTTGTTGGGGGACTTAGAGTGACCAGCTCTCTGTTGGTTCCATTTTCCTAGGACCAAGTAGTTTCTCCAGATGCCACTTTCAGTTTTAAAGTCAAGATAGTCCCAGACAAAATGGGAGTGTTTGGTCACTATGGGGCAGCTGAAACCACTTTGAATTCTTTATAATGAACCAAACCTTTCTTCCTATGTTTTTCTACTTCTTTTGTAGTTTTGTGTAATAGGGGCTTGTGCATGGCAGTCTTTCAGATATTTGAAGATGGAGATCATTCCACCAGCCTCCAGACTGCCTTCATTCCCCTTGGCCATGCCTTACATAACATCCTTTATGTGTGTAGCAGTTACGATGTGTCAGGAGCTCTTTGAGAGGGGAATTAGTTAGCAATACGAAATAATAGCGAATAATTATAGTTAATGTATATCAACTAATTCACTCCTCACAGGAGTCTTAGGATGTAGGTACTGTTATAATCCCCATTTTACAGATGAGGAAATGGAGGCACAGTTAAGCAGTCTGCCTGAAGTTGCAATCAGTAAGAGGCGGCGCCAGGATCAACCTAGGCAGTGTGGCTCCAGAATGCACACTTTGCCTCATGACACTTTACTGCTTTCCATCGAGTCAATAAGCCTTTACTGAGCACCTAGTATGCACCAGGCAAAATGGTGCAGAAGAGAGACATGATCCTCGTCATCACAGAGGGTGCAGTCCAGTGGAAAACACATGTACCATAAGTAAAACATCAAAGAAATAAAATGCTTACAAATTAGGACAAGTGCTGTGAAATAAATAAATGCTAAGGTAGAAAGTACTGGTGAAGTAGCATGGATCTATACAGGGAAAAACAAACTGTTTTCTCCTTTTACTCTCACACTCATTGAAAGACCTGGGGCAAGACCCCCCACTCTGTCCTGAATGACGACGACCCCAATCAACCGCAAGAGACGACACTTGATGCAATCAGCAAGAGGATTTTATTCCAGCATGCTGGGGCTTAACTCGTAACTCTTTCAGGAGCAGAGGAGTCAAGCCCCGAACAGCAGGTTTTACAAGCTTATAAAGGCAAAAACCACAAAGTAGGGAGAGGTAGCAGACATAGCAGGGGCTTTCCAGATAAGAAGAACTCTGGTTCATTACTCATCTGTCTTAAGACAAGATCAGCAGTTAAACATTTGCTTAGCTCTTTTCTCAGAACCGGTTACCGGTTATCTGCTTCAGCTTGGGGCTATTTCCTGGAACAGTTACAAAGGTCACATTCTTATGGTAGGGGGCGAGAGGTGCTGCTACATGGCTGGTCCCCCCCCCTTTTGGATTTGGTAGTACTTTCCTTCATTCCCCCATTTGTTTTTTTTGGAAGTTCTAATCATGGAACTTCTGGCTCTATGTATTCATTCTCATGGCTATCGTCCCGGCGGAGAGACTGGTAATGCTGTCTGAGCATTAACACTTGTACAGCACTCACTCTCTCCCGGATGAAGGTGACTATACAGTTGAAAATGCAGGGCCCAAAGGTAAGAATTAGAAGCAGTATAATAAGGGGACCTATTAAACTGGAAAAGAGAGTGGTGAACCAAGGGGACTGGTTGTACCAACTTTCAAACCATCCTTGATGGGCCTCCCGGTCTCGTTGCCTTTTTTCTAGTCTCTCCCTGACTGTAGACATGGAGTCTTTTACCATGCCAGAGTGATCTATACAGAAACAGCATTCTTCTCTCAGTGCAGGTGCATAACCCTCTATCTTTTAGGAACAGGAGATCGAGTCCCCGTCTATTCTGCAATACTACTTCAGATAAGGAGGACAGTGACTCTTCTAGTTTTGTGATTGATTATTCTATGGCTTTTAGGTCCTCATCTACGGCTGCTCGCAGTTCTTCGAGATACTGTGGGGTCTGGACAAGCACAGCCGTTCCTGTTCCTACTCCAGCTGCCACCCCTATACCCATCAGGACAGCTAGGGTAATAGAGACTGGTTCCCTCTTCTGTCTACGGGGTCTGAGATCGAATTCTGCCTCGAAGGAACTTGCCTCGTGATAGATAACTACTGTACGAGGATACAGTAGTCTGCAGTGGAGTTAAACACTGATGAGGAAATGCACGGAGTTAGCCCGGTGCTGCAAGCCCACCATCTTCCTTTAGGGGGCACTAGATAATAATTGGTAATGGTTGACGGGCTTTTTATGGTCTGATTACGCAGATGCTGGCGATTTTTGGGGATCGTGCCTAGGCAAGTGCCTCGTCCAGAGACTGCTGTAAGGGTGATCTTGGACCCCCAGTCACAGGAATTATGGGAAGTGGTATTTTGGAAGATACCTGAGAAGGCGATCCCTTCGTAATAGGGCGGGCCTGAGGCTAGGCACAACCAGCAAGATTCAGTAAGATTAGGGTTGGAAGTATTGAGGACATTGAAAGCCCCCTGTATTAAGTTAAGGAGTCTCTGCCCAGTGCTTGGAGTCTCCGGGGATGTTACCTGGGGAGACAGTTCCGCAGGTGATGGGGCTGTGCTGGCTCCAGTTAATTGGGTGCTCCCTGGGGTGCTCCCTGGGGTCTGGGGCATACGGGGGGAAATAGGCGGCCTGGCTGGCAGCTGCTGTCCTGAGAGTACGATGTTGGGTCCTATCTGGACAGCAACGGGGGTTTCTATTTTTAATTTGATAAAGAAGGTAAATCCTTTATCCCACCCTGACATATAGAAACGGAATCCCCATGTTCTTCCTTTTATTCAATCTCGGGCTTGTTTCCCTCTCTCCGTGAAGGAAATATTTAGGGGGTTTGACCCTGCCCCGGTACTGCTTCTCTTTACGGTTATTAAGTCCCAAGAGGAGATGGGGTGCCAGGAGGCCTGCCCAGTCGTTTCACATTCCCGTTGCTTACAATAGAAATTTTCTATCCCCCCGCATCTGTTGGCCTGGCTTCTCGTTCTCCCATCCCGGGGACAGATATAGAACTCCATTTGTCGCATCCGGCGCTGGGCGGGCAAGTTGCCACAGCCAGGGGCGTCTGCAATGTACTGACCTTGGGATGTGGAGCCTTGGGTAAGCGAGCGCTTTACTAAATGATGATCAAGGCTCGATGCAACTTCTTCAAAGGTCTCATCGGGGATATCCCAATTATCTAGCCCTGCTATTAAGGTGCAAATATCTGGGGTGAGAGATGGCCACCAGGTCCAAGGAGGGTCCTCTTTTGTAGTACTCCATACTACATCACCAGTCTGAGAGAGACCCTGCCAGGTTAACCTCTGGGGGGCATGGGGATTGGGACCGGAGCTACTTATCACTGGGAGTTGTATCAGCAGGAACAGGGCTACTGCGGCGGATGTGGAGCTTCAGGGGGTTGTCCGTCTTTTCCACTTTCCACCCGGAGTCTGGTGGCGGTGCTGGTTTGACATGAGACGCGTGGATCCAGGCTGCGATGCCATCAACTTTTACTGCGGTCGGGGTTGTGAGCAGTACTAGGTATGGTCCTTTCCACCGTGGTTCAAGGTTGGCTGTCCGGTGGTGCCGGATGTACACCGAATCTCCAACCTGGAACTGGTGAGGTATTTGCAGATCTCCGGGCTTGTAGGCCTCGATCAGCCGGCTCCACACTTCCTTTTGCACAGTTTCAAGGGCTTTTAATCTGGTGATATAGACATTGAGAGGAGTAAGATTCTGGGGAAGGGAGGTGCTGCATGGCAACGAGCGGGGGGTGAGCTCCATATAGGATTTCAAAGGGGGTCAGCTTGAGAGTACTAGGAGTGTTGTGCACACGGAACAGGGTGAAGGGAAGGAGGACTGTCCAGTCAGTAATGCCAGTCTCTAAGGATAATTTAGTCATGGCCTCTTTTAGGGTTCTATTCATCCTCTCTACCTGCCCTGAGCTCTGGGGCCGATAAGCACAATGTAATTTCCATTCAAGCCCCAGGATTTTGGCCAAACCCTGACTAACCTGGGCAACGAAAGCGGGACCGTTGTCGGATCCGATTACTTTGGGTAGCTCAAATCTTGGAAAAATCTCTTCTAATATTATTTTGGCCACAACTTGAGCAGTCTCCCTCTTTGTAGGAAAAGCTTCGACTCATCCTGAGAAAGTGTCTATGAACACTAGCAAGTACTTGTATCCGTACTTAGCCAGCTTAATCTCAGTAAAATCTGTTTCCCAGTAGCTTCCAGGGCGATCCCCTCGGAGTCATTTTCCCTGAGGTAGTGTGCTAGGCTGGGTGTTTACTAATTGGCAAGGTCTGCACTCTTTTACAGCTGCATCAACGAGCTTACTTAATTCTATAATATAGTATGGAGAGGACCGAACAATGGTTTTCAGATGCTTGGGGCCCAGATGGGTTAATTTATGAAGTTGTCTGAGAAAGGTGATTGCCTGCTCCTCAGAGAGGATGTTTTTCCCTTCCGGGGTTGCTCGGATCCCCTCTGGGGATTCTAGGTGGAGGCCTAATCTGTCCATCCTCTCGAGATCTCGTTCCGAATATTTAAAGTTTTTGATAAGGGGGGGTGCTATTTCTTTAAGGCTGGGCCTTAAAGTGTTTTCATATAGCGGTAGGATGTTGAGCCCTTGAGCCGCTTGCTTAGCTTCTTGGTCCGCTCTTTGGTTTCCCCCGGCAACTCTGGACCCCCCTTTCTGATGTCCAGGGCAGTGGATTATGGCCACTCTCTTAGGGAGGTGAACAGCCTCCAGTAGACTTAGGATTTCTTCCTTGTATTTAATTTCTTTTCCTGCTGAAGTTAACAGTCCTCACTGCCTGTAAATGGCCCCATGGACATGGGCTGTAGCATAAAGCATACCTGCTATCAGTGTATATGTTAACCTTTTTCCCTTCTGCCAAATGTAAGGCCTGG
The DNA here is from genome assembly GCF_027406575.1 of Nycticebus coucang. Lineage (NCBI taxonomy): Eukaryota > Metazoa > Chordata > Mammalia > Primates > Lorisidae > Nycticebus > Nycticebus coucang. Next base: position 53,848,414 of record NC_069793.1, read on the forward strand.
GTCAAGGTGACCAGCTCGGCCTTCTGGGCCGATGTCCCTTCTGGCAGACTACTTGCCCAGATGGTCTGCTTGTCATCCACTACCGCCGCCGTGGCCACCCTTTTACCTTCTATTATGGAGCTGCTCCCATCAGTGAACCAGGTCAGTTGGGCATCCGGCAGGGGCTGATCACAGAGGTCCCTCCGAGTTCCAGTTTCCTCAGCCAGTACTTCTTGGCATGTGTGTAATACATCCTCCCGGACAGAGGTATCAGGTAGTAGGGTAGCCGGGTTGAGGATGACAGGCTGGCCAAACTGGACTCTGTCTCCATTTAATAGGAGACTCTGGTAATGTGTCATGCGGGCATTGGACACCCACCAGTCAGGGGGCTGTCTGATGATGCTTTCTAAGGCATGGGGGGCAATGACTGTCAACTTCCGCCCCATAGTCAATTTGTCTGCATCTTTTACCAGTACCGCCACTGCCACCACAGACCTCAGACAGGCTGGCCAACCACCAGCGACGGGGTCCAATTTTTTGGAGAGGTATGCTACCGGTCTTTTCCATGGCCCTAAAGGCTGCGTCAGCACTCCTCGGGCCACTCCTCTCTTCTCATCTACGTATAGGACAAAGGGCTTTGTTACATCTGGTAGAGCCAGGGCCGGGGCTGATAATAATGCCTTTTTAATGTTGTCAAAGGCCCGCTGTTGGCTGGCACCCCACTCGAAGGGAGTGCTTTCCTTGGTCAAAGGGTAGAGGGGGCCTGCCAGAGTAGCAAACCCCGGTATCCATAAGCGACAGAACCCCGCAGTCTCTAAGAATTCTCGCACCTGGCGGGGCGAGCGGGGAACTGGAATCTGAGTCACAGTATGCTTCCTGGCTTCTGTTAACCATCTCTGCCCTCCTCTTAGGGTGTAACCCAGGTACGTTACCTCTTTCTGGCAGATCTGGGCTTTCCTGGCAGAGGCTCGATATCCTAAGCGGGCTAGTTCTTCTAGCAACAGTTCTGTGCCCCAATGGCACTCTTCTTTTGTCGTTCCAGCTAGTAGTAAGTCATCTACATATTGTAGGAGCGTTACCTGAGGGTGGCTGGTGCGAAAGTGAGCTAGGTCTTGGTGGAGGGCTTCATCAAAGATGGTCGGGGAGTTCTTGAACCCCTGTGGAAGTCGGGTCCATGTCAATTGCCCCGTCGTTCCAGAGTCCGGGTCTCTCCATTCAAATGCGAAGATGTTCTGGCTAGAGGAGTGCAGTCGGAGGCAGAAGAAGGCGTCCTTTAAATCCAGGACAGTGTACCAGATATGGTCCAGAGGGAGAGAGCTTAACAGATTATAAGGGTTAGGCACGGTGGGGTGGATGTCTTGCGCCCGCTTGTTTACTTCTCTCAAGTCCTGCACAGGGCGATAATCTCCTGTGCCGGGTTTCTTGACGGGTAATAAGAGGGTGTTCCATGGTGACTGGCACTTTACTAGTATGCCCAGCTGTAGGAGACGCTGAATGTGAGGCCTAATCCCTTCCCAAGCTTCCCTAGTCATAGGATACTGGCGCACTGCCACAGGAGTGGAAGTAGCTTTGAGTTCTATGACTATAGGCGGCCTTTCTGCGGCCAGTCCCATTCCGGCAGTTTCGGCCCATGCCCCGGGATATTTTTCTAGCCAGTCTTGTACGAGACTAGTCCCTTTCTCCCGCTGCTTTTCAAAGAGTCTATGTTCATCCTCTAAACGCATGGTCAGGGCTGTTACTCTCTTATTCTGGGTTACCTCTGGGCCATCAGGAGTGAAAGTGATTTGGGCTTCCATTTTGGTGAGTAAATCTCTCCCAAGGAGGGGCGCAGGGCACTCAGGGATAATTAAGAACGAGTGGGTTACCCGTCCCACTCCCAGATCTACTGATCTTCAGGTAGTCCATGAGTACTATTGATGCCCTGTGGCCCCTACAACCCAGGATTTTTTCTTGGAGACGGGTCCTGATGGTGCGAGTAGGACTGAGTGTTGAGCTCCGGTGTCTACTAGGAACTCAACTGGCTTCCCCTCCACCTTAAGTATTACCCTAGGCTCAGGGAGGGGTTCCGAGCCCCGTCCCCGCTAATCTTCTTCTTCTTCTAAGGCCAGTACTTTCTTGGAGAGTTCTTTCTTCCTTTTTTTAGGACATTCCCTGGCCCAGTGCCCCTTCTCCTTACAGTAGGCACATTGATCCTTATCTAACGGGACGCGGTTGCCCAGGCTACCTGACTTCTTAATTCTACCTTGGGTCTGTTCCTGGCTCTTCTCCCCTACTACTGCGGCCAAAATCTGTGTTAAGTTTTTCTCCTGTCTTAGGTCTCTCTTATTTTCCCTTTCCTCTCTCTCTTTCTCCTTTCTCTGCTCTTTTTCTTCCTCAGTTTCTCTTTTATGGTATACTTTCTCAGCTTCCTTAACTAAATCCTGCAAGGTATAGTCCTGCAATCCTTCAATCCTCTGCAGCTTTCTTTTAATGTCTACAGCTGACTGCCCTATGAAAGTCATAGCCACGGAAGCCCTCTGTCCTTCAGAGGCAGGGTCAAATGGGGTGTAGCGCCTAAAAGCTTCCATTAGACTCTCAAGAAACACTGAGGGGGGTTCCGTGGCCCCCTGTATTACTTCTCTTACCTTAGCCAAATTAGTGGGGTGTCTTGCCACCCCACGGAGGCCAGCCACTAGAGCCTGGCGATAGACTGTCAGTCGCTCCCTACCTTCTGCCGTGTTGAAGTCCCAGTCAGGTCTGGAGAGGGGAAAGGCAGCCTTGATGATGTTGGGGAGCTGGGTAGGACACCCGTCTGCCCCGAGCACATTCTTCCTAGCTTCTAATAAAATCCTTTCCCTCTCTTCAGTAGTGAAGAGAGTTTGTATGAGCTGCTGGCAGTCATCCCACGTGGGCTGATGAGAGAACATCAGGGACTCTACCAGCCCAGTCAGGCGTTGGGGGTCTTCTAAAAAAGGGGGGTGATTAGTTTTCCAGTTACACAGGTCTGCGGAAGAAAATGGCCGGTACTGGAGGGGCTGGAGAGGAGGTGGTCCCTCATCTGTTGCCACTGGCGGGGGGCCGTATGCCCTCAGGGGCAGGGCAACAGTAGTGTTGGGAGACATTCCTCCCCAGCAGTGACTCCTGGTACCTTGTGCGGGCCCCAGTGAAGGTTCCCCCGGGGGTGCAGAGGGGGAAATCACCAGATCCGGCGATGCTGGTCCTCCCTGCCCCCCGACAGGAGCCAAGGTGGGGGGGTATGGGGCAGGAAGGGGTGGAGGGTCGTGGAGAAGATGATCAGCCTGAATTTCCGGGTAGATCTTCTTAGGGGGGTCCGAGCTGTCGCCCCCTTTTCTGGAATGGGAAGATTGGACAGCGAGCACCCGAGGATTAGACGGGGGCCTGGATGTGGCAGTCCACGGCCGAGCCCAGGGGGGCGGATTCTGCACCAGGTCCTGCCAGACTATGATGTAAGGTTGTTGATCCGGATGGGCTCCCGGTCCTCTCTGAAAAACAATCTCTTTGATAGCAAAAATAAGAGATAAGTTAAAGGTTCCTCCTGAGGGCCAGCTGACGTTAAAAGTGGGCCACTCCGAGGAGCAGAAAGTCTGCCATGGGCCTTTTTTAACCTCTACTGACAGGTCACGACCTCTTCTCTTCACTTCAGTCCAATGATCTAGAGTCAAACTCAGAGGGGTTGTCACAGTCTGTCCCATCGTCAGTAGATATGTCAGAAACACAAATAACAGGAATAACAGAAATATTACAGATACAAGGACCTACCTACCACACTTGGTCCCTCACAAGCCTACAACAGAATCAGACGGGCGCGTTTCCCATAATTTTTGATTGAACAACTGGACTCGATCAGCGCCCTTACAGCAGGAGACAACCAGGTGTCCCTGGTTCTCCTCAATTCCTGGGGCATCCCCCAGGATTTCAGCCTGTGGTCCTCCGGGCACGTCTACCGACCACTGTCCGGCCACTCTCACGAGGTGCCAAACGGCTGCGAAATCGAAAGCGCGCACACAGAGTCAAACAAAGGACTGAAAACACAGACCAGAACAAAGGACTGAAAACACAGACCAGACAGTTTTCGGGGTACCCCTTTCTTACCTCCAAGGTCGACTCTGCAGGTGAGGGGTGGTCGTCAAATCCCGGACGAGCCCCCAAATGAAAGACCTGGGGCAAGACCCCCCCCACTCTGTCCTGAACGACGACGACCCCAATCAACTACAAGAGATGACACCTGATGCAATCAGCAAGAGGATTTTATTCCAGCATGCTGCGGCTTAACTCGTAACTCTTTCAGGAGCAGAGGAGTCAAGCCCCGAACAGCAGGTTTTACAAGCTTATAAAGGCAAAAACCACAAAGTAGGGAAGGGTAGCAGACATGCAGGGGCTTTCCAGATAAGAAGAACTCTGGTTCATTACTCATCTGTCTTAAGACAAGATCAGCAGTTAAACATTTGCTTAGCTCTTTTCTCAGAACTGGTTACCGGTTATCTGCTTCAGCTAGGGGCTCTTTCCTGGAACAGTTACAAATGTCACATTCTTATGGTAGGGGGCGAGAGGTGCTGCTACATGGCTGGTCCCCCCCCCCTTTTGGATTTGGTAGTACTTTCCTTCATCATCACCCCACACATCAATCAATTCTGCACACACACCAAGTGGGTAGCCTATAATTCAATTCAATCCTGACATTATCTTCCTGAAATAGCATCAGATCCCACAGGTTAAGGGCTCAGTCCCCCACAAGACTGCTCCCCACTTCGGATCTAATTGCAAGTCCCAGGTTGTGACCTGTACTTCTGGTCAACAGGGTATAAATGGAGTTTCTCGTGACTACCTCCTCTAGTTCAATTAATTTTCTAGAGTAGGTCACAGAACTCAAGGAAAAGTGTTTAGTAATTTATAATATTAATAAGGCTATAATAAGGGGGCAAGCAAGGTGGCTCACACCTGTAACCCTAGCACTCTGGGAGGCAGAAGCAGGGGGATTGCTTGAGCTCAGGAGTTCGAGATCAGCCTGAGCAAGAGTGAGACCCCCTCTCTACTAAAAATAGAAAAATTAGTTGGTGTTGTGGTAGGCACCTGTTAGTCCCAGCTGCTCGTGAGGCTGAGGCAGGAGGATTACTTGAACCCAGGAGTTTTAAGGTTGCTGTGAGCTAGGCTGAGGCCATGGTGCTCTAGCCTGGGTGACAGAGCAAGACTCTATACCCCCCTCCCCCAAACTAAGACTATGATAAGGCAGAATGATGCAAGGCCAGATGAAAAGATGCACAGGGCAAGGTAAGGCAAAAAAGTGCCTGGGGCTTCCGCACACCCTCTGGGCACACCATACTCTGGTTCCGCACATGTTCTGGTATCTGGAATCTCTCCAAACTCCATAATTCAGAAACTTTTATGGAGACCTCATCACACAAACATAATTGATCATTAATTCAGTTTCCAGCACCTGATTCTGAATGGGCAATGGGGCTGAAAGTTCCAAGCTTCTACAAATGGTTTGGTCTTTCTGATGATCAGCCCCCGTGAGCCCACCAAGAGCCATCTCATTAGATCAAAATACTTTCCAATCACTCAGAAAATTCCAAGAGACTAGGAATTCTGTGTCAGGAACTGGGGCCAAAGACCAAATATTAGAACAAAAGATGCACTTAGCACCCCGATCAACAAGAAATCATAAAGGTGTTTTTACAAGTTCTGTGCCAGGAACTGGGGGCAGAAACAAAAAACATACTGTATTTCTCATTATATCACAGAGCCTAATCAGGAGATAGAAATCACCTAGTAGGTCAAAGAGGGGGAGTTTAATACAAGGAATTAATTTTTTTATAGTTAACAATAATTTATTATATATTTAAAAATAACTAATGGGATGATTTCCCAACACAAAGAAATGAGGACTATTTGAGGTTATGGATATCTTCTCTGATTTCATCATTATACATTGTATGCTTGTATCAAAGTATCAAATGTGCCTCATAAATGTATATAACTATTTTGTATCAATTAGAATGCAAATTAAAAACGTTTCTTGGGTGGCACCTGTGGCTCAGTCAGTAAGTCACCGGCCCCATATACCGAGGGTGCCGGGTTCAAACCCGGCCCCGGCCAAACTGCAACCAAAAAATAGCCGGGTGTTGTGGCGGGCGCCTGTAGTCCCAGCTACTCGGGAGGCTGAGGCAAGAGAATCGCTGAAGCCCAGGAGTTGGAGGTTGCTGTGAGCTGTGTGAGGCCACGGCACTCTACTGAGGGCCATAAAGTGAGACTCTGTCTCTACAAAAAAAAAAAATGTTATTGCATTAAAAAATTTCTTTGCTTCATTTCCATGTGTCTCCTTGTGTTACTCCAATAACACGTATGTTAGAGCATCTGATGTTCTCTAATATGTGGCAGACATTCTGTTTTACCAAAAGAAAAATCTTTTTTCTCTTTCTGCTTCATTTTGGATTTATGCTGACCCATACCCATGTGTATACCCTTTATTTTGCTGTACCCAATTTTCATTTCAGAAATTATATTTAGTTCTAGAACTGCCACCGTATTAAAATTTTTTCTTGTTTCTCTGCTGAAATTCCCCATATGCTCACCCTTTCCATTATTTTATTCCAAATTCTTTAACACATTGACAGTAGTGATTATATGGGCCTTGTCTCTAATTCTAACATCTTGATTATTGTGATTATTCTGTTTGAATTATTTGTTTGGTTATGGGTCGTATCCATGCTTTCTTTCGACATCTGGCAATGTTTTATTGTGTGCTGAACTTTGTTCAGCATATGACATGATGTCAATATTTGGTATGGTAGATTGCAAAAAATAGCCACAATAATTTGCTGTTCTTTATTGATGACTTATAAAAGGCCTTGGTATGAGGGCCCTTACCAACAAAATTTAAAACTAAGTTCTTTACTGTTTGATGAACCTTAAGGTACTTATGTTTTATATCTCTATCTATCTATCTATCTATCTATCTAGCTAGCTAGCTAACTATCTCTCTATCTGCCTATATATCCTGTATAGAGAGTGTCCCAAAAGTCACCCCTAACGTCCCTATATACCGGAAAAAAGGGAAATTATAGCTAAATGGACTTTTACTTATAAAATATTCATTACAAAATTCTACAAAGAGGTGGCCAACGTGTAGCAAATATTTTAATACAAAGAATTATTATTATTATTATTTTGGTGTTATTGTTGAGACAGAGTTCCACCCTATGCCCTGAGCAGAGTACAATGGCGTCATAGCTCATTGCAGTCTCAGACTCTGGCTGTGGGAATCCCACTACCTCAGCCTCTGGAAGTCGCTGGTATTACAGGTGTCCACCACACGCTGGGCTGCGCTTTTCATTCTTTTTCTTTTAGAGACATAGTCTCACTTTGTAGCCCTTGGTAGAGAGCTGTGGCATCACAGCTCACAGAAACCTCCAGCTCCTGGGCTTAGGTGATTCTCTTACCTCAGCCTCTGGAGTAGCTGGGACTGCAGATGCCCGCCACAATGCCTGGCTATTATTTTTGTTGCAGTTTGGCTGGGCCTGGGTTTGAACCTTCCATCCTCGGTATATGGGGCCAGCACCCTACTCACTGAGCCACAGGTGCTGCCTGGGTTTTTCATTTTTTTTAGGAGTCAGGGTGTCACTCTCACTCAGGCAAGTCTTGAACTCCTGAGCTCAAGCAAGCCTCCTATAGTGCTGGAATTACAGGCGTGAGACACCATGCCCAGCAATACAAAGAATTATTAACTGTGATGAATGGGTAACTGACAGTGGTTCTCAACCTTCCTAATGCCTCCTAATGCCACGACCCTTTAATTCAGTTCCTCATGTTGTGGTGACCCCCAATCATAAAATTATTTTTGTTGCTACTTTGTAACTGTAATTTTGCTACTGTTATGAATCATAATGTAAATATCTGATATGCAGGACGTATTTTCATTATTACAAAGGGGTCGCAACCCACAGGGTGAGATCCGCTGCAAGGAAACCCTATTTGGCACCTTAGGGCTGAGATGATATATCTGCAGAAGCACAAACTTGGGAGGAATTCAGATCTCATTGGAGAAGTTGTGGTTCAGCCACGAGATAGCTGAGAAGTGGTCTGGTTTGGCCAGGCCGCAGCTGGTCTGGACTCTCTGGACAGGCAAGAAGACACCCTTGGAATGCAGGCAGAGTACTACAAGCCATCAGCAACCGGGGTGCACAGGAGCTGCACCGAGGCTTCAGCTTTGCTGAGAGGGCTGTGGAAAGGTTATGGGTCGGTAGAGGCTGCAAGGTAGAGCCACCCTGTGTCCTCGTACCTACACTACTGACCTTCAACCTTCAATCTCAGCAAAATGGCAGGAACGCCCCTTTCTTCTTTCCAGTGCCTCTGGCTGTGAAAGTTGAATATCTTGCCCATGATAAAGAAGTGCTTAAAGGACTTCTGTTATTTAGCACAGAGCATACATAGATTGACAGGCTTATTTAGAGCTTGCAGGCAATAAACTGATAAACACATTTTTAAAAAACACACACTAAAAGTGATATAATGCAAAGTAAACATTTTTCAGTCTTCAACTTTACTACAGAAAGATACACAATGAGAAAGAAGAATCTCAGTTCTTCCCTTCCCATTTTATCTTCTCTTTTCAAAGGCAAAAGCATGCACTCCTATGATTCTTCTCTTTTTTTTTTTTTGTTGAGACAGAGTCTCACTTTGTTGCCCTCTGCAGAGTGCCCTGGGGTCACAGTTCACAGCAACCTGAAACTCCTGGGCTTAAGGGAGTCTCTTACCTCAGCCTCCCAAGTAGCTAGGACGACACGTGCCCACCACAACACCCGGCTATTTTTTGGTTGTAGTTGTCATTGTTGTTTGGCAGGCCTGGGCCAGGTTCAAACTCATCAGCTCTGGTGTATGTGGCTGGTGCCCTACCTGCTGAGCTACAGGCACTGAGCTTCTGTGATTCCTTAAAAAAAAAAAGCATCTATCTACATATGTATTAATGTGACTATATACACAAAGGGTATCATTTTTCTCTACATCATGCTTTTCTCACTTAGCGTGTCTTAAAAAATCTTTCCACATCAGCATGTCCAGATCGACTTTATTCTCTTTAATCATCGTCTGTTATTGTGTTATGGGGATATTGGGTAATTAATATAGGTACTTTCTTTTTCTTTTTTTTTTGAGACACTCAGAAGAGTACCGTGGCATCATAGCTCACAAAAACCTCAAACTCTTGGGCACAAGTGGATTCTCTTGCCTCAGTCTCCCAAGTAGCTGGGACTACAAGCACTGGCTACAAAGCCTGGCTAATTTTAGAGACAGGGTCTCACTCTTGCTCAAGCTGGTCTCAAACTCCTGAGCGTAAGATATCTGCCTGCCTCAGCCTCATAGAGTGCTAGATTACAGGCATGAGCCACCACGCTGGCCTCTAATATAGGTACTTTAGAAGGACACTTTGGGTTTTTGTTTTCTGCCAAGAAGATTCCTGTACATATTAGATATATTATAATATAACTAAATCTAGATTCTTTGCTATATGAAAGGATACATTTTGTCAAATTTACCTGCAATAAGATTGAGGGCATCAATTTGTACTACCTTGTCGCTGAAAGTGGTCAATTAGTGCTCCTTCCCTCATGTTTTCTGCCACTGCTAGAAAAACCTTTTGTCACTTGAGGTGAGAAAAGAAAAAGTTTTCTCACTATTTCCATTTGTATATCCTTATAACTGAAGTAGAGCATCTTTCCGCATACTGTATTTATAATCTTTTAGGTTTGTTTGTCTATAAACCATTTCTGTTCTTTGAACAATCATTTTCTATTGGGTTGTTCTTTTTTCTTTTAATATTCTTATATATCAGTTCTATTTCAGATAAGGAAAAGAGCTCATTGACAAATGTGGGGTTTTTGTTTTTGTTTTTTTGAGACAGAGTCTCACTATGTGATCCTTGGTAGAGTGCTGTGGCGTCACTGCTCACAGCAACCTCAAACTCTGGGGTGTGAGTGATTCTCTTGCCTCAGCCTTCCAAGTAGCTGGCACTACAGGTGCTCACCACAATGCCTGGTTACTTTTTTGATATTGTCATTGTTGTTTAGCAGGCCCAGGCTGAGTCTGAACCCACCAGCCTTTGTGTATGTGGTTGGCGCCCTAACCACAGAGCTATGGGCACTGAGCCCGTAAATGTGTTTTAAGTATGTTTTTCTTGTTTTGAACTTAGTCCTTTTTTTTTTTTTTTTAACTTGATCTTTTGATGTAGTTTAGGGTTTTTTTTTTGGCAAAGTTAGACAAATTCATTAAATCTACCCTTTATGGCTTCTGGGTTTTATAGCCTTCTCCGAAAAGTCTTCATGTTACTGAGATTAGTAATAAATTAATACTCATTTTAAGATACTTTATGATTTCTGTTTTTCTTCTTTTTACCTTTGCCACTTCTTCCAGGATTATAATATATTTGATTCACGTGGAATTGATTTGGTTGTAAGGAATGAGATAGGGACTCACTGTTATTTCAGTAGGTACTGACCAGCTGTGCCATCTCCATGTACTTACTAATCTTGCTTTTCCAAAGTGATTTGAAACCTCACCTTTATAGTATACTAAATTACCTGTGCATTTGAATCTATTTCTTGTCTTTTCTTTCTTTCTTTTTTTTTTTTTAAACAACAATGACAACTGCAACAAAAAATAGCCAGGCATTGTGGTGGGCACCTATGGTCACAGCTACTTGGGAGGCTGAGGCAAGAGAATCACTTATGCCCAAGAGTTTGAGGTTGTTGTGAGCTATGATGCCACAGCATTCTACCACAGGTGACGTAGTGAGACTTTGTCTCAAAAAAAAAAAAGTCCTATTTGGGTTTACTTTGAAAATCTCAACAAATTATGGCATTTGCTGAGATGGGGAAGACTTGGAAGAGAGATAGGTTTGAGAGTAACGGGAAGAGTATCAGGGTTACATCAAAAATGCAGGACTGCTGGGTGTGGTGGCTCATACCTATAATCTTAGCACTTTGGGAGGCTGAGGCCAGTGGATCGCCTGAGCTCAGGAGCTTGAGACAAATCTGAGCAAGAGTGAGACCCTGCTCTCACTTTTGCTCTTATTTTTCTAGTAAATATAGAAAGTCTGTAGTCTGGAGGCTGAGACAAGAGATTGCTTGAACCTAGCAACTGAGGTTGCTGCGAGCTACAACACTAGGGCACTCTACCTAGAGTGACAGGGTTCATCACTGCCTCTGGAGCCAGAAAGAGAGATCTGTGGAAAGACAAACCCACATGTTAATGAATGTTATTTAGAATCAGAGGGTTGGGTTTCATGACAGAGGAGGAAGAGGCTGTGGAAAGAGAAGAAAAGAGAGGCTAGGACTGGGTCCTGAGGAACACCAGCCTTTAGAGATAGGTGCAGAAAAAGGAGCCAGCAAGACCCGGGTGAGCAGCCAGCGGCATGGCAGGGAGGGAGGAAGGGCACCATCTTAAAGCCCCACTTCTCAACCCTTCAGTGACTCCTACTGGCCTCGGAATAGAATTCAAACCTTTTCTACTCTGCCCACTCTGGGCAATATCCGTTCCTCCATCCCCTTCACCGGGAGCAACTCCCAGCCTTGGTCACTTTCTTTAGGGATGTCACAACAGCTTTCTTGCCTCTTTGCTTGGAAGTCTCATCCCAAACCCCTGTCCCCCGGGCATGACTCACGTTTATCCTCCCATTGCTTCCTTACCATCCACGCAGCTCCCAGCTGTTATTTACTCTTCCAGCATCTTACTGGTTTCCTTTTTCGTGACTCATTTCTATGCATTTGTTTATACAGAGAAGTAGGCTCCATAAGGGCAGGGATAGTTTCTTTTTTTAAATTCCTATTTGAATCCTTTGTGCCACACAATGTCTAGTAAACAGTAGGTGTGCAGTAGACATGACTCTCGAATGAGCAAGTAAGCCCATGGTACCGAGAGGGAGGAGTTTTAGCCTCATTTTTCTGTTGGAGCCCAATAGGTGACCTTTTTTTCTTTTTCTTTTTTTTTTTTTTTTTTGCAGTTTTTGGCCGGGGCTGGATTTGAACCCGCCGCCTCCAGCACATGGGGCCGGGGCCCCACTCCTTTGAACCACAGGCGCTGCCCCCTTTTTTTCTTTTTTTTTTAACTATTAAGGACTTGAGCTCAGAAGGAGTAGGTGACTAGGAGAAATTTAGGCTGACATTTGAAGGGTAAGAAATAATTATCTTCGTGGAGATGAAGTTTCCAGAACAATTAATAGTGATAGGTGGGTGAAAATATCGGTGAGCAGCGTTGCAGATGCCAGACCAATGAAAAGTTTGGCCAAGGGTTTCTGCTCCCGGGAGAGGGCAGCAGAGGGCCGCACTCTGGGCTGAGATCCCGCGCTCAAGGGCCCAGCCAGCTGCTGGCAGACTGCTTTAATTTAATCCTCTGTAGGACTAAGGGCACTGATGGTGAGCTTGAGGCCCCTTTCCTATTTGTGTTTAGATGTGCTGATTCATGCCACATAGATTGTAATGAAGCTGCCTTACTGTGGGCCACCTGTTGCTGGAAAGGCCCCAGAGTCTCTCGAGGAAGTCAGGGGTGGGGGTAGGGGTGAGGGGGACAGGAGGGGGCAAGGAGGGCCCTGAGGTGGAAGCGTGAGCACAAATGTACAAATGGGATTTGGGGTGTTGGCTGCAAGGGGACTAGCCTCAGAGAGACTGTCTGCAAAGCAGGAAATAAGGTGACCTGCGGCAGTGAGGGCCAGGCAGGGAGTAAGAAGGCAGACAGCAGCTTGGGGCAAAGTAGAAGGCAATTACTGAGGGACTCACATTGTCAGAAATAACTTGTTTCCCATGCTCTCTGAATTGATTTCCTTCCTGTTCTCTTTCGTTAGTAAAGTTGTTTTTAAAATTTCCAATCTATCTTCTGTACTTAGGGGAAAAGGGATTTTGCACACGCACTGGGGGGTGAGGGTTGGGAGTGAGAGAGGAGCTCAGTGAGTGCCCCCAGGGGCCAGAAAGGAGGTGGCAGAGGTCAGGGAAAGGCCCAAGTGGAAGCCACACTTAGTCTGGCCCAGTGTGATCTTCTCAGCTATGATAATACACTCGTACACTTCACTTGCACACACAACACGCAACATGCATGTACTCACAGTATAATCTCACACGCATGCTCACTTCACACAGGTAACGCAAGTACACACCTCAGACACTGATACACCACACACACCCACTGATGCACGCAGTGGAATACACCCACACCACACTGATAAAGGGTCTTTGATATGCTTGTCCCTCCAGTAGCTGGTCTCAGTTTCCCCTCTGACATGCCACCATTCCCCGATGTAAAGTGACAATGTGGTTTAAGACTCAGCTTAAATCAAGTCTTAGTTTCAGGGGTTGCTCCAAAAAATTGGCCTAAGCCCATTAACAAAATCCCAGCCTTTGGCATTCCCTTGGCCACTGCAGTTGTTTTAGGTGGGAGCACCCAACTACCCTGATTCTTTAGACACAAGTGAGGAAGCACACAGCCCTGGAAGCTGTCCACAGCCATCCTGCCATTGCCCAAAAAGGCTGGTTTAGAAGAAGCTGACAGGGGAGGTGTAGGGGAGACTTAAAAGAGCAGCAGAGTTATGGCTCCCCAAACAATGGGAGCCTCTGTGCCAGGTGCCCACATGACCTCTAAACTTCAGATTTTGCAAACCAATACATTGTCTTGGTTGTTTAAGGATTCAAACTGGATTTTCTGTTTCTTTTTTTTTTTTTTTGTAGAGACAGAGTCTCACTTTATTGCCCTGGGTAGAGTGCCATGGCATCACACAGCTCACAGCAACCTCCAACTCCTGGGCTTCAGCGATTCTCTTGCCTCAGCCTCCCGAGTAGCTGGGACTACAGGCGCCCGCCCCAATGCCCGGCTAGTTTTTGGTTGCAGTTCAGCCGGGGCCGGGTTTGAACCCACCACCCTCGGTATATGGTGCCGGTGCCTAACCGACTGAGCCACAGGCGCCGCCCGATTTTCTGTTTCTTATATCTGTAAACCTTGGAATGGATCAACCGCTCCCAGAACTCTTACGGGAAGGGGTCTTTAATAAGGAAGTTGTTCCTTCTTGCCTCTCCTTTGGCCTCTTGGTCTTCAAAATGGCCAAAATGTACCTGGCATCGTTCTTGGAACCTTAGGATATAACAAAGAAAAAAAAAATTGCATTTAAAACTAAAACTGTAGCCTCTTTGCCTTATAAGGAAAGTTGACATAACTGAAATCTGGAGAGGAATAAATCTCCAAATGGATCTTGTTTCTTATAAAGGCTGAGATGAAATTCAAGCCAATGTTTTTGAATTTTAAGGGTCTGGAAATCTTGGCTGACATGGGAGATTATATATTTACATATGTAAACACACATTATAAAAATATAATACATATAAAATAATGTAATCATATACTAAACATATTTAAATACACTCATCACTCTAAGCACCCTGAGACATGAGCATAACTTATCCCGTTTTGCAGATGTTGAAAGAGGGTAAGAAGGGACATCGCCTGCTCAGCTACAGAGGGGTGGGGCTTGGCTACTAACTCAGGGGTCTTTGGCTCTAAAGCCCGTGATTGCGCTTCCAGGGTAGAACACCATCTACCACACCCACAGCTGCCTCTTGTATGTGATTTGCTTTGGGTGGGCTTTTTGGGGAGGGGTATGGTGAGGAGGTATAAGAGAAGTCTTTCCACTATGTTTATTTAACTTCTCATGGGAGTGATGGAGGGAAATGGGGGAAATAGCCTCCTACACTGGAATTCTGTTCATGGTAGAAGACAGAAGCAAACTGAACCTTAGAAAGTCAACCTTTGCCAGGGAGGCAGTGTAGAGCAATGATTAGACTCAGGTGCAGAGCCCAACTAGACTGGGCTCAATGCCAGGGCCGTGATGTATTAGGTCTGTGACTTCAGACAAGTTAGTTAATCTATTGAGACCTGAGTTCTACCCCTAAAAATGAGACTTGCTTTGTAGGGTCTTCGTGTGAACCAAACAAAAATCTACAAGTAAAGCACTTTGCATAGTGCCTGGCACCCCAAATTGGTACCTGTTATCACACATGTAGTGCTTGGCAGATTTAGAGGCATTCTAAAGTCCCCTTCTGATAAACATTGCCATGCTCATATACGATTACAGGGGAGCAGCTCATGTAAAACGCCTTTCTCTCTCTCTTTGTTTTGTCCTATGGGAACAAGTTGGGGGGAAGTGGGGTGTAAGGGACACAGTGGTAGAATCGTGAGTAAGGGTCCACAAGAAGGAGAGGAGGTCAGTCCAGAGACTAAGGAAAGACTTTATTAGAAAAGATCACAGTGGAGTCTGACCAGGAGTCAGCTCAGCTTTCGAGAAGCTTTTGTTAGCCCTTATCAGTAGGGTTGGACTGTGGGAGGGGGTCTCAGAGGGAGTCATCCTTTCTGCAGAGGAACTAATTTTTACCCTCAGGGAAAATCTACGATTTACTCCCTTAATTGGCCACCAGCTAGGGCCAGAGTAAAAGTAATTGGCCACCAGCTAGGGCCAGAGTAAAAGGTACTGTTATGTCGTTTCTCAGGAACTATGGCCTTGAGGCATTCCAGGGGATGGGCAAGGGTTGCTGTGATGAAGCAGTTTGGTTCTGGCTTGCTTTTCTTTTCTCTCTCTCTCTTTTTTTTTTTTTTTTTTTTTGTAGAGACAGAGTCTCACTGTACCGCCCTCGGGTAGAGTGCCGTGGCGTCACATGGCTCACAGCAACCTCTAACTCTTGGGCTTATGCAATTCTCTTGCCTCAGCCTCCCGAGCAGCTGGGACTACAGGCACCCGGCTGGCTTGCTTTTCTCATAGCTGTTTCCCAAAATGGGTGCACTTCTGTCAGGGCTGTGAGGACTTCCTTCCCACAGAGTAGGCTACCTGTGTTGACCTTTGGTGGAAAAGAAGAAGGAGTTTCTTATTGCACAAAACACAGGCATCCCTCATGGAGACACCAGGATAGAGGGATTGAAATATCAATACCTCAGGCGGCGCCTGTGGCTCAGTGGGTAGGGCACAGGCCCCATATACTAAGGGTGGTGGATTCAAACCCGGCCCCAGCCAAACTGCAACAACAACAACAAAATAGCCTGGTGCCCCCTCTGCTGTCTGACTCAGAAATCAAACTGGCAGGAAATATGGCCACTGAACCTGGCCATGACTTGTCAAGGCTGGCTGGAATACAGGTTAGGTCTGCCCTGAGCTGTCAAGAAAGATCATGAGGCAAGCGAGATGCTTGAGGCATAGCATTTAAGGAGACCCTGTCTCTCAGCCGCTGACCCTGAGCTTGCAGGAGCTGGAGAAGCAGCACTTCCTTCAGTTCTGAGGCCCAACCCTCACCTTAGCCCTGTCTAGAGAAGGGGGCTTTGTATCACTGCTTCTGTTTCAGAGTGAGGAAGGAAGCTCCATGGTGAAGCAGGGGGCACACAGTGTGCCCATGTCTCAAGAAGGGGTGCTCAGGGATGCTCTCCGCTAGGCAAGCCCCCGAGTGGGGCCTGACTATATTCTTAGATGTCTTCCCCTGGACAGAAGGTCAGACCCTAAGGTACCGTGCAAAGGAGAGCATAGAACCTTCTCCCACTCACAGAGGGAGCTTTGGCTTAGAAATAGAACCAGGGTATCGTGAAGGGAAGTGTTTAGTTGTCTTTTGTGGAGGTCAAGAATCTAGGCACCACTTACAGGGGTCCTCTTGTTTAGGGTCTCTCACAGGCTGGATTCAAAGTGTTGGCTGAGGTGTTACTGCAAAGCTTAACTGGGAAAAGATCTTCCAAGTTCATTCAGCTGTCTGCTGGCAGAATTCAGTTCCTTCCTTTCTGTTGGATGGAGGCCTCCCTCAGTTCCTGGCCATGTGGGCCTCTTCAACACGGCAGCTTGCTTCTGCAAATCCAGCAAGCCGAGAAGGGAGATGGGCAGCAGAGAGAGAGGGAGAGAGAGAGCCTGCAAGCAAGATTAGAGTCAAAGTACTTTATAGCCTAATCTCAGAAGTGATACCTCATCACTTTTGTCATTTCCTTTCTTTTTTTTTTTTTTTTGGTGACAGAGTCTCACTTTGTCTACCTGGTTAGAGTGCTGTGGCATCGTAGCTCACAGCAACCTCAAATTCTTGGGCTCAAGCGATTCTCTTGCCTCAGCCTCCCAAGTAGCTGGGACTACAGGTGCCCCTCACAATGCCCAGCTATGTTTAGAGACGGGATCTCACTCTGGCTCAGGCTAGTCTTGAACCTGTGAGCTCAGGTAATCTACCCACCTCAGCCTCCCAGAGTGCTAGGATTAAAGGCGTGAGCCACTGCACCCCGTCACTTTTATCATTTTCTATTTGTTAGAAACAACTATGTCCAGTCTACACACACACACACACACACACACACACACACGTCAGAGGATCACACCAGGGAGTGACTGACTACCCAGAGACCAAATCATCAGGAACCAATTCAGAAACAGACAGCCACAGGGAGGAGTAGAGGTGAGCCACTGGGATTTACTAAGGCCCAAGGATTATCAGGCCATCTCATAATCATCCCATTAAGTTTTCTTTTTCTTTTTTTTTTTTTAAGACATTTATATTCTACATTTACTAAGTTTCACATGTACCCTTGTAAGATGCACCGCAGGTGTAATCCCAGCAATCACCCTCCCTCCGCCCATCCTCCCCATTAAGTTTTCTTGATAGGCTTGTGAAGAGATTGACCTCAGTTATCCTCTGCACGAGAATGTCCAGGAGAGGGTCTTTGAGGGGTTACATGCCATTGGGAGGCCCACATAAATCTAAGGACAAGTCTGGGCACTGTGAGAACTGCAAGTGGCCCCTGAGGTTAGAACTTAGGGATCAGTCTTGTTTGTAGAGTGGCTGGTAACTGAAGGACAAGCAGATTTCAAATCCAAAACCACTGTTTGAGTGGGGAAGGACAGTAATGCTGTCATGACAAATGACAGGGGGGGCAGTGATGAAGGTGTTAGGACAACTCAGAGCCGAGATAGGAGTCAGATTTATGAAGCAGGTGCACACTGATGTTCTGGAACTGTGGATAATGTTGAAGACGATAGTGAAAGGCTCGCATGAGAGGAGGTCATCTGAGAAGCAGCCTGCATGCTTCCAGAAGAGTAGCAGTAGGCAGGTCGCTCCTCCAGAGTGTCACTATAGGTGGCAGCCTCAGGTAGACACTGGCTGATGAGGTGGTTCCTAAGGTGATCACATTGGTTAGAAAAGAGGAGTCTGCGCACAGAGGAAATCAAAGTGGCGCCCATAACCGGGCGTGGTGGCACATGCCTATAATCCTGCTCTAGGATTTAACTCAGATGTTTGAGACCAGACTGAGCAAGAGTGAGACCCCCATCTCTACTAAAAATAGAACTAATTAGGCAGACATTATGGTGGGAACTTGTAGTCCCAGCTACTCGGGAGGCTGGGGCAGGAGGATCACACTTGAGTTTGAGGTCACAGTGAGCTGTGATGACACCACTGCATCCCAGCCTGGGCAGCAGAGTGAGACTCTGTCTGAAAAACAAAACAACAAAAAAAGAGTGGAGGCTATGCAGAACGATTGGAGTTTTTTTTTTCTTTCTTTCTTTTTTTTTTTTTTTGCGAGTCTCACTTTGTCATCTTCTATAGAGTGCTATGGCGTCACAGCTCACAGCAACCTCAAACTCTCGGGCTCAAGCAATTCTCTTGCTTCAGCTTCCCAAGTAGCTGGGACTACAGGTGCCTGCCACAACATTTCACTATTTTTAGAGAGAAGGTCTTGCTCTTGCTCAAGCTAGTCTTGAACTCATGAGCTCAGGCAATCCACCCACCTCAGCTTCCCAGAGTGCTAGGATTACAGGTGTGACCCACCACGCCCAGTTTATATTTGGAGTTTCTAATGGATGCCCCCGTCCATTCACCTTTCCTTAGCTTGTATGATTTCTGGGGTCTGGTGGAGATTTTCCTTATTGTCTAGGGATGCATCTATCCTGATGTGACCTGGAGCAAAAGACTTATGCTCTGTCAGCCTTAGTTCTCATACCTTTAATATGGTAATCATGCCTACTGAGACTGTTACAGGGACTAAATAAGTAAGGGATGTAATTACCTAGTGTACAATAGATGCCTAATAGAAGTTAGCTCTCTTCTCCCCTCAACCTTTTCCCTCCCTCCCCACATTCAAAACGATACGTTGTGGTTTTTACATACCCAATAGATTGACACTCAACCTTCATTCCATCTGCCTTCTGGAAAACTAAAACTACATTTCCCAGACTCCTCTGTAGTCAGGGGTCCAGGGAACCCTCCCTGTGGGACATCTGGGCAGGAACCCCGGAGACTGTTCTCTGTTGTGTCTGCTGTTTCTGCTGGTACTTCAGTGGAGGCCTGGCACAAGCACACAACCTGGTACCCTGTCACTGGCCTCATGACATTGGGAGACAAGGGGCATCGTTTGCATGGGGCCTTGTGGCTGGGGCAGGAGATTCTGGAGCAGGCAGCTTGCTGGCCGAGTTGACCTAGAAGCCCCCTTGGTGGCCCAAGCCTCCTTTAGGACGCCTTGCTGAAAGCTCAAACTAAAGTCTATTCTAAATCCCTCCTAGTAGTTCTGTAAGACACTTAATACCCTCTCATAAATCCTCTCTTGCTTAATCTACTCAGAGTGGATTTTGTTCTCTTCAACTAACCAATATAAGTGGAATGGAGAGATTTTTATTGCTGAATTCCTCTTAGGAAAGTCACTGTGTGTGTTGGAAGGATGCCTTGATGAGGGCCTGCAGGGAGGGTAGTCCCCTCACTCAGGATCCCCTGCCACATTCCCGCCCCAGGCCTGAGGGGCAACTCACACCAAGGCTGTGGGAACTTTTTGAGTTGTTCCTGAAAAAGAAGAGGAAAGGCTTGGCGCCTGTAGCGCAAGCTTCTAGGGAGCCAGCCACATACATCAGAGCTGGCGGGTTTGAATCCAGCCTGGGCTGCTGACAACTACGACCCCCCCACCTCAAAAAAAAATAGCTGGGCATTGTGGTGGGTGCCTGTGGTTCCAGCTTCTTGGGAGGCTGAGGCAAGAGAATTGGTTAAGCCAAAGAGTGTGAGCTGTGACACCAAGGCATTCTACCCAGGGTGACAACTTGAGACTCTGTCTCAAAAAAAAAAAAAAAAAAGAGGAAAGAGACAAAAACATGCAGAAGGACTCAGTGGATGGTCCAAGGCCAGGTGCTGTATCATCCAACCCTTTACCAAGACCCTTTCCCCCGTATGTTCTACAGTCTGTGTAAAGGCTTGGTATGATTGTCTTATTGCAGAAACCAAAGGAGTGACTGAATTTCATGTTGGTGTAAACACAGTCTGAGGACGGAAGTGATGTGGGAAGGAGCCAGAATTTGGGGCGGCAGAAGTGCCAGGAGACCACAGACTTCACAAGGAACCAGCAGAGGCTCCGGGGAGGGTGTCGGATGCCCTGCCCATGAGATACAGAAGCCCAAGATATCTCAGTTGGCTGTCTAGAAACAGTAGCCCTCAGTGGAAATCTAGAGTACACACAAATAGCATTTAGGACTGATCCTTTCCCACTCTGCTTGGTTCTTTACCTTACAACTTGATGTCTGTCTCCCCAAACTCTCAAAGTGTTTAAGCCCCACAATTCTCCAGAGCGCTGTGTATTTCTCATTTGTGTTTATGTGCATTTTGTTGTTATTGTTTACCATTTTTCTGCAAGAGTGTCAGCTCCTGGAAGGCAGAGGCCTGGGTCTAATTCACCCGCCATTCTCTGAAGTTTTTACATGCAAGGGCTGTGTGTATGTGCTTTTGTGCATTTTTCTGGGGAAGTACCCAGAACCTTAACCATGCTCTCAAAGGCACCTAAAACTTTAAAAATGTTCAGAAGCTCATGCAGGGGTCTCTTTTGGACATCTGGACACTATTTCTTTACTTATCTGCTAAAGGAGTCATCTTTCATAAGTCAAATCTGTCTTATCTTCATGCCTGTCTTCTATCAAGACAGCACACGTGGAGATCAAAAGCTCATGGGCTACACAGAGAACCTTGAATCGGTCTCTG
This sequence comes from Nycticebus coucang, assembly GCF_027406575.1. Taxonomy (NCBI): domain Eukaryota; kingdom Metazoa; phylum Chordata; class Mammalia; order Primates; family Lorisidae; genus Nycticebus; species Nycticebus coucang. Next base: position 53,869,380 of record NC_069793.1, read on the forward strand.
GTTTCAAGATTCTGTCAATTAGCATTCATTCGAGCAAAGCATGTTTATAGCTTCTTCCCCAGGACGCCTTGCCCTGTTCTCAGAGAGGTTTACAAGCCAAGCTGACACCAAATGAGCCCCACTGTGGGTGGGATCCATGGCTGTTGTGTGCTTTCCAGCCCGCTGTCTCTTAAGCTATAAATATTTATCAAGGGAATGTGGGGATGGCAGGCTCCAAAGAGTGTCTGGGATGGTGCGTGCGTGTGTATATGTGTGCATGCGGGTGGTGTGTGTGTGTGTGTATGTATGTGTGCATGCAGGGTGATGTGTGTGTGTATTTAGGGTGGTGTGTGTATGTGTGCATGTGGGTCGTGTGTGTATGCATGTGGGTGGTATGTGCGGGTGTATGTGTGTGCATTTGGAGTGGTGTTGAGAGAGGGAGAACCCCGCGGCTGCTGGTATGTGATGGTGATGCATGAGAGATTTGAAGCCAAGAGCATTATAAACCCCATTGTAAGTCTGCATCTTTGCAGCCCAGACTGATAGGAGGGGAGCTCTGTTCTAACCTGCACATCTCAGCCCAGAAACCATGGGCAACAGTAGCAAAGCAAAGCTGGTTCCTGACAACTGCTGAGTTTGTAAACGTTCTAAAGATCCCATCTTTATCTCTTAGATTAATCCACTGACACGTCCATTTAGCCGACAGCATTGTGTGGGAGTGTATGGATAGAGTCAGACAATAAAAGACTGGAAAGGGCCAGATTAGTTTTTTGTTGGCATTTATGGTTTTTAACTTGGAGTAATTGGTTGTTAAAATGGACCTGTTCAACTCTTGGTTGCAGTCAAGGCGCCCAAATCCCTGCACTTTCCCAGTAAGATCACCTATGAATGTTCCCAAAGGGGTGACCCGCACTCATGTAAGGATAAAAAAGAGCTGAATTTGAGGAGGCCAGGAGGAATAGACACTGGAGATTGCTGTGAGGAAAGCTGTTCACGTGCTTTGAGGCCACACCCCCTGCCCCAGCCCCCCATCTCTAGAAGGGGTTCTGGAAGGTCTGAGCATTTTCTACTCTCAGGATGCCATCCACCAATTTGCATACATGCCATCCCAGAATTATGTCATACTGGCCACAAACTCATAGCAAAAGTTTGAATTTTTTAACACCAACCACATGCACACATACACACACACACATACACACACACACACACACACACACACACACACCCCTTTCTCTGCACACCCACAAGCCAGGGAGTGAACAGGGCTTGCTGTCACCAGTTCTGCCAAAAAACCAAACACCTCCATGGCAGAGCTTGTCACCAGAAACAGCACAAAGCGGGGGGCTCAGCCATGTTTGACTTTGCACTCCAACTCTTGTCTTAATCAGTCCTCCTGGCAGGGCCTAAATCTCATCTAGAGGATTGCCTGTGAACATGCTGAGGAATGGAATTTTATTCATGGGCATCTGCAGGTCAGGAAAGCAGACCACTTGCTCAGAGGCCCACATTTAGGTTCTCCCTGAGATTCCTCTCTCACTGCTCCCCTCCCTCACTCCGTAGAAAATTTCCTCCTCTGTGACCCCCAGTTTACTGTAATCCAGGATAACATCAACCTTCTTTGGTAAACTAAAGAGTTTCTTTCTTTCTTCTCTCTCTCTCTATCTTTTTTTTTTTTTGTTTGTTTTTGTTTTGAGACAGAGTCTCATTTTCTTGCCCTGAGTAGAATGCCATGGTGTCATAGCTCACAGCAACCTCAAAGTCTTGGGCTCAAGTGAGTCTCTTCCCTCAGCCTCCTGAGTAGCTGAGAGGACAAGCACCTGCCACAATGCCTCTATTTTCAATAAAAATGGGGTCTCTGTCTTGCTCAGGCTGGTTTTAAACTCCTGAACTCAGGCACTCCCCCCACCTCGGCCTCCCAGAGTGTTGGGATTACAGATGTGAGCTACTGAGCCTAACCAACTAAAGAGTTTCTTGAGGAGACAAGATGGCTGACTAAAGCCAGCTTTCCACAGAGGCGCCCATCCAGAAGGAGAGTTAAAGGATAGAAATTTAGCAAGTAACCTGGCAGATTAGAGCTGCGCCAAGAGAGAAGGTTGAAGAACGCACATAAACCCTGCTGAGGTGAGCTGCAACCCCCAAGGATATAAACAAAAGTACAAAATCCATCACCAAGCGGATAGGAGTCTCCGCCCCCATGAGAACAGCTTGGAGTACCCCATAAACAAGTGAGCAGAGTTCAAAAATCCTCCCATTATACTCCATGGGAGAGACCCTCTAAAAACTGGACCTACTTCCCCTACTAGGGTGCCATGGCACTCTCCTGCCAGGCATAAAACTGTGTAAAACTGTGTATATTCTCTACCTGCAATTCTGAGCTCCCAGCACTCCCCTCCACTCTCACTCTGAGGTCTGGTGGCCTGTCCCCGAGGAGTCCAGATTCTTGGGTGATTTCTCAAGGAGTGTGGACTGGGCCTGGACTGCAGCTGGTCAGTGCTGATTCTGTGGCATGGGAGTGAGGAGAGGACAGTTGGCTGAGAGGGAACCATGCTGGAGTGGCGGTGCCTGTCATATCTCATTCATGACACCACTTGTCAGGGCCCAGGACTGGCCATGTCTCAGGCCCAGCTCAACTAAGTTCCAGATGTGGACTGCTAATTTACCCTGCTCAGGTCTGTTAGGTGCCTGAGGGCTATCTACTTTAGCTGGAGAGAGAGAGTGTGCGTCTTAGAGAGAGTAAAGCAGTCTTCTTAGAATAGATAGATCTTAGTCTTTAGCAGAGCTTGGTAATCTTCAGCAGAGAGATGCCGTGCTGGCATTCTGCAGGCAGAAGAGGAGACAGAGTCAGAGTAAGCGGGTCTGTGATAGAATGTGAACACTCCTGACTGCCTTCTTCTCCAGCCTAGTATAAGGCTGATCTCGTGCCTCTCAACACCACAGGTGTAGAGACTGTCAATTCACCACTACTCTCATCTCATGAGCTCTCATGCTTGTTAGGAGAGCTAAATCCCTCTCCATGCTCTTTCCACCAAGGTGTTCAATTATTGAGCTATACAGGTATTTCTTATAACTCTCTCTCCTCCTAGCCATAGGCTATATGGGCTGCTACAGCTGCCCCAAGGCACAGAGCAGTAGCCATTTTTGGCAACAATAGGGCTCACCCCTGGATATTCTGGAGTCACACCCCCTGTCTCTCTGGGCAACCATAGGAGGCCGGGCATCTTCTGAGGTGGCAACAGATCTGGGATGGAAACACAGGCCCCAGGAATTTAGCAGGGACAGAAACAAATTCTGCAAAGTTGTTCAATCAGAACAACCGATTGATTGATTGATTGTCAGTAATTGATTGATTGTCAGTAACATCAATCAGGGGCGGGGCTGGAACTGAGTGAACACCCCTCAGCCTCCATCAAGCGCCCCAGGTTGTCAGGCCTCACCTCCCCCTGCCAGATAGAGGCCGAGATCAGAGGCCTGGCTGAGGAGACATAGATTTCCTTGTAATTCGAGTATCTGCTCATTGGCGGCAACTGGGTCATAGCCCTGTGGGGTTATCAGTGACTGGGTGACAGAGGTGAAAGGTGGAGAAAAAGACCTCCTAGACTAATCTATTTGCTGGGTGGGTCCTCCTGACCTCATGGTGCACCAGAGCAAGTCATATTTGAGTTGTCAGCAGACCCCTGTGATCTAGTTGCCAGAGACCTTTTAAACTCTTCCACCTGAGACAGGTGCTGACCGAGACAATTGATTTAGACCTTTTGAACTGAGCCAATCGCCTGAGGACTATCCAAGTAATGCCCTGGGTGTGTGGTTGTAGGAAGGTTTGATTTTCCTTTTCCAATTGTTGCCTGTGGGGGGTGGGGGGGTGGGGTGACTTAATTGCTGGTATTTCTCCACAGCTGAGACTTCAACCCAGAGTAACTGTTTCACTAGGGTTGGACAGAGACCAGCTGAAAACAAGATAGAGCCACTTAGCCCCACCACACCAAACAGGTCCCAAGTTTCTCAGGCCATAGCACTGTATCTGTCCTTGGCAAAGCTCCAGGGCAAAAGTCAAATGGTGTAAAATAATCATGGGGTGGAATCAGTGGAAAAACTCTGGTAACATGAATAACCAGAGTAGATCAACCCCCCCAAGGAAAGATATGGCAGATGTAACTGAAGATCCCATTCATAAACAGATAGCTGAGATGACAGAAATCAAATTCAGAATTTGGATCACAAACAAGATTAATAGAATGGAGGAAAAATTGGAATTAGAAATTCAAGGAGCAATTCAAACGTTGGAATTAGAAATTCAAGGAGAAATTCAAAAGTTGTCTCAAGAATTTAACAAATTTAAAGACAAAACTACCAAAGATTTTGACACATTGAAGCAAGAATTTGCAGTCCTCAAAGATATGAAAAATACAATAGAATCCCTTAGTAACAGAGTGGCGCAAGCAGAAGAAAGGATTTCTGACATTGAGGACAAAGCTTTTGAATGCTCCCAAACTCTCAAAGAGGAAGAGAAATGGAGAGCAAAAATGGATCATTCTCTCAGAGAGCTCTTGGATAATTCGAAGAAGGCTAAAATCTGCCACATTGGAATCCCTGAAAGTGATGAAGTGGCTTCACAAGGCACAGAGGCCCTTCTCCATGAAATTATGAAAGAGAATTTTCCAGACATGCCAAGAGATTCTGAAATTCAGATAGCAGACAGTTTCAGAACCCCAGCACGACTCAACCCGAATAAGACATCCCCCAGGCACATCATAATTAACTTCACTAAAGTTAATATGAAGGAGAAAATTCTGAAAGTAGCCAAACATAAGAAAACCATTACCTACAAAGGGAAGAATATTAGAATGACTGCAGATCTCTCTGCTGAAACGTTTCAAGCCAGAAGAGGGTGGTCATTGACTTTTAATCTCCTAAAACAATATAACTTTCAACCCCGGATCCTGTATCCAGCTAAACTGAGTTTCATTTATGATGGAGAAATTAAATACTTTAATGACATTCACATGTTGAAGAAATTTGCCATAACCAAACTAGCTCTTCAGGATATTCTCAGACTGTCCTCCATAATGACCAGCCAAATCCTCTACCACAAAAGTAAACTCATTCAGAAACTTTTGATCAAACTCCAACTTCCACAGTGGTGAAAGAATTAAAAATGTCCACTGGACTTTCAAAAAACTTGATACTGGGGCAGCTCCTGTGGCTCAAGGAGTAGGGCACTGGCCTCATATACCGGAGGTGGTGGGTTCAAACACAGCCCCAGCAAAAAAAAAAAAAAGAAAATAAAAAAAATAAAAAAAATCGATACCCCAAATTTTACCAGACTTATCTATATTCTCCATTAATGTGAACGGCTTAAACTGTCCTCTAAAGAGGCAGAGGTTGGCTGGGTGGATACAAAAACCCAGGCCAGATATTTGCTGCATACAAGAATCACATCTTACCTTAAAAGATAAATATAGACTCAGGGTGAAAGAATGGTTGTCCGTATTTCAGGCAAATGGTAATAAGAAAAAAGCAGGTGTTGCAATGCTATTTGCAGATACAATAGGCTTTAAACCAACAAAAGTAAGGAAGGATAAGAATGGTCACTTCATATTTGTTAGGGGTAATACTCAATATGATGAGATTTCAATTATTAATATTTATGTACCCAACCAGAATGTTCCTCAATTTATAAGAGAAACTCTAACAGACATGAGCAACTTGATTTCCTCCAGCTCCATAATAGTCAGAGATTTCAACACTCCTTTGGCAGTGTTGGATAGATCCTCCAATAAGAAGCTGAGCAAAGAAAGTTTAGATTTAAACCTAACCATCCAACATTTGGATTTAGCAGACATCTACAGAACATTTCATCCCAACAAAACTGAATACACATACTTCTCATCAGCCCACGGAACATACTCCAAAATCGATCACATCTTAGGTCACAAGTTTAACCTCAGCAAATTTAAAGGAATAGAAACTATTCCTCGCATCTTTTCAGACCACCATGGAATGAAAGTTGAACTCAGCAACAACAGGAATCTGCATACTCATACAAAAACATGGAAGTTAAATAACCTTATGGTGAATGATAGCTGGGTCATAGATGAGACTAAGAAGGAAATTGCCACATTTTTGGAACAAAACGACAACGAAGACACGAATTAGCAGAACCTATGGGATACCTCAAAGGCAGTCCTAAGAGGGAAATTTGTAGCACTGCGAGCCATCCTCAAGAGAACGGAAAGAGAGGAAGTTAACAAGTCAATGGAACATCTCAAGCAACTGGAAAAGGAAGAACATTCCAAACCCAAACCCAGTAGAAGAAAAGAAATAACCCAAATTAGAGCAGAATTAAATGAAATTGAAAACAAAAGAATTATACAACAGATCAATAACTTAAAAAGTTGGTTTTTTAAAAAGGTCAATAAAATAGATAAACCTTTGGCTAACCTAACCAGGAAAAAAAGAGTAAAATCTCTAATTTCATCAATCAGAAACAACAAAGGCGAAATAACAACAGACTCCTTAGAAATTCAAAAAAATCCTTAAAGAATATTACAAGAAACTTTATTCTCAGAAATATTAAAATCTGAAGGAAATTGACCAATACTTGGAAGCATGTCACCTTCCAAGACTTAGCCAGAATCAAGTGGAAATGTTGAACAGGCCCATATCAAGTTCTGAAATAGCATCAACCATACAAAATCTCTCTAAAAAGAAAAGCCCGGGACCAGATGGCTTCACGTCAGAATTCTACCAAACCTTTAAAGAGGAACTAGTACCTATATTACTAAACCTCTTCCAAAATATAGAAAGAGAAGGAAGACTACCCAACACATTATATGAAGCATACATCACCCTGATCCCCAAACCAGGAAAAAACCCAACAAGAAAAGAAAATTTATAGACCAATATCACTAATGAATATAGATGCAAAAATATTCAACAAGATCCTAACAAACAGAATCCAGCAACACATCAAACAAATTATACATCATGACCAAGTCGGTTTTATCTCAGGGTCTCAAGGCTGGTTCAATATATGTAAATCTATAAATATAATTCAGCACATAAACAAATTAAAAAACAAAGACCATATGATTCTCTCAATTGATGCAGAAAAAGCTTTTGATAATATCCAGCATCCCTTCATGATCAGAACACTTAAGAAAATTGGTATAGAAGGGACATTTACAGCAGCAGCATCTCAGGCTACAAAATCAACATTCATAAATTGGTAGCCTTTATATATAACAACAACAGTCAAGCTGAAAAAATAGTTAAGGACTCTATTCCATTCACAGTAATGCCAAAGAAGATGAACTATTTGAGAGTTTATCTAACAAAGGACGTGAAAGATCTCTATAAAGAGAACTCTGAAACTCTCAGAAAAGAAATAGCTGAAAATGTTAACAAATGGAAAAACATACCATGCTCATGGCTGGGAAGAATCAACATTGTTAAAATGTCCATATTACCCAAAGCAATATATAATTTTAATGCAATCCCTATTAAAACTCCACTGTCATACTTTAAAGATCTTGAAAAAATAATACTTCATTTTATATGGAATCAGAAAAAACCTCAAATAGCCAAGACATTACTCAGAAATAAAAACAAAGCAGGAGGAATCACGCTACCGAAACTCAGACTATACTATAAATCGATAGTGATAGAAACAGCATGGTACTGGCGCAAAAACAGAGAGGTAGATGTATGGAACAGAATAGAGAACCAAGAGATGAACCCAGGTATTTACTGTTATTTGATCTTTGACAAGCCAATTAAAAACATTCAGTAGAGAAAAGATTCCCTATTTAACAAATGGTGCTGGGTGGACTGGCTGGTGACCTGTTGAAGACTGAAACTGGACCCATACCTTTCACCATTAACTAAGATAGACTCTCACTGGATTAAAGATTTAAACTTAAGACATGAAACTATAAAAATACTAGAAGAGAGTGCAGGGAAAACTCTTGAAGAAATCGGTCTGGGTGAGAATTTTATGAGGAGGACACTCCGGGCAATTGAGGCAGCTTCAAAAATACACTACTGGAACCTGATCAAATTAAAAATCTTTTGCACAGCCAAGAACACAGTAAGTAAAGCAAGCAAACAGCCCTCAGAATGGGAGAAGATATTTGCAGGTTATGTCTCCAATAAAGGTTTAATAACCAGAATCCACAGAGAACTCAAACATATAAGCAAGAAAAGAACAAGTGATTCCATCGCAGGCTGGGCAAGGGACTTGAAGAGAAACTTCTTTGAAGAAGACAGGCGCACGGCCTACAGACATTTGAAAAAATGCTCATTATTCTTAATCATCAGAGAAATGCAAATCAAAACTACTTTGAGATACCATCTAACTCTAGTAAGATTAGCCCATATCACAAAATCCCAAGACCAGAGATGTTGGCGTGGATATGGAGAAAAGGGAACACTTCTACACTGCTTGTGGGAATACAAATTAATACATTCCTTTTGGAAAGATGTTTGGAGAACACTTAGAGATCTAAAAATAGATCTGCCATTCAATCCTATGATTCCTCTAGTAGGTATATCCACAGAAGACCAAAAATCACATTATAACAAAGATATTTGTGCCAGAATGTTTATTGCAGCCCAATTCATAATTGCTAAATCATGGAAAAAGCCCAAGTGCCCATTGATCTACGAATGGATTAATAAATAGTGGTATATGTACACCATGGAATATTATGCAGCCTTAAAGAAAGGTGAAGACTTTATCTCTTTCATGTTTACATGGTTGGAGCTGGAACATAGTCTTCTTAGTAAAGTATCTCAAGAATGGAAGAAAAATTATCCAATGTACTCAGCCCTACTATGAAACTAATTTATGGCTTTCATATGAAAGCTATAACCCAGTTATAACCTAAGAATATGGGGAAGAGGGAGAGGAGGGAGGGGGGAGGATGGGCAGAGGGAGGGTGATTGGTGGAATTACACCTGCGGTGCATCTTACAAGGGTACATGTGAAACTTAGCAAATGCAGAATATAAATGTCTTAACACAATAACTAAGAAAATGCCAGGAAGGCTATGTTAACCAGTGTGATGAAAATATGTCAAATGGTCTATAAAACCAGTGTATGGTGCCCCATGATCGTATTAACGTACACAGCTATGATTTAATAATTTAAAAAAAAGTTTCTTGAGAACAGGGATTTTGTATGACTCATTTCTATGTCTCTAGCATCAGATACAAGGCCTGATGAGTAGTAATGGTGGTGGTTTTAAAGTATATCCACACATTTGGGGGTAATTCTTGCTTCAAAAAGTAGAATCGAATTCCCCCTCCCTTCCTTTGAGTATGGGCTAGACTTCTAATGAGTAGATGGTGGTAGATGTGCTATGTGACTCTGAGAGGGGTCATAAAAGATATGACTTGATCTCTCTTGGATCACTGGCTCTGGGGGAAGCCAGCCGCCATGTATGGGGACACCCCAGCAGCCCTACAGAGAGATCCACATGACAAGGAAGTGAGACCTCCTGCCAACAACCAGCACCAACCTGCAGGGCATTTTCTTCTACCAGGAGGAAAACGTTCTCATCTGACGTGGGAGGATATTGCTTCCCCAGATCCATTCAAGTGGTTAAAAAACCACAGCCTGTGACCCATCCCCTTTGCTTCCTATGAGTTGAGGTATGGTGGACAAAAGAAGAAGGAATTGAGGGTGGACAGTATAGAAGTGAGGCCAGGAGTCTGCAGTCAGGATTACTGGCTGTGGTTTGGCCAAGCCTGACTAATGCCACTGAGGAAGGTGAGGAGGGGTATCAGCAGTGCAGGGTCCCTCACCTCTCCTTGTCAAAGGGAAGCATGTGAACCTTAGAGTCTCTGGCAGGGGTCCTGCCAATCAAAGAGTGGTATTCCAGGCTTGGGCCACTCTGGTGCACTGCATGCAGGCAGCCCCAGAGAGGCTGCCCACACTGGGGAGAGAGAGAAGGCTTGGTACGCAGCAGTGAGGCAAGAGCATTTTATGCACATGCATTAAGCCCTGCTCCTGGAGCAACCACTTACAGTAGGCCGGCCAACACTTTCCTGCTTCTGGAGGCAGCTGGGGTTAAGCAGCCGGTCTCTAGCAAACTTGCTGAGGTTCAAGAAGGCAAGGTCGGCCTGCATTTCCCATGTGGGGATCCTACATCTTTTTTGTACCTGTTTGCACAATTAACATATTTTCATTGTTAGAAAAAAAGTTCCAACGACACAGATATATGTGGAGTTAAAAAAAAAAACTGTTCTCTTTCACAACCTGGCCCCAATCTTGTTTCCTCCCTACAGGTAATTATGGCGAACGGTTTGACACATGGCCTGCCAGACCTCTTGCAAAGGGAGGTCTCACACTTTATACACTGTCCCGCAACCTGGTGGTGGTTGTTTTCATTTGATGATAAATTGTGGACATCTCTCTTTTTTCATGTCAGTATGTAGAGATTTAACTTCTTTTCTAAGAGATATTTAATATTCCATAGTATATGTGAGAGGAAGAAAAAAATTATGCTAGAAATAACCACTTTCTGTGGAGTGTGGGGTGAGAGTGTTAAGTGGGGAGGGCTCTTTGTTCAGCTGAGCATTGGGAGGGTTGGGGGAGGACTTATGGAAAGCTGAAGGGTCACCTTCCTAACAGAGGGGCAGGAATGTGGAGCTTCTGGGGCCCCCTGGGGTAGAAGGGGACGGGGAAGGAGGCAGTTGCTGACAAGATAGAATATGAGTGCCCTTCCACAGTGACCCCTTCTGCTACCCTCACATGCTCTACAAGTTTTTTTTTTTTAATTTTTTTTTTATTAAATCATAACTGTATACAATGATATGATTATGGGGCATCATACACTCACTTCATAAACCATTTGACACATTTTTATCACAGTGGTTAACATAGCCTTTCTGGCGTTATCTCAGTTACTGTGCCAAAACATTTACATTCTACATTTATCAAGTTTCGCAAATACCCCTGTAATATGCACCACAGGTGTGATCCCACCGATTCCCCTCCCTCTACCCTCCCCCCCCTTTCCCACTTCCCCCTATTGTTAAGTTGTAGCTGGGTTATAGCTTTCATGTGAGAGTCCCAAATTAGTTTCATAGTAGGGCTGTGTACATTGGGTATTTTTTCTTCCATTCTTGGGATACTTTACTAAGAAGAATATGTTCCAGCTCCATCCATGTAAACATGAAAGAGGTAAAGTCTCCATCTTTCTTTAAGGCTGCATAGTATTCCATGGTATACATATACCACAATTTATTAATCCATTCGTGGATCGATGGGCACTTGGGCTTTTTCCATGACTTAGCTATTATGAATTGGGCTGCAATAAACATTCTGGTACAAATATCTTTGTTATGTTGTGATTTTTGGTCTTCTGGGTATATGCCCAGCACAGGAATTACAGGATTGAATGTTACTGAATTTATGAATGTCCCCATCTTTCAAAGTGTTTCCTTAGAGTAATATGGCAAGGGTCAAAGCCTACAAATTTCTTTATGGCTTTTGAGATGTTGTTTGTTAAATTGCTATTCCAAAGGGCTATGAGAATTATGCTGCTACTTACAATGTTTCCCTGGGTGGGGAGGTGGAAAGAAGCCCCATCTGAGGATGTGCATTTCTGGAATCTGAGAACTGAGATGAACTACACAAGTTCTGACAGATCAACACGTAAGTAAGGGTGCCTGCCGTGTGCCAGTGCCTGTGCTATGATGCCAAGAGGCCCAGCTGGCTCAAGTGTCAGCCTCAGCTCCAGCCCCATGGAGGTGACAGCTCAGGGGTCAGGGCATGCATACAGAGAGTGGTGACAAACAGTAGGAAAGCCACGAGCTGGGAGTAAAAATCATGTGTCACCTCTGCCCCACTCCCCACATCCACACTTTTGGCAAGCGTCCCTGATCATAGAATTCTTTCCTGCTGAGTCAGGTGCTTCTTCAGAATCCTTCTCAACATAGTGTTGTAGGCAGCTATTACCAATCAATCCGAGTTGGGCCCTGGATGGGACATATTTGTCTTCCCTGCTCCAGGCTCAACCTCTGAAATTTTGCCTTTTCCAGAAAAATTATTTTTCATAATGTATATGAGAATAACTAACAACACTTAAAATGCTTACTTATGCCCCACTCCGGCCTGGTGGGAAGACGGGTGAGTACAGCTCAGAGGGAAGGCAAGCCCCTGCCACCAGCTCTCCGAGGCTGGCCTCAGCTGCATCTGGTGAGCCAGTAACCGCATATCTGAGACCCCAGACACTTGGGAAGCAACGGTGGCCAGCTGATAGCAGCTGAGAAACCCTCAGGAAGTGGCTGGGGCACAACTGCTGAGCCAATTGGCATGCTATCTGGCAGGAAGTCAGGGCCTGGAGTCAAAAGAGAGAAATGAGACTTTTCTCTGGCCTTGAGTTGCAGTTTCCTGGCCTCTGTGGTCCCAGATTCTGCATGTCTGCCCTGTTTTCTCCCATTTCTTCCCAGCCCAATCCCACATAGCTGCCATCTGCGTTCTGCTAACCCTTGATTCTCATGGGTTTCCCTTGGTGGCCAGTGCTCTGACCCTGTGCAACTGTGACCAAGCCTGCTAGGCCTGTCAATACTGGCCACACCTTCTTGCCTTATCCTGCCAGCTGGGCCTCAGCTGTCATCCCTACAAGCCTGTCCACCACCCCAGCTCTTATAGAAGCTGCCAAGTGTCATCTGTCCTGAGTGGTCTGAGCAGGAAGCCTTCTCCTCCACTGAACACGTCCACGTGGGAAGTTTAACTACCAGGCATGGCTCCCTTGTGCCCAGCACACATGGAAGCATTATTCACAAGGACATCCCTCTGTGTGAGGAGGTGATGGGTGGTGCAGAGCACAGAACAGGGATGTCAGAGTCAAACAGCAGAGTTTCAATAATGGCCAGCCTCTTAACCTTTCAGAGGATAAATAAAAGTACCTAACTCGCTGAAGTCGTAAGGGTAACTGAAATAAGTGCGCATGATTTATAGTGACAACATTTAAAGTATGTCATTTTCCTGTGGCTGCTGTAGCAAAGTACTACAAACTTGGTGGCTTTAACAACAGAAATTCACCGCCTCACGGTCAATCTACAGGTTAGAAGGAAGGTGTCCCCACGGTTGGTCCCTTCTAAGGGCCGTGAAGGAGGGATGTGTTCCAGAACTCTCTTCTTGGTTTGGAGATGGCATTTACTCTGCACTCTCTTTACACTGTGCTTTCCTCATGTGTGTCTGTGTCTAAATTTCTTTTTTCCATAAGGACACCAGCTATATTGGATTAGAGGCCATCCTAATGACTTCAGCTTAACTAATTACATCTATAAAACCCTATTTCCAAATAAAGTCACATTCTGAGATAACTAGCAACATAGCAATTTCAGAGGGGGACAAAATTAAACCCATAATAGTAATTTATCACTATTGCCAGGAGTTTCAATAAAGCCCTGGTTATTGACGGGATTTTAGTGGAATTAAATGGTAACCATTATGTTTGGTGCATTAACAAACACCTGTAATCCCAACGCATTGGAAGTTTGAGACAGGAGCATTGCTCTTGCCCAGGAATTTGAGGTTCCAAGTGAGCTATGATTGTGCCACTGCACTCCAGCTAGGATGACAGAGCAAGACTCCCCCTCAAAAACAACCAAACAAAGAAATAGAAAAATAAACAAACAAAATGGTAACCATTCAACCTATGCAATTCCTGGAAATGGCAAGTCTGCAAATGGCCAAAAGCTTCTGAGTTCATGTATAGAAATTAAATACTGAAAAGGTGGGGTTCCCCTGCCCTTTTCCCTAAGAAATGGAAGTGGTGGCAGTGTGGTGATAATGATCATGGTTTGGGGGCAGTGTCATGCAGGCTAAGCTCTAAGAGCCAGAGAGAAATGAGCAGTCACTTCCAACTAAGGTACCTGGAAGACTTCATGGAGGAGGTGGTATTGTTTTGAATTGTGAAGAATGTATGGGATTTCAGTGAGTACAGAGAGGGAAGCATGGAAAGAACAGACTGAGAAAAGATAGGAGGATTAGAACATGCAGGACGCTATAATAGAAGAACAGGTCATTTAGGTGTGACTTGAGCACGGGGTGATGTAGGGTTCATGTAGGGTGAGCAGAGATGAAGGTAGAATAGGAAGTGGTGCCAGGATTGTATAGGGTCTTGGCTGTCCCATGGAGGGACTTGGATTTTACTTTATAAGCAATGAGGATAACACTCAAGAAAGATATTTGGACCGAGTTGATAATCTGATCAAAATGGTGTTTCGAGAAGCTCACCAGGCATCTTTCTGTGCAATGGTTTAGTGTGGTTGAGGCCAGATGCAAGACAGCCAAAGTAGAGGCTGCTGCCCCAGTCCAGGGAGAGATGAGGTATGATGGGAGATGGCCATGGTGGGTTCATAGATGAGGTGCTGATGCCAAGGAAGGGTCCTTACAGCAGGACAAGTGGGAGGGGCTGGGGCCCAAGATTGGGTCCCCCCACTTGGCAGGGTGGAGGATGTGACCCAATGGTAGGCCACAGGGGGGCTTCTGGGTGGCAAATGCAGTAACCAAGTGGTAAGCACCAATTGTTTCATGCCCCTCAACATGCGGGTCTAAAGGAAGTTGGTGGGGCATCTCCTGGAGCAAGCATGAGGGTCTTCAACGCTGGTTCTGTGGGAATGACCCTATACTTGGGGCATTAGTAGATCCAGCTACTCCACCTCTCAGGGATACTCCATTTTTCAAATGCAGGACATTGGATCAGTTATTTATTTTCTTTGCTTTTTTCCTTCATACTTTCTGGAATTTTTGAACCTCTACTGATAAGCTGCAATCCAGAGAAGCTTTGATCAAGCCTTTGACCTTTTCTTCATATGGAGTGACAAACTTGCCCCTGTAGCTCAGTTGTCAGCCAGGAACTCCTTAGTATTTGACTTCTGGAAAAGATTGCTCCCAATCTCAAATTCCACAGTTTGGGGAAGTCTAAAGCACTCCCCAAGTCTACTGTGACTTTTTTTTTTTTTTTTTTGATAGTGCTATGGCATCACAGCTCACAGCAACCTGCAACTCCTGGGCTTAAGTGAGTTTCTTGCCTCAACCTCCCAAGTAGCTGGGACTACAGGCACCTGCCACAACGCCCGGCCATTTTTTTGGTTGTAGTTGTCATTGTTGTTTGGCAGGCCTGGGCTGGATTCGAACCCTCCAGCTCTGGTGGAGGCGCCTTAGCCGCTTGAGCTACAGGTGCTGAGCCTACTACTGTGACTTCTTATGATGCTTCCATTTCTGGACTTTACCAAATGCCCGTGTCCACCTGCACACACAGTTCACCCTTTTATTGGTATCTGTGAGAAATCCATGCACAGGGTGTATTTGTGAACTTAGCGGAGGGAGAGGGGCCACTTCATTTCCCTTCTCGTTGGCTCCTCCCTCCTGTTCCTGGCATGTTTTCCTTCTGAGTGTCCAGAATCTCTTTTCTCTTTTACTACAGACCAGTCCCTGCTCTGACACCTCTTTTCCAGCTGATCAATCTCCCAAGTGCCACTTCGTACCCTAATAGTTCTCGAAGTATTTTCCCAAACAAATCCATTTTTCTCCTAGAAGAAATTCTAGTCTCAGCTCTTACAATAATAAAAATTTCTCTCTGGTTTTACATTTATCCTACACAGAGTTGGGGGTTTTAAGAAGTTCTCTGTAGCCAATAGGATGCTTTTGATGCACGTTAACAGGAATCCAGAGCAAAGTGGCCTAAATGATAAAGACAATAACTATCTTACAAAATTTGGAGCCCAGAGATAGGTTGGTTCCAAGCTCCAGGGCCCCAGCCCTGTCTCTCGGTTCTGCTCTAGACTTAGGCTCAGACTGGGGGCAAGATAGTTGCTGCAGTTCCAGGCATTGCTGCCAGAATTCACGATGTGCAGAGAAAGAAGGGATAGTCTCTTCTCGTATTTCTTCCTTTGCAGGGAAAAACGCTCCCCAGAAGGCCCTCAGCAGAAGTTGCTTTCTCATCTCATTGGCCAGGTTTGGTCACATGCCTAAACCCAAAGCCTAAAAGGGGAATGGGATCTGTGACAGCAAGACCCATCTCCTCCTGATGAGGCGTGATGAATATCCACTGAAGCAGAGGCTGGGTGAGAGAGGAGGGACACCCTAACAAGTCCGGGGTGCCCCTTAGCACTTCTGCTGCTCTGCTTCATCAGATGGCTAGTCGTTGCTTCTCTCCCAACACCTGCCTGGGCACCTGCCAAATACTGGAACATCCCTGTCTTTATAGCTGTCCTCCCACCTCTGCACCCAGGGCAAGCCATCGCCTTCTAGGAATAAATTATTCTTATGTTTTGAGGAATTAGTGTTCTCATCTGTTTCCCTGTTTAGAACATACTAACGGTCTTTTGTGAGTAATTGCATGGGATTTTTTTTTTGAAAGAAGTTATAGGCATTAGGGGATTCTAAAACTTCCATTTCACATGAGAGAGCTCAAGTCCTTCTTTTGTTCATTTTTATTTTATTTATTTATTTTTGCCTTTCACTAGTTAGCACAGTGGTTCTCAAATTTCACTGGGAATTTTCATGCCTTTCCTGTCCTGCCTCCAATCTGGAGGAAAATATAGGAACATATATTTATTTATTTATTTTTTATTATTAAATCATAGCTGTGTACATTAATGCAATCATGGGGCACCATACCCTGGTTTTATAGACCATTTGACATATTTTCTTTTTTTTTTTTTTCCATTTGACATATTTTCATCACACTGGTTAACATAGCCTTCCTGGCATTTTCTTAGTTATTGTGTTAAGACATTTATATTATACATTTACTAAGTTTCATATGTACCCTTGTAGGATCCACCAATCACCCTCCCTCTGCCCATCCTCCCCCCTCCCAGGAACATATATTTAAAGTATGCATCATAGGTGATCACACTCAGTGCTCTAGGAGAAGGTGTCGTCCAGGTCTAATATTGCCCTGACAGATTAATTAGGGAGGGGTGGCAATTCCAATTTCATGTAATTTTAGTTTTATTTATATAAGGGATTTGTTGAATGCAAAACCAAATGTACTATGATGTTTAGATCATCAGGAGAATTTTCCCTTAAGCACATTTACAACTCTCACCAAAGAAACCTCTCACCAAACTATCTTCCTAACTGAACTTTAGGATGAAAGGGTAATTGCTTACATCTCAAATGCCAAGTGTTGGACTACTTAAGACATTGAACAGTCTATGTCTGTAAAGGAAAGAATCTGGCACCTGGAGTATTTTCAGGGTTTTAAAGTCCCTTCAGTTGGTCTTCAGTTGCTTCTTCTAGAAATGGGGACCTTGCCTTGCAAATTAGGTCAATTTAGCATTGTACCACACATTTGGTGTAGAGGCTGTTTCTGGGACTCAGCCCCTCTGGCCTGTTTTCTAGCAGAGTTGGAAGCTCCCAGTGTGTGTGTAGGGGGTGCAGCCTGGGATGGACTTGAGGCAAGGAAGGAGTCATTCTTGGTAGGCATGGGAGCAGCATGGAATGAAGGGTAGCCTCTACCTCTGCAGTTGAAACTGGGTGGCTTGAAGTTTTAACCTACAGGGTGTGAAGATAGAGAGTGGGGATGCTTTTTCTCTGGCGAAGGCTCCCAGCACTGCAGCAGCAGCAGAAGTGTCTAAGCAGACAGGCCTTTCAGTCATTGGTATCTGGTCCCCTTCTGGCAGAGGGTGTAAGCAGAGTAGCATTTTAGAAGCATACCTGTGGCAGCTACTGGGAGATTGAATTGGACAGAAGCAAGAAACAAGGAGACTCACTGATGGGTGGTGCCTGTGGCTCAGTGAGTAGGGCGCTGGCCTCATATACTGAGTGGCGGGTGCAAACCTGGCCCCAGCCAAATTGCAACAAAAAATAGCCGGGCGTTGTGGTGGCCGCCTATAGTCCCAGCTACTCAGGTGGCTGAGGCAAGAGAATTGCCTAAACCCAAAAGCTGGAGGTTTCTGTGAGCTGTGATGGCACAGCACTCTGCTGAGGGTGACAAAGTGAAAAAAAAAAAAAGGAGACTCACTGAGAGAAAGTAGAAAAAAGTATACGCTTGTTGAATGAATGAATATTGAGATGTGATATTAAGATGTGGCTTTGGGTCCCTGCTCTGGCAATAGACCATTCTCTGCAACTTGTACCACATTCCCTAAGGACTATGGTAGGTCTTCAGGCTTTTGGAAGAGTACACCCCTTCCCTTCCAGGGACCCTGCACATCCCTAATCTTTCCTTTCCTGGGAAGTCCCTTTGGCTGTAGCTGCTGAGATACTATCCTGTTTCTCTCTGTGCTTTCTGGTGTTGCTGGAACTCAGTCTCAAGCTGGTATTAAGTCCTGTCCTGTGCTTTGGTGAATTCTTCTTCTTTTCCTCTTTTAGTCCATGTCTTGCTTAATGGCAAATACTATCTTTTCCGACAGCCTGTCTGGTTCACATCATATTTTCAGCTCACCAGAATCTCCCCCAAACCCCCATGTCTACATTCAAAGCTCAAGCAGGTAAACTCTGGGCCATGGGTGACAGATTCCAGGCAAAGCCAAGGGGCTGCCCCAGTCTATGCAATTTTGAGGGGTTATCACCTGCTCAGGCCCTTGCCGCTCTTGGGGAATTTACCACTCAGATGCCCCACTCTCATGATCCTGACTTGTAGTTTTCCAATCCCAGGATGCTTTCAACATTCAGGGTAAAAAAAATAGGCATTATTCCTACCTAGGAGAGATGAAGGAGATCCTTAGCACTCCTCAAAATGAGCTTTTGGAGAATCTGAAACAGGCGTAGGGTTTTAAGAAGATTTCCTTTGCTTTTAATCTAGAAGAAGGAAGGATGATCACAAAGAAAGGCTCGGATCCAAAGTGAATTCCTTTGTCTAGTGCATGGTTTATTTTAAATGGGAAAGTTCAATGTTATAAAAACAAATGCTTTGGATGGGTCATTTGTGAATTCTAAAGCATAGATATTTCTTCATATTTAGAGGATGTGCTCAGATATTTGTGCAATTTTTGTCATTGTTGGAATAAAAGAGGTACAGAGGCTGTGGAACATTGCACTCAGAATGATGTGAAAAATATACAAATGATAGTACAGGCCCCAGGGTCCCAAGGGGGGAAAGGAGAGAAAATATGGGCCTGGCTTGTCTTACCCTCACAATGCCCCAGGACACCTAGTTGAAAAACCTCTGTCTCATATACCAAACTGTAGGTCGAATTACTGACTGAATGTAATAAATTAGTCAGGTAAATTGCTGTCAAGAAGATAAGGCATTTCATTTCTCCAAGTTTCACTCCCTTTACTGGAAAACACAGACAAAACATATTTTGAGAATATGGGAAGTTATGCACCAACACCAATGTCTAGTTCACCTTCAAAGCAATTTTGGTACTCTTTTTCTGGATGGCCATCAGAGCTGTGGTCATAGGAGGTCTGACAATTAAGTTCACGATCTCATCCTAGAAAAAGTGCTACATACCTCATTGTTGAATATCACTACTGTCACTAGATGGCGGAGGGGAGTTCTTAGCAAGTGACTGTAGTGATACTCAGCAATGAGATATGTAGCACTTTTTCTAGGATGAGTTGGTGAACTTAATTGTCTGACCTAGTATATAAATCACCCTGTATGGTACCTGGTACAAAGTAAGTTTGTTTTTTTTTTTGAGACAGAGCCGCAAGCTGTGGCCCTGGGTAGAGTGCCATGCCATCACAACTCCTGGGCTCAAGTGAGTCTCCTGCCTCTGCCTACCAAGTAGCTGGGACTACAGGCACCTGCCACAATGCCTGGCTATTTTTTGGTTGCAGCCGTCATTGTTGTTTGGCGGGCCCGGGCTGGATTAGAACTTACCAGTTCAGGTGTATGTGGCTGGCGCCTTAGCCGCTTGAGCCACATGTGCCGAGCCCAAAGTAAGTTTTTTGATACCTGTTTGATATACCTTTTGTCCTTTCTCCTCTCCCCATCTCCCTCTTCAACCTGTTCACATGTCCAGAATGTCCAACCTTTGCACTTTGGGAGAGAGGGTTTTAGAGGGAGTGTCTCTGAAGCTGAAACCACTGGCTAGCTGGTTTTCTTTAATGTTTATGACTATCCCATTGGATCCAAACTGATGTGGCTTTGAAAACCTTTGTGCCCATAGCAGCATGTCAGCATAAATTATTCCTTATACTTACTTTTTGGAATTAAGGTAGAGTGGAAGAGAATGTGGGCTCTGGAGGTGAACTACTTGTGTTCACATCCTAACTTTGCCACCTCTGTGACCTTGGATAAGTCAAATAACTCTCTAGACTTGTTTCTTCATGTGCAAAATGTGGATAAGAGTAGTACCTAATTTATAGAGTTAATATGTGATGAAACAAGTTAATATATGAAGGTGCTTAGAATGGTACCTAGCGCTAGAAGTGCCATTTGTTTATTTATTTTTTATTATTTAAAAATTTTTAAGAGATAGGGTCTTGCTCTGTTGCCCAGGCCAGAGTGCTGTGATGTCATTATAGCTCCCTGAAACCTCAAGTTCCTGGGCTCAGGCAATTCTCCTGCCTCAGCCTCCTGAGTAGCTGGGATTACAGGCATGTGCCACCACACCAGAAATATTTTTTAAAAAATTATTTTGTAGAGTCTGGGTCTTGCTTTGTTGCCCAGACTGGTCTCAAACTCCTGGCCTCAAGTAATTTTCCCACCTTGGCCTCCCAAAGGGCTGACATTACAGGTGTGAGCCACTGGGCCAAGCCTTGGAATTGCCATTTGGGTCTTGACTATAATTATGATGATGTCTCTCCTGTGACTGTCACACTCTTGAGGGAAGATGTCTAATTTGCTCTCCATCCCAAGTACCCAGCACAAATGGAGGAAAGTCTCAGCGTATTCTTGTGGAATGGGTAAATGCCTATGTGAACTAATGATATGAAAATAATGAGGAGTCAGTGTGTATACAGGCAGGTGCTTCATATATTTGTATTTTGAGGGTAGAATTCTTCAGAAATTGTAGCCTCTTAGCAAAATTTTTGAGTAATTAAACTCAAACAGCTTAAAAGTGTCTTCAGGTTTAATGACAGCAACTAATTGCCAGTGTTGAGCCCTCTGTGGGTTGGGGGACCCTGAACTAGTTTGGGGTCTGGCAGGATTAACATGTGCCAGGTGGGGCTCATCCTGGAGAGGAAGTCTTGATGTCATCTGCCCTGGACCTGGAGCACCTTGAAGTCCAAGGAGTCTGACCCGAAGGCTCAGCAGTAGCTAGAAATGCTCTCACAGGCGTGGCTCCTAGGGAAATTGTGACCCCAAAAGCCACGGCCTAAGAGCTTGTCTATCCAATAAAAGGAGGGGGTCAACTACCAGAGTGGGCTGCCTTCGAGGGGGATAATCCTGACCAGGCAAGTGGGGTGGGGTACCAGGCTTACCCAAACCCAGGAACAAATTCTTTTTTTTTTCTGTAGAGACAGAGTCTCACTGTACCGCCCTCGGCTCACAGCAACCTCTAACTCTTGGGCTTACGCGATTCTCTTGCCTCAGCCTCCCGAGCAGCTGGGACTACAGCACCCGCCACAACGCCCGGCTATTTTTTTTGTTGTTGCAGTTTGGCCGGGGCTGGGTTTGAACCCGCCACCCTCGGCATATGGGGCCGGCGCCCTGCTCACTGAGCCACAGGCACCGCCCTCAGGAACAAATTCTGATGTGAGGTCAATATGCTCCTACCCAGATCCAACAGTGTTATCAACCTTAGATCTGGGTTCAAATCTTGGTTCTGACCACCTATAAGATCCATGAACCCTAGCTGACTCACTTGTAAAAGGTGAGTCATAACGGCATGTAGTAGGTACTCAATAAATCCATTCATTCAGTTAGTCAGGCTCAAAATACTCTGTGTGCTCACCTATGTGCTAGGTGCTGTTGCAGACACCAGGGATATAACAGCTGACAAAACCAAGTTCTTGCTTTCACAGTTTCAGGGTAGAAAATAGGATATAGACAACAGACAAATAAATATACAACATATTAGTAATAAATTTTATACGGGAATATAAGAGAGGATGGAGAGTCACAGGGTAGAGGTAGATTGAATGGGCATGGACGGTGACCCTGAACAGAGACCCAAGAGCATGGAGAGAATGAGCCCAGCAGACGACAACTGGGAAAGAGCATTCCAGGCAGAGGAATAGTAAGTGCACAGGCCTGGGGGTGGAAGCAAGACTGGAATAGTGAGGAGGCCAGGAAGAATGGGGCTGAGGTTTGTGAGCTCAGGATCAGATCGTGTAGGACCTCTTAGGCCTACGATATTGGCTTTTTTTTTTTTTTTTGTAGAGACAGAGTCTCACTTTATGGCCCTCAGTATAGTGCCGTGACATCACACAGCTCACGGCAACCTCCAACTCCTGGGCTTAAATGATTCTCTTGCCTCAGCCTCCCGAGTAGCTGGGATTACAGGTGCCTGCCACAATGCCCAGCTATTTTTTGGTTGCAGTTCAGCCGGGGCCGGGTTTGAACCGGCCACCCTCGGTATATGGGGCCGGCGCCTTACAGACTGAGCCACAGGCGCTGCCCGATATTGGCTTTTTTATGCTTAGTGACACAGGAAGCCACTGGAAATTTATGAGCAGAGAAGTAACATGATCTAACTCAGAACTGAAAAGAATCACTCTGTTTGCTTCATGGAGGCAGAGGAACAATTAGGAGACAATTGTGTTGATTAAACAGCAAGAAATTACAGTGGCTTAGACCAGGATCGTGGTAGTAGAGATGGTAAGTCATGGTCAGATTCCGGACATATTTTCTGATAGACTCCCTGCAGGTGTGTGGAGAACAGAAGGAAAATCACGAATAACTCATGTTTTGTGCTTGAGAAACCTGAAGGATAAACTTGCCATCTACTGAGACAAAGAAGATTGAAGAGGAGCAGGGGTTAGGGTTGGATGTGTTAAACTGGAGATTTCCGTAAGACACCTAAGGAGGGGTGGTGAGCAGGCGGTTGGATGCATGACTTTGGAATTTGCAGGAGAGGCCCAGGCTGGACATGAACACTTGCAAATTTTCAGAGTATAGACAGTGTTTAAAATCACAGATTTGGATAAGATCATTTTGGAGTGAGAGTAGATGGAAAAGAATCCAGGTCTGAGGATCAAGCCCTGGTGCAGTGTTCCACAAAGGGGAGATGAGGAGGAACAAACGCGTCCCCCCCCCATTTCTCCTCGTCCTCTTCCTCCTTTTATTTAATTCAGTTGGCCTTCACTTGAACAAAGCTGCTCATAACGCTGCTTTTGGGTTTGTTCTTTAAAAGTAATATGTGCACTTTATAACTTCAAAGACTTTTAGAAAGAAAAAACACCGAACTCTGTGCTGTGGAAGAGGCCTCGTGGTGCAGGCAGTGAACCAGCAAGGCCGGTGCATCTGGAGATCAAGTTCCTTTTGGGATTAGTGAAATCGAGCTTTTGTTAGCATTCATCTAATGGTGAAATGTCAACTTGAAAACCTCAAAAATCCTTTTATGCTTCACATCTCTTTCTTTTTTCCATCCAACAGAAAAGTTATGTGAAGTCAGAAGGGAGAATCTGAGAAAGGTTTGACTCTTCTTTTGGTGAGATAAACAATCTGTTGTGTCATGGCACCAGAGTAGAAATCCTGTGTTTGAAGAACAGGCTGAGACACAGTGTTACTCAGGATAGTTTGGGGGAGGGCAAAGTAGGGATAGCTCAACCCCTGTGATAAAGATCTGAGGGTCTCGGGGGACCATGGGTTTTCTATGGGCCAAGTAATGACATGGCTGTTATAAGAGCCAACACAATCAAAGACGTCTAGTGTACTTGCCATAGGAAACCAGAATCCCCTGAATAAAGAGGCTTCTGGTTGGGTGATAACCAGCAGTTCCCTGTGCTATTCTGAGCATTGCACTATGAGAGGGACTTCAGCAAAATGTGTGGTATTCAGTGGAGAAAGACCAGCATGGGACACCAGGAGTTTGGCCTCAGCCAAAGTCTGGGGAATGCTGTAGTCACTGGCTTCATGTGTTTGCTAAAGGACGAGAGAGAGCTTGGTTCTGCATTTCCCCTTAGGGAGAACTAAAGGAGGGAAAGTGACATAGAATTTGTATGATTAGAATGGACTACCACATAAAGTAATGAGCTCTCTCTCTCTTGAGGAGGTGAGTAATCTCTAGGCAGGGATGCTGTAGAGCTCAGATTTAGGTGGGGGCTGATGGATAAACTTCCATCTGCCAGGGCCATGCAAGTACATATCAAATGGTACGGGCATGTGCGTATTTTTCTGGAGAGACAGTCCATAGCTTTAGTCAGGTGTTCAGAGTTAGGGGTTCCAGAGTTAAAAATGCCTGGAAGGTCTGCTGTAGTAAACACCTCTAAGCTGCAAGCCTGTTTGACCTCTGTGGTCTTTTATAGCAAGTTCAGTGGTTCTAACTGGCTTGATTACTCCCCATTCCCTGACAGAGTGGCCTTATAGATACAATTTTCGCTCAGCTACCATCTATCTTTGTGACACTGGGAAAATTGTTTAACTTCTCTTCACCTCAGGTTCTTCATTTGTAAAACAGAAATAATAAAATCTATCTCAAGGGGCCATTAGGTAATGGAACACCAGTCAGCACGGTTCCTGGCTCATAGTAGGCGCTAGGTAAGTGTGAGGGCCTCTCCTCGCTCCTTCTCTGTGGTATTTTCTATTGCCTGTCCCCCCCACCCCCCAGCCTTGAAACTCACCCTTATTACAGCCACGACTGTGTGAGTGGGAGAGGGATAGCTGTCCTGAAGGTAGCTAATGACTTTTGAGATGTGGTTTAAGCAGACAAGGCACATTTCTTTGGAGAATCTGAAACAGGAGATAGCTGTTAGGAAGGTGGGGGCTGAAGAGGGCTAGAGCTGAGAGACCATAGCAAGATATGTGTGCAGAAAAAGCAGGGATGGGGGGAGAAACAGATGCATAGAGAGAAGGAGGGAAAGACAGAGAAAGAGAGAAGGAGAGAGAGAGAGAAAGAAGGAGAGAGAGACAGTGGGAGGAGCTCGGAGGAGGAACTTGCCCAGACTTCTCCAAAGAGCAGCACCACCTTCTCTGAACGCCATGCCTGACCTCCACTCCCCACAGGGCTTCTATGGTCACCCTGGGGGACCTTCTTACCCACACCCGCCTTACTCCATGCCCCCTGCACTGCAGCTCAAGGTTGCTGAGTGAATGGAGAATCAAGCCTCACTACCTTCATAGCTGTGGCCTCCCAAACCCATGTAGCTACTGACGAGGCTCTCCCAAAGGTCCGGCAACTTGCTCCAGTCTTCGTCCCCAGGGCCCCAACCCTGCTGAGCTCTCGGGCCACTCCCTCCTCCATTCCATGCACTGACCCAGCTTCCTGTTTCTCACCAGATTCCTTCCCAGCTCTTCATTTTCTGATCTTCCTTGTTCATTTTCCCCTTTTCTTCTCTTTCCAACTCTTTATTATGTTCTCTCTGCCCCCCCACCCCCAAGTCTTTTCCTTAGTGCTCTTCGTCTTATACTCTCACCTCAATCAGTTCACAAGGGCCCGTGACTTCAAGCTTTCCTGGAGATCCATATTTTTACAATCCACGCCAGCAGTCTGGACCTCTCTCAAGCAATGATCCTGGCACCTCTACATGGCTAACCGTTTGCTAGGTGTCTCCGCCCAGGCGCCCCCCAGCTCTCAAATTGAATTCCTGCCTTTCTTAACCAATGCACTCCTCCTCCTTGCTTCTTCGGGGCATTAACTTCCGTCTATCTGTCCAGAGATCAAGATGCGAGAGTTACCTGCTCTCTTATTTCCATTTCGCAAGTGTGTTGCGTCTCTCTCCTGTCTGCCCACCACTTCTCTGTGGAGCTTTACGTGTTCTACGATCCAGGCATCATCTCTGTTTGGATGCTTTACCGCCGAGTAAAACTTAACATGCCCCAGATAAAACTCCATGCCCCCTGCTCACTTTCCCCAGGCTTTCTCATCTCAATGACTCCACTTCACATATAGTTGCTCAACCCGGTCATCCTTGACATCTTCCTCTCTCTTGAAAGCCACATCATTATGGGGTGTTTGGGGAGGACTCAAGCTTGTGTTGGGCCTAGCTACCCCACGATGGCCATGCATCACTCAAATGTTGAGGTACTTCCCTGCCAGCTGGTAGAAGTTGCTGTCCTGAGACCCCTGACTGCTCCCCCCTCCCCCACCAGGTCCTGGAGCTCAGCATAATTTGGCAACTGAAGGGTTGACATCTGTTACGACAGAGACCTCCAGGACCAGCTCTAGCAGGACTGTCACTGCTTCCCACTCTAGTTGGCCAGTGCCTAGGCCATGAGTGTTGTTAACTATTTCTAGTGTTATTCATTTTGAAGAAGAGAAAATTGACACAGAAGACACTAATTTTCCTACAGTTGGGGAGAGGGTTTAAAAAAAATCACAGCACCTGGGCCACAAGCCAGGCTCATTTAATCAGATTGGGGGGGATAGAACGCAGGCATCAGTGGTTTTGATAACTTCCCAGGTGATTCCAATGTGCAGCCAAGTTTGAAAACCAGTGCTTTAGGGTAGTGGTTCTCGGGCCTGGCTTGACATTACTGGAATCCTATGAAGAGTTTCAGCAAACTACTAATGCCTGGGGGCACATCTTACACCGATTAAAACAAAGATTCTAGAGTACAGCCAGGGTTCAGAACCTCTGGTCTAGAAGATAAGGGTGTGGGCTTCAGGCTACACTCTGCTTTGCCTCCCACCTTCACATGCTGGACCCCAGAGGGCTTTCTTTGCTTAGGGGGACAGCAGAAGCTCCTGCAGGAACTGGTCTAATCTATCCTACATCATCCAATTTCCTTAGAGAAGAGCCCTCTGCTACTATTCTTGTTTTGGTTGTGAAATCAAATATCTGGTTGCTAAATTTGCTTTCTGCTCAGGAGGTAGGGGTGAGGAGGAGAGGAAGGGAGGGAGTGATACTTTGTCTATAGGTGTTTTGGAACTGATGATATTGAAATTTGCCTTATAAACTCTAAGTCCCACTTTTTTTTTTTGGTCATAATTTAAGACTTAGAGAAGCATTGCAACGATAATATAAGTAATCCTAAACCTTCCAGAAAAGGTGTGAGTCGGTGCAGGACTATCCCTGGTTTATACTCTTTAAAGTCCAAATCATGACAGGTCCCTGCCACTTCCCAAGTAGTATGCTTTGAAATGGTTAAGATTTTCCCTTGTACGATATTATCTATTAAAAAAACTTGTAAGAAGTTTGTAGGTTGTTCACAATCTTACATGCAGAAACATTTTTTTTAAAGGTACTTAGAATCTTAAAAGTCTCAGTTTTTGTTTCATTATGTCAAATTTCTTTGAAGGAAGGAATAGTTGTTGCCCAAGATTTCATGCTTTTTAAAAAAATCTGCATTTGATTTATTTGGTTTATTTCATAGTGATGCCTATAGACATATTTTTCTTTAATTTTCTTTTTTTTTTTTATTGTTGGGGATTCATTGAGTGTACAATAAGCCAGGTTACACTGATTGCATTTGGTAGGTAAAGTCCCTCTTGCAATCATGTCTTGCCCCCAGAAGGTGTGGCACACGCCAAGGCCCCACCCCCCTACCTCCTTCCTTCCCTCTCTCTGTTTCTTTAATTTTCTATTTATAAGTCACTTTAAGTTCTATTTATAAGTACTATTGCATAGATATATAACAATTATTTGGATATTTATTTTATTTATTTATTTATTTATTGAGACAGAGTCTCACTTTGTCACCCTCTGTAGAGTGCTATAGCATCATAGCTCACAGCAACCTCAAACTCTTGGGCTCAAGCGATTCTCTTGCCTCAGCCTCCCAAATAGCTGGGACTACAGGCACCTGCCGCAACATCTGGCTGTTTCTGTTGTTGTTGTTGTTCTTGCTTGTTTGTTTAGCAGGCCCATGTTGTGTTCGAACCCACCAGCCCTGGTGTACGTGGCCAGCGCCCTAACCACTGAGTTACAGACACCGAGCCTGGATATTTAAATTTTACCATTTTTCTTCTCTGCTTTTGGTTTTAAAATATTTCATGCACATAGAAAAGTTGAATAACAATAGTATTGAACATCCATGTTCCCTTCATGTGCATTTGTCCATTTTTTGCTGGCTAGTGATTAAAATATCCTGTTATTCTAATGAAGCTTTTTTTTTTTAAATGAAAGAATAATAAAAATAGGGTGGTGCCCGTAGCTCAGTGGGTAGGGCACTGTCCATGTACACCATTGCTGGTGGGTTTGAACTCTGCCCAGACCTAATAAAAAAAACAATGACAACTGCAAAAAAATGGAAAAAATAATAACCAGGCGGTGGGTCGGGGGCCTGTTGTCCCAGGTACTTGGGAGGCTGAGGCAAGAGAATTGCTTAAGCCCAAGAGTTTGAGGTTGCTGTGAGCTGTAATGCCATAGCACTCTATCCAGGGGGACAGCTTGAGACTCTGTCTCAAAAAAAAAAAAAAGTAAAAATGATTACTGTACCCCCTTACACAGATTCTCTAAATATTGGTATTTTGTCACGTTTGCTTTATCCTTCAATCTACTAACTATTAATCTATTATTTTTTCCCCTCTGACCTGTTTACAGACTGTATTCACATTTTGGCAACTGTCCCAGTAATGTCCTTTAGAGCAAAAGAAAACAAAAGATCATTTGTTGCATTCAATTATCATGTGTCTTTAGTCTCCTTTTATTTTGAATAGCTGCTCTGTCTTATGTCTTTGATGATATTGACTTTAAAAAATATATTTATTTATATTTTTGAGAGAGGGTCTCACTCTGTCACCTAGGCTAGAATGCAGTGGCCTCATCGTAGCTTACTGCAGCCTCAAATTCCTAACCTCAAGTGATCCTCTTGCCTCAGCCTCCAGAGTAGCTGGGACTGCAAATGTTTACCACCAGGCCTGGGCTAGTTTTTTTGTTTGTTTTTGTGTGTGTGTGTATGTGTGGATATGGGGGTCTCACTCTTTAATCAGGCTAGTCTCAAACTTCTAGCTTCAAGCAATCCTCCCATCTTGGCCTCCCAGAGTGCTAGGATTACAGGCCTGAGCCAACACACCTGGCTTCAATTATTGACATTTTTGAAGAGTATAGGATAGTTTTGTTGGATTTGTCCTTGTGATTAGCAAAACTGTCAGAGAAGTGATTCTGCGTTCTCATTGCATCCTATGTCAATTAGTCTCATTACTGGTGATGGTGTTATCTGCCAGTTTTCTCCGTGTAAAGTTATTATTTCCACTTTATTTATTTTTTAAATTTTTAATTTTTTTTATTTTTGTGAGACAGAGTCTCACTATGTCACCCTTGGTAGAGTGTCATGGTGTCACAGCTCACAGCAACCTCAAACTCTTAAGCGATTCTCTTGCTTCAGCCTCCCAAGTAGCTGGGACTACAGGTGCCTGCCACAATGCCTCACTATTTTTTGTTGCAGTTTTCATTGTTGTTTAGCTGGCCTGGCCTGGGTTTGGACTTGCCAGCTTTGGTGTATATGGCTGGTACCGTAACCACTGTGCTATGGGCGCTGAGCCTATTTCCCTTTTATTATTAATAAATATATTGTGGGGAGATATTTTGAGATTATGTATACATCCTATTACTCCTTAAACTTTCGACCAGGAATTTTAGCATTCATTGATGATTTTTTCCTCAACCAACAATTTATATTACGATTGCCAAATTATGATTTTATAATTTTATCATTCTTCTGCATTTATTGAAGTTTTCGTTCTTCTGTAAAGGAGAGCTTCCCTTCCTCCTCTGTTTACATCAGCATAGATTCACAGATTCTCATTTGATTCAATCGATTATAATTCTTTACTATCCATTAGTTATTCTTGTGCCCATGTTTTCTCAGAATGGGTCAGTGGGAGCCCCTTCAAGTCGTCTTGTGTCCTTTTGACATGTCTCTGTGATTTTTGCTTTTTGACACAAGAAGATGCTCCAGGTTCATCTTGTACTTTCTCTGTACCAGCCATAGATTCACCCATTTATCCAAGGAACTCTGTTTCTTTTTCTTTTCTTTTTTTTTTTTTTTTTGAGACAGAGCCTCAAGCTGTCACCCTGGGTAGAGTGCTGTGGCATCACAGATCACAGCAACCTCCAACTTCTGGGCTCAAGCGATTCTCCTGCCTCTGCCTCCCAAACAGCTGGTACTACAGGTGCCCACCACAATGCCCAGCTATTTTTTGGTTGCAGCCATCATTGTTGTTTGGCGGGCCCAGGTTGGATTCGAACCCACCAGCTCAGGTGTATGTGGCTGGCGCCTTAGCTACTTGAGCCACAAGTGCCGAGCCAAGGAACTCTGATTCTTTTTATTGGAGAACGGAATTTATAACCAAAATCTGAGTGCAAAGTGAGCACATTGTTACTGGGCATCATTATTTCAGGCCCTCTCAGTGGACAGAGCTAGGAAATAGATGTATGTGTACACAGTATAGGTATGAAGGTGTCTATACAAATATATATATGCTGTCTATGATTATGCATCTATGCCCACATAAGTCTCTATCAGTCTAACTTATTTGCTCCAATTCCTACAGTTCCAACACATGCATGGGACGTGTTTTCTCATTTGTTCACTTACTCAGCTGGGGGCCTATTAAGTGCTGAGTATATTATGGAGTCCCTAAGTGTAAAAGGCCAGGGACGTCAAACTCCCAGTGAGGTCACACCCCCCACAAGCAATCCAGAGCTGGCGGTATTCTTGGCAAGAAGCTGCTTCTCCTCTCTTGGCTTCCCTTGGCCCCAGGATGTGCTTTTTACCCGGGATGCTGAAACTTCTTCCTGGGCCTTGGGTCAAACGGCCTATCAGGGGAGCTTCCCTGAGCCATATGCCACTGTGCCTCTGCTGGCCCGCTGCTCTCATGCTGAGGACACATGACTGTCTCCGATGGGGATGAGTGATGAGCTGAAGATTTTGGGAGAGCGAGGCCAAATCCCTGTGTGGCTCCAGGAACAAGGATAAATATAGCCAGAGTAATTGCACATGCTCTTTTAAGGATTAAAACTCAGCTTTTGGGCAAGCTGTGAAACTCCATGACCAGGATAGCAAGGGACACAGTTCCTTTTTTAGAGCTGTGGTCAGCACTCTTTGTGCATTGCTGGATCCTGGGCTTCCACGATGCTGTTCTCACTTGAGCAGAGGGGTCACCTTCACTAATCTGCACACCCTGAGGTCAGGGCTGGGTCTGAGTGTTCCTGCCACATCCCATCACCCAACACTATGTCTGGAACACTAAAGATGCTCAGTAAGATCAGTAATCCAGTTAACAGTAACATCCCAGTGCCATTTTCCTGGCTTTGAAGAATATCGTATAATAGTGACATATGATATCACCATTGGGGGAAGCTGGGTTAAGGGTACATGGGACTCTGTAATATTTTTCCAACTTCCTGTGCATCTGTATTTATTCAAAAGTAAAAAGAGAAAAAAAAACCTTTAGCCAGGATCCTGGCAACATTCTTTGACACTTGGGGGAAGCAGAGCTGGAACACGAATTAATTAAATCCCTGTTTATAAAAGCAATGCTTTTGTTTTACTATTGTTTTTTAATGTAAACACATGATTTGTGCATATGATTTAAAACTTTAAATGTCTAAATAACATACACAGTGGAGAGCCATGTAGTTCACCTGTCCTTAGGTAACTAATCTAAGTGTTACCCATTTCTTGTGCTGATTTTAGAGGGGGATTGTATGTATGTTCAACTTACAGACTTGTGAATGAATGTAAATATACACATACACGTGCTGTCTTTTTTTACTCAGATAGTAGCATTTGATAGACCTTGTTCTGCTATCTTCCTTTTCCCACTTGGAGATTTTCATACCAACATACAAGAGCTTCTTCATCCTTTTGTTGTGGCGGCCTCCATCTATCTTTATGGTCCCCAGTTGCTGGACATTTGTGTTGTTTCCAATCCTTTTACCTTTTTAAACAATACTGCAATGAATAATTTTGCTCATTCGTCATGTCCCAAGTGTGGGAGTGTGTTCATAGAATAAATTTCTAGAAGTGGAATTGGGTCAAAGGATGTGAACCTTATGATCTTGATAGTCTAAGTTGTCCTCTAGAGAGCTTGTTTCATTTTACATGCCACGAGTAATGTTTTAGGAAATGCTTGTGTTAATGCTGTGCTTTAAAATAGTTATTAAGTGAGCCCTTTGTTAGTCTAGCCTCTACCCACAGAAAGAATAAGACAAGAAAAACATATATCCTACAGTGTTTTACAAAGCTCTTCAGTTGGCTCAGAGACTCCTGAAGGCCATCCATACATCCCATGTTAAGAAACCCCGGCTGGAGGGGAGGCAGAATGGTAAAGAGGACGGAGCTTCAGAGACAAACCACCTAAATTCACAGCTCAGCTCTACCATTTACTGGCTGTGGAACATGAAGCAAGTGGTTTTACTTCTTCTACCCTCAGTTTCCTTTTTTTTTTTTTTGTGGTTTTTGTCCGGGGCTGGGTTTGAACCCGGCACCTCCGGCATATGGGACCAGCGCCCTACTCCTTGAGCTACAGGCACCGCCCCCTCAGTTTCCTTTTTGATGGCAAGGTATCAGGCACTTGTGAGCCATACATAGGAAGCTTTTATGTAAAGCAGTGGTAGGGCTAGGAATATAGCTCAGTATAATACATGCCTTTGCGCACATAACACACACATCATGTGCTCACTCACATGCACAAAAAGCCTTAAGTCCCTTTTCAACCTCTGGTTTCTCCTTGTCCCTGCAGTGACCACTACGAGATTCCCAAGATCAACCTTAGGAGCAACACCTCCCAAAGCAGGGTCTTTGGACCAACCATGTTAAGAATCACTCGAAGGCCTTAATTGAAATGCATATTTCTGGGTCCACTTCAGATGCATGGAATTAGAGTTTCTGGAAGAGGAGCCCAGGAGCTTCATACCTGGGGATTCTAAAGCATTGGAGAACTAAAAAGTTTGGTAAATTCCCTCTGGACTCTATACTTGCAGTTGTCATAGTTACCACTTATGGCTTTGCCTGTACTGGCACATGGTACAGGTGCGGACACCTGAGAGAAAGCATAGCTAGTACCCAAGGCAGCCCCCTCTGGTTTCATCTACAAAAGAATAATTATTTAGGAGGGTAGCAGACAGCATGTACTGTATCCCCATCAGGGATTGCTCTTATAACAACCAGGCAGGAGAGAGAGTTCAGAATCACATGCCTGAGCAAGGGCTTAGGATGGAGGCCCTGTAAGCCAGGCACAGTGGAGAAAGCCGGCCACTGCTGGGTGACTGACCTGTGGCCAGGAGCCGGGAATGAGGGCTGTGTGCAGCTCCACAGCCATTGCCAAGAAGGCTTGAGACCATAGGCCTTGAAGGGTCCATGCCTAATGCCTTTGACCATGACTGGTTAATGCTGAGTAGCAAGTGATGGTCCAGGGTTTAAGTTAAAAATATTGGATGACCAGTTAAATTTGAATTTTAGATAAATTACACATATTTATTTATTTATTTAAGATAGTGTCTTAAAAATATCGGATGACCAGTTAAATTTGAATTTTAGATAAATAACAAATATTGATTTATTTATTTAAGATAGCGTCTTACTCTGTTGCCCAAGGCTAGAGTGACATGGCCTCAGCCTAGCTCACAGCAACTTCAAACTCCTGGGTTCAAGCAATCCTCCTGCCTTAGCCTCCTGAGTAGCTGGGACTCCAGGGGCCTGCCACAACCCCAGTTAAATTTTCTTTTTTTTTATTGTTGGGGATTCATTGAGGGTACAATAAGCCAGGTTACACTGATTGCAATTGTTAGGTAAAGTCCCTCCCAGTTAAATTTTCTTTTAGTAGAGACAGGGCCTCACTCTTGCTTAGGCTGGTCTAGAACTCCTGAGCTCAAGGGACCCTCCTGCCTCAGCCTTCCAGAGTACTAGGATCACAGGCGTGAGCCACCATGCCTGGCCCACATCATCTTTTAGTACAAGTATGTCCCATGACATACGTATCTATACGTTAATATGGATTTAAATGAGCATCCTATAATTTACCTGGCAACCCTATGCAGGGCTTCTCTGTGTTGCCTCTAACTCCAGAAGGGGCTGAAGTCCTCATGTGGATTGCCTGAAGCTTGGAGCTCCACGATCTTGGCCTCGGGTGGCCACTGCACCAAAGTGCAGGTGAAGAGCAGGTAAGGACAGGGTGTGGACTTCCAGGAGAGAGGCAGCACTCGTCACCTGCTGACGAGCAGGAGCATGTCTGAGCAGGAGCAGGAAGCTAATTCATGCTGATCCAGCACCATGAGATACTGGCACTGTGCTAAACACTTGTACATTATCTCATTTACTCACACCCCAAAGAGTTAGGTGTTATCACTCTTATTCCCACTTTAGAGATGAGGAGACTGAGGCTCCATGATATTAGGACCACAGAGCTGCTAAGTAAGGGAGCAGGAATTGACACCCCTGGGACTGGTGCCAAGTCTGGGATTAACTGAGTCTCTCAGGCCTTTCTCTCGGGTAATCCCGAGGGTTTAAGGTGGTGGGAGCAGCCCCTACCCCCAAATCCCCAGAACAGGAAACATTCCCAGTTTCTCTTGGCACTGGCCCAGGGTCTTATCCAAGCTCACATGCTTGCTGGAGACTCCAGCCTGGGAGGCAGATCTGCAGAGTTCCCTTCGTCCCCATCTGACCAGGACAGCATCCAGCAGCATGAGCTGCCCTGGGCACTGCCATCTGCAGTGTGGGTGTCTGTGGGAGGGTCCAGAGTGAGGCCAGCTGGTCGGCTTCCCTGCCATTAGCCCCCTGACCCAGGCCAGAGGGGCTCCCGGAGGAGCTTTCAGCTCTCAGTCCCGGCCCCTCTCAGAGGAGGTTCTGCAGCCAGAGGCTTCTCAGCTCCGAGCTCTGGAGCCAGATGTAACATTGACCTTAAATGGTAAAAGCTCCCCAGAGTGCAGAGAGGCTGGCCAGAGGAGGAAAGGGGAATAACTCAGTTTTAGGTAAGCCTTCCTACATCCTAGAATAACCTGTCTCTTCAGCTGGGAAGCAGAGGGAACGTTCTCCTCCTTAAAGGTACAGGGTACTGGAATGGGGGCGCTAAACTTTAACTTTCTGGGGGAGTCAGTATTATTGGGTGGCATTTCGGCTGAGTATTTTTATTGTTGTTGCCTTAAGTTTTAAATAAGAAGTGAGTCTTGCCAGTGTTTACTAAAGTATGCTTCTTTTGCTTGCTGTTGGAAAGTGTGCACAGGTCGGGGTGAAAATGTGGGTCCTGATAGGAGATTATCACCTCTGGCTTTCCTCTGGGCCCCTTGGTGGCAATAGAGGGGTTCTCAGATTAGACAAGCCTGCCAGCCAAGGCTTTCTTGCCTTTGGGCTTCCTCGTGTCTCTCTCCCTGGGCTCCCACCTTGAACCTAGAGCTGGCCCAACATGTCTCCATTCTTGACCTGCCTCTATGTCTGTCTCTGCCCCTTCATCCTGTGTTCTGGCTGCAGCCCCTGTTTCTAATCTCTTATCTCCCTCCCTCCTTCTGGCTCTAGCTTCCCCCCAGCTGTGTAATTTAACTACTCCTTAGAGGGGCACCTGTGCCCTGGCCTGTTCCCCAGCCCTGCTCACCTCCAGGGTGCTGTGTTAAGAGCATTCCTAGAGTGAGAGACGCTGGGACTGGCTTTTTCCAAAGGGAAGGCTGGTGGGAGCCAGAGGCCAGAGAGAGGCCCAGCTGTCTTGCTCCCTCCTGTCCAGTAAACACTTATAAAAGTCTAGAGAGGCTCTACCATTTGAGTCAACAGCAGCGGGGTCTGGGACCCCCCCAGCCAGCACCCCAGCTTCCCAGAGCTCAGCAGCCGCTGTCTTCTGAACACTCTTCAGGCTGCTCATTAGTGGGCAGGGGGAACAAAGCAGCCCAAGGGCTCATCTGAGTGGGATCTTTTGCTGGGAAAAGGAGGAGCCTCCCAGGACTGTTAGGCTGGGGGCACAAGGGAGTCAGGCCCTGGGGGTAATGACATACAGGTGGAGTTATCTACACTTCAGCACCCCGCTCCCCACTAATTTTTTGTTGGTAGGAACTCAGGTTAACTGACTTGCCTAAGATCATACCACCCAGCAGGATAAGAGCTGGGATTCAAACCCAGGCCTCTCTCTAACTCTAACTCTAACTCAGGTGCTCCTGCCTCTCAGCGAGGGTATGCTTCTGCCTCCAACAGTGTCTTGTGATTTTTGACTTAATGGAAAAAACAGTTGTCATTGTCATGTTTGTTTGGTCCATGATTCAGGAGTATGTGTGTGTGTGCATATTGGGGGGTGCTGTTTGTATTCACAGTCAAGGTGCTTTCCTCTGTGCTTGGTAGAGAGTTGGGTACCTTCTAAGTTTGTCTGGGAGGAATAACTATGTGGTAATTGCTATGACATGATCAATTATTCCCATAAATGCTTTCTAAAATAAAATAAAAGAGCAGATATAGAGTTCTTATTATGCATTGGACACCATTCTACACCCTTTCTTTCCAAGGAGTAACTCACTACTCCCACAGCCCTACAGAGTAGGGGTCTTTCTTACCACCCTCATCTTGCAGATGGGGACATTCTAGCAGAGAGTGGCTACTCAACTGGCATTTGTGACGGTGCAAGGGCAAGTGCCCGCTCCCTGCCAACAGTGTGGCTGAGCTTTCCACAGGGATTTCGTGTGTCACTTATAGCAGTGAGATGAGGAACATGTCTTTACCCCAATTTTGTGGGCAGGGACACTGGGGCTTCGGGCTGTTAAATGACTTGTCCAAGCCCACTGAGCCACCAGTGACAAAGCCAGGAGTTTAAGTAGTAAGTTGTGGAAGGAAGTTAGGGCCTTATGGGATGAGGGGTTCTGTGAGTCTGTGAGAAGTTAAAGTTCTTGACTCATGGGCTGAACTCTACAGAATGGGCTCTCAGCCCCACCTCTTTCCTCTAAGCCCTCATAAAGCAGGTGGATGGGCACCCATACCTCTGGCAGAAGCAGATTAGCTCCTTGAGAACAGAATCCCCTTCCTATACGTCCAGCACCAGAATGATTCCAGAAGTATACTAAGTGCTCAGGATCATTCTTTTGGCACAAATAAGTGGGCATAATGCTCATAGGCGGCTTCTGGTTAAACTAGAGCCCAGATTTATTTGCACATGTGCCTGATAGTCAGACTCATCTATTTTGCGTTGAGCAGCAAGGTGGGGGCCTCAAGTTAATCTATTCCTCCCACCCCACCACCTCCCAGGTAGCCCCATAGTCAGCAGAAGAATTCTATTTGCTGAGGAGAAGCAGAGGCCTGGGTGGATAGGGAAAAGGGAGCTAGGAGCCCAGATTCTGCCCCTGCCCCGGCGGAGAGCTATTTGAGTCAAGGGAAGGAGACGGAGAACTTCTCGTGTAGTAAATGTAAAAGAAAAGAGGGGAGGAAATCGATAAGATCTATGCTAGATTATTTAATTTAATCCTTGAGTTAGAGATGCCGATGTCACGGTTCCAACAGAGTCATACAGCTGGTAGTTGGTAAACAGGGATTCCGGTTCAGGCCACCTGGGTCCAAAGTGGGCACTTCTGCTTTAGATGTCACTCTGCCTCTAGTTAGTAACTTGGGTCCCAGAGGCAGATATTGAGCGTCACAGTCCAAATCATGGAAAAGCCACAAAGAGAGGGAAAGGGGATGTCATGTTTGCACAGTGAACCTTGGAGGCCAGACTTTGAGTTCAGGCCACAGTCCCGGGTAGCCTCACTGATGGTCTTTCAAACCCAGAGTCTTAGCAGAGGCAACCTGTGCCCTGACCTTGCACGAGCCCCACCTTTTCTGCAAGGGCTTCTCCAGGGGAGATGGAAAGCAGGTGACAGACAGAAAATGTTCTTTCCCAACTGGCAACAGATGTTTAAAAAAGAAAAAGTTTGCTAAGGCTAGGCTTCCTCTGGTTACGTTCTTTCTATTACTTTTTTATTTATAATTTTTATTCAGTTTTTCCTAGTCATAAAAGTAATGCGTGTTTCTCACTAAACTTTCTTGGAAAACATAGAAATGAATGTAAGTAAGAAATTCAGAAATAAATATAAAGAAATTAAAAATCCCTCCAGAATCCCATCACTCAAGAAATAAATATTATGGTATGTTTCTTTCTTTACATTTCTCTGTATTTTATAAAACTAGGGTCTTACTAAATATGTGATTTTGTAGTCTGTTTTTTTTTTTAACAGAGCAATCTATCATCATCATTTTTCCTTAGCATTAAAGATTCTTTAAAAACATGATTTTTCTCAATGGTTGTGTAATACAAGGGCTGTCTGGAAAGTATTGGCCATGTAACATGAAAAGTAGAGACCTACATGGCTGGGTACTTTCCAGACAGTCCTCCCATAGACTCATTTTAGCTGTACAACAGCTTAATCATCCTGCCTCTGGGGGTTTTACAAATGTGGTTTTTTTCTTTGGGGACTATCTCAGCGCACACACAACATGACAGACATTTACGTGTTTGGAAATTCAACTCTCAGAGGAGGGCTTGTTCTGATGATTATAAGCAGGATACTGACCCAGCCTTAAACACAAAATCGTAGGGTAAAAACATGATTTCTTCTGAAGTTTTTTTCAATCCTTTCGATCAAGGAGAAAGCCTCTGTTTGAAGTGGGGTGACCAACAATCCAGGGTTATCCAGGAATGTGAGTTGCCACAGGACTTTCAGCGCTAAAACTGGACAAGCCTCAGGCAAATCAGAGTTGATCACCCTCATTGTGTAGTCAACATTTTTCTGACCCTTGCCTGTCTCCCTTCCCGAGAAAATGAGAACAGACCTTGGGCATGAAGCCTTTGGTAGGCAATGGCTAAGAATTTAATAACTGCTTTCATTTTATTTATTTTTATAACTCTCTATTTGTGGTAAGTGGTACTGATTTTTCCATTTAAGGCAGGGATAAAAAGTTTCCCTTTTAAATAAATGTACTGACAGTGGTGGCTAACACCGAGGGCTCACTGTGCCAGGCACTGTCCTACATTTTACCTTCAGAAGCTCTTTTTGTCCTGACACCAACTCTCTGAAGCAGACCCTGCATTATCCTCATTATACAGTTTGGGAAACTGAGGCACAGAGAGGGTAAGGAACTTGTCCAACACAAAGCTGGTAAATGCCAGAGCCTGGATTTCAGTTTTGTCTTTCTGGCCCGTTGCTAGGGAAATTAAATGGAATATTAAGTAAATAAATGTCTAGGTGGTCACCAACATGGCAATAATTGTGAGTGGTGTGTGAATGACTCAAGTTTAGGAAACATCGGTTTGGCGGAGATCAAGGTTTTATAGGCTTGGTGGAATTGAGGCATCAGTGAGTGGAGGGTGTGGGGGAAGCTGAGCCTTCCCAGCAAAACCAAGAGGAAGTTAGGGACCAGTGGGAGAGGCTGGCGGGAATGATACCAGGCAGCGCTCATAGCCGGGTTATAGGGGAGGGGACGCACAGAGACCTCCTGCCGACAAGCTAACCTGGAGGATGTTTCCAGAGAGCCCCAGCTTCCGTTCATTACAAGAAGAAAGCCTGAGGACGTCCTTGACGTTGTCACACAAGTGTGGTGAAAAGAGCACTGGGCCCTAATCAGGAGATAGCTCGGTGCTGACCAGCTCTCCCCTCAGGATGACGGTGAGGAGGGGCCTCTGGTGCTGGAGGCAGCCCGGTGCCCTGGTGGAAAGCACGGCCTGGAGTGACTGCGTGGCCCTGTCCCTGGCCAGCTGTGCACCCCAAGCTGCATTTGATAACTTTGAGCCTCGGGTTCCTCTTCTGTAATACAGGGTGAATTTCCCTTATCTGAAGTGCTTGCGACAAGAAGTGTTTCTGATTTCGGAACTTTTTGGATTTTGGAATACAAGTGCATTTACATTACACTTACCTGGGTCAGCATCCCCAGTCTGAAAATCTGAAATCTGAAATGCTCCAATGTGCGTTTCCTTGGAGCATCATGTTGGTGTTCAGAATGTTTTGAATTTTGGAGGATTTCTGATTTCCGATTTTCAGATTTGAGATACTTGACCTGGACTGGTAGTGTCCACTTTGCAGGGTTAAGTCTCTCGGCTCCGAGTCTTTCGTCAGCACCCGGTTTACATTATCGATTACTATTTCTAGCATTCACCTGTCCCCTTCCAGAGATTCCATCAAGAAGACTTCTGAGACTCTGACTGTCCATAATCTTGGGTCCTATTCTCACCTCCATAAACACCCAGGAGAGTGGTGGCTTTATCCTCTAGAGCAGTGTTTTTCAACCATTTTTTAATCTCACAGCACACTTGAACCTATAGCGAAGTTTCTACAGCACACTTACATTATGTTGATTTAAAAAAAAAAAGAGTAAGAAATGCATACTTACTGCAGTTTGAACTTCTCCAAAATAATTTAATTAATGATCTTGGAAAAATTCATGGCATACTTAAGATCCTCTCATGAGATATCTGTGTTTCGTGACAAGCTGATTGAAAATCATTGCTCTAGAGCAGTGGTTCTCAACCTTCCTAATGCCATGGCCCTTTAATACAGTTCCTGTGGGTTGAGAACCGCTGCTCTAGAAGGTTGGCCATTGGTACCCAGCGGAGTCTTTAAGGAGGCTCAATAGATAATTACTCCTTTCCTAAGTTCTAAGGCCTATTGTGAGTCAAGGACTAATATCACTCTTATGACTGACAAAGCTGGTACTGGAGAACATGGTTTTCGTCAACAGGCAAGCAGGCTTTCTACTGTTTGCATCCAGCCTTATGAAGCATTCTGCAGGGAAGGCAGGACCCTTTAAATCTTAGAGTATGGAGGAGCAGAGTGCATGCTTATCCTTCATTCCCTAGAGGGAGGGAAGAGGAAGGGCTGAGCATGAGAGCACTTCTCAGAA
The DNA here is from genome assembly GCF_027406575.1 of Nycticebus coucang. Classification (NCBI taxonomy): domain Eukaryota; kingdom Metazoa; phylum Chordata; class Mammalia; order Primates; family Lorisidae; genus Nycticebus; species Nycticebus coucang. The sequence continues at coordinate 53,910,107 of NC_069793.1, forward strand.
CTCACCAGCAGACCCGTTTTCCCAGAGTGAAGCCAGGAGCATTGTGCTCTTGGGTGCTACTTCACAGTGAAGCTCCTGGCCAAAGCTTGGTTGCAAAGCTGGTCCCTGCAGGGACTGGCACCTGGTGAGATTTGTATCTTGCCCTAGTAAAGTGTTTTTCAACCTTTTTTATCTCATGGCACACTTGAACCTATAGTTAGACTTTTGCAGCACATTTAAATTATGTTGATCAAAAAAACAAAAAGAGTAAGAAAATAATGTACTTACTGTTTTGAACTTCTTTTAGAAATAATGTAATTAATGATCTTTAAAAATTGTCCCGCTACACCTAAGATCCTCTCACTGCACACCTGCTGAAAATCACTGCCCTAGTGAAAGGCAGGCTGAGGCTGCAGGGCCTGCCACGTGGTCCCATGGGCACCCCAGCTCCTGCCTCTTCCACTTGTTGGAAGCTTGCCTTTTCTCTAGAGATGCCTGGTCGGGGACTTATTTGCTGCATCCTTCCTTAGACAAGGCAAGCATTAACTACAAGTATCTGAAATGGGTTTCCTTTTTTTTCCACAGAAGTTCCATTTAGGCAACTCCAGATGGAGAGCAAATGATCTCTTAACTTCCTCTTCCTTCTGGGTTACTTCACACAGGTACACAAGCAAATATAGGGGAAGGGAAGGGAACTACCATTGTTTGAGTATGTTGTACATATCTGGCATTTTATATACACTATATTTCATTAAATCTGTACTTTAGCCATGTAAGAGACACGTTCATGAGCAAACTGACTCATGGAGATTAGCAGATTAGTAACTAGTAAGAGAAGCATGGGAGTCAAATCCAAGGGCATCAGACCACCATCCCCTCACTCTTTCCATCTCCCTGTGGTTTACACATCAGGCTGCAGAGTGACAATGTCCAGCCCTTTGCTCCTGCTCAGGGGGCCCCAGCACAGCTGAGGCAGCTGCCCTAATAAGCCTGCCTACTTTGCACCTTTTTTTACTTTCCTTTCAGTATGCGATAATCTTTATCAGATCTCATAATCTAGTGCATAAACAAGCCCCTTCCTCTGTTTGGAAGGAAAAAAAGAGTCTAGAATCACAAGATTTTTACTGGTGTGTCTTGAGTCACTTTCCATGGCTTACCAAGATTTGTGCCCTGAAGGTTTATAAATACAGCCAGGATCATCCAGTCTGTTCAAATCCCAGCTCTACGATTTATTGCATGACCTTGGGCAGATGACCTAACCTCTCTCTGTCTTACTCTCCTTACCTATAAAATAAGGCTTCTGCTAATGACAAGATGACTTGTTTCAAAGGTTATTATGATCCATTTGATAATGGACAATTATATCTGAAGTACTTATACATAAGTATACAATAAATAATAATTATTATTGGAGCCCAGATTAATGTCAAACACACGGGACTTCTCTATTTGGGGGGTCCCAAATGGTCAGGTTTCCCCAATGGCCATCTTGTCCTGATATTTTCAACCTGTTTGGGGATTGGCTCCCTGATAGAAAGAATGTAACATCCTCCCAGGCTTTTCTTCTAAGACATCTTTCTCATTTCCTTCCTGAGGTCCAATTGGTCCTTAATGCAGGTTACAAGACAATGATGACAAGGCTGGGTACTGTCAAAAAACCCCAGGTAGTGGTTTCTAAGAGGGTTCCTAAGGAGCATCATCCTGGGGCTGTTCTAGGCTTCTGGGCTTGTCCCTAAGAAATCTCCTAAATGGAGATTAGCAGATTAGTAACTAGTAAGAGAAGGGTTCCTAAGGAGCATCATCCTGGGGCTGTTCTAGGCTTCTGGGCCTGTCCCTAAGAAATCTCCTAAATGGAGATTAGCAGATTAGTAACTAGTAAGAGAAGCATGGGAGTCAAATCCAAGGGCATCAGACCACCATCCCCTCACTCTTTCCATCTCCCTGATAGTTAGATGGAAAGAGTGACCTAGAGTTGATGGCAATGTAGTGACCTAGAGTTGATGGCAATGTAGAGACTGACTTGAGATAGTCAAATTCACAAAACACTAACATCTACAATTCTGCATGTCTATGCGCTAATGTATGGTGGGGGGTAACTCTTTGCAATGACCAAAATGTTTGGGAGCTAGAAGTTTTGGTGAGAATGCAGAAAGTTCTGAGGGTTTTGAGCAGCCCAGTGAGGAATCTCTCTGCTTACCCAGAGAGACCTCAGGAGAGCCCAGGAAGGGTCTCCCTCCTCTGGGAAGTTTAGTTAAATCTTTCTCTTAGATGTGGAAAAGTGGTTTATAAAAGGTGGTTCCTATGTAGTATTCGTATAGCCTTTTTCCAGCACACAAGAAATGTCTAAGTCCATAGATATTGGTGAATTTCTTTGGTTACCAAGTATCAGAAACCTATGTTGGGTAACTTAAGAGAAAGTCTGGATTTATTGTAAGATATCTCAGAGACTTGTAGGAAAAGATAGATAACGAAGCCTCAGGAAGGCAGGACCCAGGGCAGCTTGGGGACGGGGGAAAGGTGGCAGGAAATTGCCATCCTTTTCTCTAGAGCAGATTTTCAAGTGTTTTTGACGATGCATCTTATTAGTTAAGAAAAAAAAAAATTTTTAAGCATGTCCCTCCAGTTTATGTATATGTCTTTATTTCAATACATATTCATGAGTTAACATATTAATGTTAGAAACTTTGTAAAACATACAAAACTGGAAATTGTTAAAGAATGAGAAGTATCTTGAAAATCATGCTGTATTTTTTTTAAACAATATCAACAATTTTTCTGCTTTCTTTAAAGAAGTATTCTTTAGTAAGAGGAATGTGGTTAATTACATTTAATATCTCTATATGCTGCTTTAAGAAGCCAGTGAGTTCTGGGATCAGGAAAGAGGGTCCACCTGGAACGAGTTGTAAGTATATAGGGACACGTTGCCAGAGATGTAGTGCTGGAGCAAGGAGGGCAGGGAAGGAAAAGCCATTCCTCTCTCTCCTCCAACCCCCCACCAGTCCACTGGCCAGACAGACAGCAAACAAAGAAGCCCTCCATAGGTGTCATCCTAGAGCACAGAGCAGAGGCCTGAGCAGTGGGCAGGGTGAGGGTGGTAGGAGGGAGTGGGAGGGCAGGGAAGTGGGACCTCCTTACTGAAGCGTGATACTAAAATTTAAATTTATCTAGCCATTTGAGAACATTTTTTGAGAGTTGCTTAAGTTAATTTTATTGGCAGTAGTATTCATTGCACCTTTTTTATGTGAGTCTTTTAAGCCACATGCCCACTCTAGGCCATTAGGTTTGGTTAAAACTAGATAAACATGCTTTACTAATCCACTTACTTGGGTACACACACACAAACTGTGTTACCCTTTGTAACATAACACATGAAGGTGCTATGTGCTCAGCATGGTAGGATTCCCCTTGGTCCCCTAGGACGCCTCACAAACTGGGCATGGCAGTGACCTTCCATGTAGACTGAAAAGGGCACCATCGTTAATGCATTTATTAAATATAAAGGAAGCTTACTTTATCCAACTTTTAAATAAAAATAGATAGCAGTTTCAGATTTTCTTCCTAGATGCCTTGGGATTGTTTTGTGTTCCCTGAATGAACAGAAGGCTCCACTGTGAAGACCACTGCTCTGGGGCTCGGGCCCAGCGTGACCAGGCTGCTGTGGCTCCTAGTCACCATCTAAGGTCTTAAGAGAGACATCTTACAGGCCTAGCTTGGGTCAGGATCAATCAGCCACAGTCAGGGGGTAGGACCATGGGGGTAAAGATGTGGCTTTGGGAAGCCATCCCTTTTGTATAGGGGCTTCTAAAAAAGGGGAAAATTGTTAAAAGCAAAAATGTCTTCAAAGGAATTGTCTTTCTGTCCTGCCTTCTGGATCAAGCCTTCCAACTCCTCAACCACATACAGAGAGAATTTAGGGGGTTACTTCCATAGATAACTAATCACATCCATCATATATGGGTTTTTCACCTTTTAATATGTTAGAGGGCAGCCTTATTTCCCAGCTGCTGTCCCCATGTATGGCCAAGATTCCTAACAGGACTGTGGCTCACACCCTGAGTCAGAGACAGACTGTTTCTCAGGCCACCTGGGTCCAGCACAGATGAACACATGTGGCTGATTATGGATCTCAAGGACCTATTGCGTTAGATGCAGAAACACTTGGTGAGTTGTTCCTATATCATGCTTCCTATCCTTTATAAAGCACAGAAGTTGCTTAGGCATGCAAACAAAGTGAGCCTGACGTTTCAGTCATGGAGGGAAAGTTCCAATTACTGAAATCTCCAGGGTCTTGTTTTACATGCTAAGACCTAGAATAATAATGATGCACATTTTTTTTTTTTTTTTTTGAGACAGAGTCTCACTTTGTCACCCTTGGTAGAGTGCTGTGGCATCACAGCTCACAACAACCTCAAACTCCTGGGCTTAAGTGATTCTCTTGCCTCAACCTCCCAAGTAGCTGGGACTACAGGCACCGGCCACAATGCCTGGCTATCTTTTTTAGAGACAAGGTCTCGCTCTGGCTCAGGCTGGTTTCGAACCTGCGAGCTCAGGTAATTCACCCATCTCAGCCTCTCAAGTGCTGGGATAACAGGCATGAACCACCACGCCTGGTCGATGTACTTGTTATTATTATGATAACAGTTTTCATTCACTGAGTACCAGCTAAATACCAATGACAAAATGGAGGCTTTTTGAGGTTGAGCAGTTCAATCAGGATTACACAGTTGGAAGATGGCAGAACCAAGGCTATATTGCCCTTGGGGCAAAGTGTATGCAGCCCATGAAACCTCACACTTGGAGTTTATCAGGCCAAAAGGGAGGGCCAGTAGGATTTCAAAATGGAGAGATCTTTATGAGTTTGTAGAGAGGTATAAGCAGGTGCTTAGTAGATATCAAATGAATGAACACACAAGCAAAACCTCCCAGGTTTAAAGGCAGTGAAAGTCTTCCAACATCCATCTCTGCTTTTCTAAGCTGAAATGAAGACAGGATGTGAGTAGTGGTCTCCAGTTCTAGGACTGGCTCTGCTTCCAATTCATGCTGTGCCCTTGAGCAAATCAACTCTCCTTTCCAAGGCCTTATTTTCTCCTCTGTGAATGATTAACTCCCCTAGACTCAGTGATTTACTCCAATAGTTGCATGACTGAGTCCATCCCAGAGCCACAATTGTGCTAGACACCGTGTCTGTGACAAGGAGGAGGATTGTAGGTGTGTTAGCTGAGGCAGCTGTTATTGTTCATTTTCTAGAAGCCCATTCAATGTCTTCAGGACAGTTAGAACTGGCGTCAGGTCCAAAGTAAATGGAGGGCTGTGTTTTTAGGAAAACATTTTCCCTTAAAGGAAATACCTATTCTCCTTTTCTTATTAACAAGGTGCTTGACTCAAACCTTAGGCATTCACATTTACATTTGTTTTTCAGATCACAAGTGATGGTCTTGTTTTTTGTGGATAACCAAGGCAGCCATTAGAGCCTGTCCCTCCTCCCACACAGCAGCTTCTCCCAGCAACCCAGTGGGGGGTGGATAGTTATGGCCTATAGGAGGACTGGGTGGGAACAGAAAGACCGGATTTCAGTTCTTTGCAAAGGGAAGAACCTCATAGGCAGTAGAATTGGGGGGTGACCTCTAGGAGGCACTGGGGACCCCCTCAGAGCTCCCCAAGTAAAGGAGACCTGGTGAACTTGGCAGAGGCAGGACAATGGCTCAAAGAGCTAACTGACTGCACCCCACTTCCTCTGCTTCTTACCTCATTGATCCTCCCCAAGGACCTCGGGGACATGTCATCTGGGCGACCGTTCATGAATTCTCTGATTTCACAGTTTATGCACAAGAGGTAGCACAAACCCTTTCACTGCTCCCCTGCCCTACTCTGAGATCCCATTAGGGTGTTTTTGTTTTTTTTTTTTTAGACAGTCTCACTCTGTTACCCTTGGTAGAGAGTCGTGGCATCATAGCTCACAGCAACTTCAAACTCTTGGGCTTGAGTGATCCTCTTGCTTTAGCTTCCCAAGTAGCTGGGACTATAGGCACCCACCACAACTCCTGGCTATTTGTAGAGATGGGGTATCACTCTTGCTCAGGCTTTATTATTATTGTTATTATTTCAGGTTAATGTGAAACAACCAAATCACAATCCCAGGCTGGTCGAACTTCTGAGCTTAGGCAATCCACCTGCCTCAGCCTCCCAGAGTGCTAGGATTACAGGGGTGAGCCACTGCACCCAGCCCTCCATTAGGATTTTCGTGGGCTCTAGGCACTATTGCCTTCACAGGCCTCTTCCTCCTTAAGAAGATATTTAAAATATTGTTTTTACAACTACACTGGTAGAAAGATAAATACACTAGTGGTATCTATTAATGTGTGTCTTTGACCTAAAAGTTCATTTTTTCTTCTGGTTTTAAAGGAAATTAAAACATTGTGATGGGCCTTTAGTACTAGTCTTGCTGTTCTTTTATTATTATTCTTTTTTTTTATTGTTGGGGATTCATTGAGGGTACAATAAGCCAGGGTTACACTGATTGCAATTGTTAGGTAAAGTCCCTCTTGCAAATTATTTCAGGTTAATGTGAAACAGCCCAATCACGATATTTGAATTTATTAGGTAGAGACACTCTTGTAGCTTTGTCCTGCACCCAAAAGGTGTGCCATACACCCCTACATTGTGCCCATTCAGTGGGAGCACCCCAAATCCCCTTCTTCTCTCTCCCCTATCCCTTATTCTCTCTCCCCCCAACTTGAATTGAAATGAGTTTTTCTCCTATGTGGGTGTGAATTAGATCATCTACTGGCTTCAGATTAGTATTGAGTACATTGGAAACCTGCCCTTCTTTTTTTTTTTTTTTTTTTTTAATTTTTTTATTAAATCATAACTGTATACAATGATATGATTATGGGGCATCATACACTCACTTCATAAACCATTTGACACATTTTTATCACAGTGATTAACATAGCCTTTCCGGCGTTATCTCAGTTACTGTGCCAAAACATTTACATTCTACATTTACCAAGTTTCGCAAATACCCCTATAATATGCACCACAGGTGTGATCCCACTGATTCCCCTCCCTCTACCCACCCCCCCCTTTCCCACTTCCCCCTATTGTTAAGTTGTAGCTGGGTTATAGCTTTCATGTGAGAGTCCCAAATTAGTTTCATAGTAGGGCTGTGTACATTGGGTATTTTTTCTTCCATTCTCGGGATACTTTACTAAGAAGAATATGTTCCAGCTCCAACCATGTAAACATGAAAGAGGTAAAGTCTCCATCTTTCTTTAAGGCTGCATAGTATTCCATGGTATACATATACCACAATTTATTAATCCATTCATGGATCGATGGACACTTGGGCTTTTTCCATGACTTAGCTATTATGAATTGGGCTGCAATAAACATTCTGGTACAAATATCTTTGTTATGTTGTGATTTGAAACCTGCCCTTCTTAATGGAAGAGTCGGCCTTGTCACTGTCACTTTTCTATTCAGAGTATGATGTAGGGAGCAGCAGCGTCAACATCACCAGGCAGCACGTCAGAAACACAGACTTTGGAGAGCTGCCTCCAACCTCCTGAGTCCAGCTCCACACCGTCACACGCCCCCAGGGGAATGTGCCCCTGTGGTGGTGGGAGAAGTGCTACCTACCGCACTCTTCCATGGTGTACTGGGAATGTCTGGTTGCAGGACACGCACCGTGTCCTCCAAATTACAACAAGAGTCTAATGACAGAAAATTCTATAGGGAACATCTACCCAGCGTTAAGTGGCTATGTAAGTGTCAAGAATCCCTGGGCAGACTGATCTGCCAAAGCTATTTTCTCTTCCCCTGACCTGCCAGGGGTGGAGGGATACCCAGGGGGAGGTGCTGGCTTTTCTCCCAAGTTCATTCTTTAAACTTTCCTGTGCACTCTGTGGCCTCCAGAGGCATCTCAGTGGAGGAAGAGAGGGATGCAGAAGGCACCAGGTCTCAGCGCCTCTACCCGGAGATAACACAGAGCCTGTGGACCAAAGCTGGTCACATAGCTCCAGTTACTGCATTGGATGCTACCCCTCCCCCTGCACCTGTTGCTGAGGAAGGCCTTGGAGAAGGGCATGCACTTGCTTCTGAGTTAATTCACTGCCCAAGCAGCCTTGTCACAGGAACCCCCTCCCATTTTACCACCTGTTGTTGGCACTGCCTCCCACTCCACCCCAGCCTCCCAGCCAGCCACACTGCTTGTCTTGGCCAGAATGGCTGCCCTCAGCCACGTTGCCTGCCCAGTGCTGTGACCCCAACCCTCTCTATGCCGTGTCCTGGATCAGAGTCTTGTCACATTCCATTTTATAGGGAAGGAAACTTGAGATCCGAGTGGTAAACGCGTAAGTTTGGTTTAGAATCCAGGTCTTCTGATGCCTTTGTGCCTATCTGTGAGGGGGGGGCGGTGGATGCAGCCGAGGAGGCCTTCCTTGCATCTAGGATCACAAAGGCTCTTCCTAGGGAAACACAGCCACCTTTTAACCAGCTCCTCCCTCACCATCTTTCCTGAGAGCTTTTGTAAAATTCAAGGCTGCTGCTCTGAGTCTGGGGGCAAGAAGTGTCAGAGTGCACTATTGCTCCTGAAAAAATGTGGGAAACCCCTTTCTTCAAGGCTCTTGAGGGATTAAAAATGCCAGTTAACAATTAGTAAGCACTTACTGTTGCCAGACATTGCTCCTAGAAGTTTATTTGTGTGTGTGTGTGTGTGGGTGTATATTACATAATCTTTCTCTCTATGTATATATTACATAATCTACATGATTATCATCATTCACCTCTTCAAAGTGAAGAAACTGAGGCATAGAACGATAAGGTAACTTACCTAAGGTCACACAGCTACTGTGTGGCAGGGCTGGGATCTTAACCTAGACAGCCAGGATGCAGGGCCCATGTGTGTAACCTTTGTACTCTCTCACCTCCAGGCATTCTTGAATCTGAGAAGGCTTAGAGCATTTCAGAGTTTTAAGGGGACACTTTGAGATACTACTTGAAAAAATATTTCGTGCCTAAGTAAGTTTGGGAAACATTACATCTTTTCATTCCTTGGAGATTTATACTGCGCATAAAGGCATTCAGAGATGACTTGTAAGACCTAGCTGACACCGATATCCCCAAATATAGTGAAACATGAAACTTTTCAGAGCTCCTAATAACATTACCCAGAACTAGAGCTGTACAGAACTCTATACACTTTGGGGAAAGTGGTGAGAGGCATTGTTGCTTGAGTGGACACAGAATAGATCACCTGCTATCTAGGGAGTCCTTGTCATTTGCAGAAGCACCAAGGGTCACTAAGTGAGCCAAGTCAGCTCAAAAAGGTTCTCCCTGGGAGGAAGACAGTGGGCCAGACTGCAGAAAGCATGGGCTCAGATAGTTTTCAATCCCCACTTGGCTGCACATCAGCTCTATCCCTTTGGAGAAGTTACAGCACCACACTGAGCTTCCATTTTCCTGCAAGCAGCATCTACCTTATAGGGCAGTCGGGGTATCGAGCATGTAAATATGCCTGGAGCATCAGACGTGTGGCACACCTCAGATGACCAGTGACTATTGTTGTTGTCTGTTTTGCTTGCCTTATTCTTCACAGTCTCCTTATTAAACATAGACCTGGGAGACTTGGGATAGGAAGCTTCCAATGGGCAAAATGGACACAACTCACCATGTCATCTGGGGGTTCTTGTGCCTCTTTTCTACTCCAGAGCAGTCAGGGGGCCCCTCAGAGCAAGGAATAGTTTCCTCCTGAGAAGAGGAAGGGATATTCCTGGGTTGACTTTGGGTTGAACAGAATAACAAAGAAGAAACGTAGAGAGCTGAGACTGGGTTTATGGGACACGCTCAGATTTAGCCTCATATCAAGATTGAAAGGAAACATTAACTTAGGATTCCAGAAGGTGACAGAAGATCATGAAAAGGTAAAAGTTGGTCTCCTTGGTATAGGCAGAATCTTCTGGAAAAAAGGTAGCAATAGGTAGGGTGTGTACAGAAGTCTGTGCCAGCACTGACCTGTCACCTAGGGAGGGCATTTCTAAACAAGGATGGGTCTGAGAATAAATGTAGGAGGCGGTAATTTTAAAAAGACCTTGGAGAGAGAGGCAAAGCTAGAGAGAGCCACTGTGGTGATATAGAAATGACAGTGGGCTGGGGTCCATCTCAGCTGGGATTCTAATGGCTGTATGACGTTGCCAAGTCATGCCACACCACTGAATTTCACCCAAGAAGCAGATATAATAGTTTCCTATGTGTCAACAAATTCATCCAGGAGCTCAGGTGGGCAAGGTGCGTGCAATGGCCCCAGGGAGTCTGAAAGGTGGAAGACTTGTTCCCTGCTCTCATAATGAAGTTCCTCTCACATAAGGAATACTGAGAAGTACTACACAGTATGGTGGAGTAAGTTCAGGTGAAGGAGGCTGTGATTCAGCCTGGGGCTGTGTGTGAGGACTTCTTGCAAGAGAAGGTAGTCGAGTAAGTGGGTTTGGGTACATAGGTAAGAAAGAAGTAGAGGGTTTTCCAAGGAAAGGTGTGGGGTGGGAGGGTGGAGAGAGCATTTCAGGGGGGAAAAAGGTTGGTATATATAGAGCCAGAATGCACAGACTCATGAGAGGTAAGGGCAGAAGGAATTAGGGTCAGATCATGGAGGGCTTTGATGAGGGAGCTGAGGAGGTTGGACTTGACCTCCAGGCAGTGGGGAGTTAAGGAGTCTTCTAAGTTGTGTTTGAGAATAATCCATGTGATGTGAGATGGACTGAAGGGCAAGAGAGGGAGATGGGACAGGGACATGAGGGTAATATTGCCTCTGCAGGGGTCAAGGAGCCCCCCCCACCCCCCAAACAATGGGCATGGGAGGGTGAACCTTCATACCTGTTGAGCTTTGCATTAGCTCAGATTCTGGCCTGTGTGGAATAGAAACTGATTCAAATTTGATTAGGCAAATCTCAGAATTTTCTGGACCATAGAGGGGCCTAGGGAAATTTCAGGGATGGCTGGATCAGTGGGCTCATTCCCTCTCTCGTGGTTGTCCTTAGTATTGAATATATTCTCAGGTGGCCTCTCCCTCGTGGTGGGACCATGGTACTTGGAATCCTGTCCTTTCAGCAACCACAGCAGCAAGAACTCCACTAACTGTTCCAACAAATTGAGTTTTTTGGCCTGATCTGAGTCATGGCCCATCCCTCAACCAATCCCATGTTACAGGCCCACTCCCACAGCCCAGTCAGCCACCCCCACTCTAAGCACATAAATGACAAAGACACTGCTGTTCCCAAAGAAGGGGGACTATGGGCAAAACCTGTGGCCTTCTCCCCAAAGCACCAACTCTGTGCCATCAGGGAATAGGGAGTAAAAGGCATTCCATGCACAGAGCACACAGGACATGCAGAGAAGCTGAGGTATGCTTGGAGTGACATGATGACAAAATTCCCTGGGATCCCAGAATAATTGGATGGGAGAAAGACAAGCTGCTGTGGCAATGGTGCCATGTGGCATCAGCAGTAGGCGAGAGCCCAGTCCTCATTTTTCGGAATTAAGTCACAACCCAACAATAAAGACCCACCCAGGCCACTTCTCCAATGGTCCATTTCTGTCCGGTTAAGCTTGCACCAGACTAAAGTCCTCTGACTTGGTAAGAGCAAGTGGCGGGCATAAATCTCCTCTTGGGCACTTCCTGTTGGAAGCAGCACATGTGGGGCAGCGAAGAGAGGACGTGGGCAGGTGCCGGCAGAATCGGGGGAGTTTAACGGCTGCCCAGGCCCCAGTTGTGGTTGGACACAAGGCACTCCGGGTGAGCAGGGACATTTTAGAAATGCTAATATTCCCCAGGGACTGGCTCAGCCCAGGGTGGAAGGCAATTTTAGATACTCTGACTACTATTTTTGGAGCCTATAGCACATTAATTCACTACTGCTCCAAATGGTGGGCAGCCAGGGAGGACTGCAGGGAGCACAGGGGCTGTTTCCCAGCCTGCCCGGAATCTGCAGGCCAGTGCCCACTCCCTTCCCGCTCTGGGCCTCTGTGCCTTTCCTGTCCGTGAGGCGGGACACAGCACCCAAAGCACCCAGCACCTTCTGAAGAGAATCAGTCCTTCACAGCCTATGATGAAGGGATGAACCACCTTCTCAGGATGTGACTTGAGGCTATTTCAGGAATATAGTGCAATTTGGACTCTGGCTAAGTCTGGAGTTAGCAGAAGACAGACCAGATCAAGGGACCTCCAGAAACTTCCCTAGACTTCCCTCCTCAGACTTGGCTGGATGTAAATCAGAGAGGGAGCTGACGCTGAGCAGGGAACAGTCACTTTTCCTTTGGAGCTGAAATTCCCTTCCAAGTGCCTGTCAGCAGCAGAGGGGCCACAAGATAGGGGAAAGGGGCAATATATGATGCCTGCATTGGGCCCCGTCTGGATGCGAGGAAAGGAGAGCGGAGCAGAATGTGTTTTGGGACATTTCCACCTGAAAACCCAGAGCAACAGTGCTGGGTGCTTATAACAGGGCACACTCCTCTCTGTGGCCAAAGCCAGTCCTTACGGCTGAGGGAAAGACTACCAGTGTTTGCTCTCAGGGATGAATCCTGTCTCGTTTCATAGAGATTTCAGGGAAAGAACAGAAATATGCCCTCTACATTTGTGCCCATACTTGTAAAAGCACAACATCTACTGGAATGTCTTCACTAGCAAAATTCTAAATGTATCAGATAAGAAATGGTGCTCTCTACAAAAGTGATTCCTTGGGGAATGATGCATGTGTTGAGTGTGGGGTGTGTGTGCACACATCTGTGCACTTCGGAGCACCTTGTGCTGCAGCCCCAGCTCTCACTTAACATGCTTGCAAAGCACCTGCTTTTTGCTCTGTCTCATACCTCTGAGCTCAGTGGCTCGGCCCACCTGGTTCAAGACTAGTACACAGACCTTGGAACTTGGCAGTTTATCTATTCTGGATCCATTGTCCGCCTGTGCTGTGGGTTGATATTTTGCTGCATGGAAGGACACAGGAGTGATCTGCACATGCGCCTTGGTGAGTTTTTCTTTGTTTTGGGGTGTAGTCCTGCCTCCATGTTTCTGTGTCTGTCTCCCTGAGTCCCTGTCCTTGTCCCTTAATCTCTATTCCTCTTAGTCTTTTTGTTGTTGCCTCTTTTTTCCTTTCTCCCCGTGTGACTCTATCCTAGACACAAACTATCCCTTTCCTGCAACCTATTTTCTTATACAATGCATATCAGGGATTTTAGAGATGGAAAAAATACCTTAAAAATCATCTAGCTTAATTTCTATGTGTTTGAGGAAACTGTGCCCAGAGAGGTTACAATGTAGTAAGGACCAAAGCTAGCTTCCTTCTCTGTCCTTTTTTTGCAGTTTGGCTGGGGTGGGGTTTGAACCTGCCACCCTTGGTTTATGGGACCGGTGCCCTACTCCCTGAGCTACAGACACTGCCCCCTTCTCTCTTTTTTTGATGGAAGATTTTTAAAAATTTAAAACAGCTTTATTATGGTATAATCCACAATCATATAGTTCACCCACTTCAAGGACATAATTCAATGCTTTTTAGTATATTTAGGGAGATATGCAGCCACCATGACTACTTAATTCCAGAATATTTTTATCACCCCCCCAAAACCCCCAAACCTATTAATGGTCTCTCCTCATTTCCCCCATCCCTCCAGCCCTCAGCTACCACTAATCTACTATCTCTATAGATTTCTCTCTTTTGTACATTTCATATAAACAAAATCATATAATATGTGATCTTCTATGACTGGCTTCTTTTACTTATAATGTTTTCAAAGTTCATCCTTTCCTTCATTTCAAGGTTCCTGTTTTAACATATATCAATACTTCATTCCTTTTTATGATGGAATAATATTCCAGTATATGGATGTACCACATCTTATTCATCCATTAATTACTTGAAGAACATTTAGTTTGTTTCCACTTTTTGACTATTATAAATAATGCTGCTGTGAACATTTTGCATATGTTTTTGTGTGGACATACATTTTCATTTCTCTTGGCTACATAACTAGGATCGGAATTGGTAGATCATATAGCAACTCAATGTTTAACATTTTGAGGAACTGCCAAATTGTTTTCCCAGGTGACTATACCATTTTACATTTCTACCAGCAATACATAAGTGTTCCAGTTTCTCCACATCTTTGTCAACATTTGCTGTTATCTTTTTTATTTTAGCCACACTAATGAGTATGAAGTGGTATCTCATTTTTTTAAATTTGTTTTTCTCTATGGGTAATGATATTGAGCTTATTGGACATTTGTATATATTCTTTGGAGATATATTTATTCAAATCTTTTGTTCATTTTTATACTGCATTGTCTTTTTATTAGTGAGTTTTAAGAGTTCATCTTTTCTGGATACAAGTCCCTTATTAGATGTGCTGTTTGTAATTATTTCCCCATTCTGTAGGTTGCATTTTCACTTTATTGATAGCATCATTTGCAGAGCAAAGGTTTTTTTTTTATTATTGTGATGAAGTCTGATTTATTTTTCTTTTGTTGTCTATGCTTGTGCTATGGTACTGTATCAAAGAAGCCATTGCCTAACCCACAGACACAATGATTTACTCACATGTTTTCTTATTTATTTATTTTTTTTTTTTTTTATTGTTGGGGATTCATTGAGGGTACAATAAGTCAGGTTACACTGATTGCATTTGTTGGGCAAAGTCCCTCTTGCAATCATATCTTGCCCCCAGAAGGTGTGGCACACACCAAGGCCCTACCACCTCCCTCCTTCCAGCTCTCTGCTCTTCTTTTTCCCCACACCTCCCTCCTTCTTTCTCTCTCTGCTGTCCCTTTCCCCCACCCCCACAATGACCTTAATTGTCATTAATTGTTCTCATATCAAACTTGAGTACATAGGATTCATGCTTCTCCATTCTTGTGATGCTTTACTAAGAATAATGTCTTCCACTTACATCCAGGTTAATACGAAGGATGTAAAGTCTCCATTTTTTTTAATAGCTGAATAGTATTCCATGGTATACATATACCACAGCTTATTAATCCATTCCTGGGTTGGTGGGCATTTAGGCTGTTTCCATATTTTGGTGATTGTAAATTGAGGTGTGATAAACAGTCTAGTACAAGTGTCCTTATGATAATAGGATTTTTTCCCTTCTGGGTAGATGCCCAGTAATGGGATTGCAGGATCAAATGGGAGGTCTAGCTTGAGTGCTTTGATGTTTCTCCATACTTCCTTCCAGAAAGGTTGTACTAGTTTGCAGTCCCACCAGCAGTGTAAAAGTGTTCCCTTCTCTCCACATCCATGCCAGCATCTGCAGTTTTGAGATTTTGTGATGTGGGCCATTCTCACTGGGGTTAGATGGTATCTCAGCATGGTTTTGATATGCATTTCTCTAATAGATAGGGATGATGAACATTGTTTTCATATGTTTATTAACCATTTGTCTGTCTTCTTTAGAGAAGGTTCTATTCATGTCTCTTGCCCATTGATATATGGGATTGTTGGCTTTTTTCATGTGTATTAATTTGAGTTCTCTATAGATCCTAGTTATCAAGCTTTTGTCTGATTCAAAATATGCAAATATCCTTTCCCATTGTGTAGGTAATCTATTTGCTTTGGTTGTTGTCTCCTTGGCTGTACAGAAGCTTTTCAGTTTAATGAAGTCCCATTTGTTTATTTTTGTTGTTGTTGCAATTGCTATGGCAGTCTTCTTTATGAAGTCTTTCCCCAGGCCAATATCTTCCAGTGTTTTTCCTATGCTTTCTTTGAGGATTTTTATTGTTTCATGCCTTAAATTTAAATCCTTTATCCATCTTGAATCAATTTTTGTGAGTGGGGAAAGGTGTAGGTCCAGTTTCAGTCTTTTTTTTTTTTTTTTGTAGAGACAGAATCTCACTGTACTGCCCTCGGGTAGAGTGCCGTGGCGTCACACGGCTCAAAGCAAACTCTAACTCCTGGGCTTACGCGATTCTCTTGCCTCAGCCTCCTGATCAGCTGGGACTACAGGCGCCCGCCACAACGCCCGGCTATTTTTTTTTTTTGCAGTTTGGCCAGGGCTGGGTTTGAACCCGCCACCCTCGGCATATGGGGCCAGCGCCCTACTCACTGAGCCACAGGCACCACCCCAGTTTCAGTCTTTTACATGTGGATGTCCAGTTCTCCCAACACCATTTACTGAATAGAGAGTCTTTCCCCCAAGGTATATTCTTGTTTGGTTTATCAAGGATTAGGTGGTTGTAAGATGTTAGTTTCATTTCCTGGTTTTCTATTCGATTCCAAGTGTGTATGTCTCTATTTTCGTGCCAGTACCATGCAGTCTTGACCACTATGGCTTTGTAGTATAGCCTAAAATCTTGTATGGTGATGCCCCCAGCTTTATTTTTATTACTACGAACTGCCTTAGCTATAGGAAGTTTTTTCTGGTTCTATACAAAACACAGAGTCATTTTTTTCAAATCTTGAAAGTACCATGTTGGTATTTTAATAGGAATGGCATTGAATAGGTAGATTGCTTTGGGAAGTATAGACATCTTAACAATGTTGATTCTTCCCATCCATGAGCATGGTATGTTCTTCCATTTGTTAATATCCTCTGCTATTTCCTTTCTGAGGATTTCATAATTTTTTTTAAAGAGGTCCTTCACTTCCTTCGTTAAGTATATTCCTAGGTATTTCATTTTCTTTGAAACTATGGTGAAGGGAGTTGAGTCCTTAATTAGCTTCTCATCTTGACTGTTATTGGCATCTACAAAGGCTACTGACTTGTGGACATTGATTTTATATCCTGAAACATTACTGTATTTTTTGATGACTTCTAGGAGTCTTGTGGTTGAGTCTTTGGGGTTCTCTAAGTATAAGATCATGTTGTCAGCAAAGAGGGATAGTTTGACCTCCTCTGTTCCCATTTGGATTCTCTTTATTTCCTTGTCTTGCCTAATTGTATTGGTTAGAACTTCCAGCTATGTTGAATAGTAAAGGTGACAGAGGACAACCTTGTCTGGTTCCAGTTCTAAGAGGAAAAGCTTTCAATTTTACACCCTTCAGTAAAATATTGGCTGTGGGTTTGTCATAGATAGCTTCAATCAGTTTTAGAAATGTGCCACCTATGCCTATACTCTTCAGTGTTCTAATTAGAAAAGGATGCTGGATTTTATCGAATGCTTTTTCTGCATCTATTGAGAGGATCATATGATCTTTATTTTTGCCTCTTTTAATACGGTGGATAATGTTTATGGACTTGCGTATGTTAAACCAGCCTTGCATCTCTGGGATGAAACCTACTTGATCATGATGTGTGACTTTTTTGATATGAGCTGTAATCTATTGGCTGGGATTTTGTTGAGAATTTTTGCATCTATATTCGTGAGTGAAATTGGTCTGAAATTCTCCTTTTTGGTTGGTTCTTTTCCTGCTTTTGGTATCAGGGTGATGTTTGCTTCATAGAATGTGTTGGGGAAGATTCCTTCTTCCTCAATTTTTTGGAATAATTTCTACAGTACAGGAATAAGCTCTTCCTTGAAGGTTTGATAGAATTCTGGTGTGAAGCCATCTGGACCAGGGCATTTTTTGGTTGGAAGATTTTTTATTGTTTCTTTAATCTCAGTGCTTGAAATTGGTCTGTTCAGGAGCTCTATTTCTTCTTGGCTAAGTCTAGGGAGAGGGTGTGATTCCAAATATTAATCCATTTCCTTCACATTGTCAAATTTCTGGGCATAGAGTTTCTGGCAGTATTCACAGATGATCTCTTGTATCTCTGTGGGATCAGTTGTTATTTCCCCTTTATCATTTCTGATTGAGGTTACTAGAGATTTTACTTTTCTATTTCTTGTTAGTATGGTCAATGGTTTATCTATTTTACTTATTTTTTCAAATACCAACTCCTTGTTTCATTAATTTTCTGAATGATTCTTTGGTTTTCAATTTCATTGATCTCTGATTTGATTTTGGATATTTCTTTTCTTCTACTGGGTTTAGGCTTAGCTTGTTCTTCTTTTTCTAATTCCACAATATGGCTTATGAGTTTGTTGATGCGTTCTCTTTCTGTTTTTCAAATGTAGGCATCTAAAGCGATAAATTTTCCTCTCAAAATTGCTTTTGCAGTATCCCACAGGTTTTGGTAGCTTGTGTGTTCATTGTTGTTATGCTCAAGGAAGTTAGCATATCAAATCAATTGATAATTGATTTCCTGTTTTATTTCTTCCTGCACCCATCTGTTATTCAAAAGAAGGTTGTTGAATTTCCATGCCTTTGTGTGGGGTTGAACGTTTTTGTTAGAGTTGAGTTCCACCTTTAGTGCCTTATGGTCTGAGAAGATACAAGGTAAACTTTCAATTCTTTTTATTCTGTTAATATTTGTTTTGTGTCCCAAGATATGATCAATTTTGGAGAATGTTCCATGGAGAATGTTCTTTATCTTTGAGATGGGGTGTTCTATATATGTCTATCAAGCACAGTTGTTCTAGGATCTCATTTAAATCTCTTATATCTTTTTGTTTAATTTCTGTTTAGAGGATCTGTCCAGCTCTATAACAGGAGTGTTAAAGTCCCCTGTTATGATGGTAGTATTGGATATCATATTGCTCAGACTGAGTAAGGTCTGTTTCAAGAATCTGGGAGCATTTAAATTGGGTACATAAATATTTAGAATTGAAACATCTTCTTGTTGTATTTTTCCCTTGATCAATATAAAGTGACCATCTTTGTCTTTTTTGACTTTAGTTGCTTTAAATCCACATGTATCTGAAGATAAGATTGCAACTCCTCTTTTCTTCTGAACTCCATTTGCCTGAAAAATTGTCTTCCAACCCTTGACTCGGAGTTTTAATTTGTCTTTTGAAGCCAGGTGTGTTTCTAGCAGACAGCAAATGGATGGCTTGTGTTTTTTAATCCAGTCAGCCAATCTATGTCTCTTCAGTGGGGAATTTAAGCCATTAACATTAATTGAGATAATTGATAAGTGTGGTAGTATTCTATTCATCTTATTTTGTGAGAGTCCATTGTTAGTTTTATCTTTTGCATCAGTGTGGAGGTTAGGTTCTGTCCTTTAATTTCTGAGTTCTTACTTTGCTGCTGATCCATTGTGATGGTGAGTGTGTAGAACAGGTTGAAGTATGTCCTGTAGAGTTGGTCTTGTTGTGGCGAATTTCCTCAGTGTTTGTATGTCTGTAAATGACTTGATTTCTCTGTCAATTTTAAAGCTTAGCTTAGCAGGGTACAGAATTCTGGGCTGGAAATTGTTCTGTTTAAGTAGATTAAAGGTAGATGACCATTGTCTTCTTGCTTGGAAAGTTTCATTAGAGAAATCTTCACTCACCCTGATGAATTTGCCCCTGTAGGTCAACTGGCGCTTACTCCTGGCAGCTTGCAGAATCTTTTCTTTTGTCTTGACTTTGGACAGGTTCATCACAATGTGTCTTGGAGAAGCTCGGTTAGAGTTGAGGCAACCTGGGGTCTGATATCCCTCTGAAAGCAGTGTGTCAGAATCTTTGGTGATATTTGGGAAATTTTCTTTTATAATATTCTCTAGTATGGCTTCCATTCCTCTGGGGCATTCTTCTTCCCCTTCTGGGATTCCTATAACTCGTATGTTGGAACGTTTCATAAAGTCCCATAATTCTGACAGTGAACATTCTGCTTTCTCTGTCTTCTTTTCTGCCTCTTTAACTATCTGAGTTATCTCAAGAACTTTGTCCTCTACCTCCGAAATTCTTTGTTCTGCATGGTCTAACCTGTTGCTGATACTTTCCATTGCATCTTTAAGTTCCCTAATTGACTGCTTCAGTTCCTTCAGGTCTGCTATATCCTTTTTATATTCTTCATGTCATTTGTCTCTTATTTGATTCTGTTTTTGGATTTCCTTTTGGTTATTTTCCACTTTATTAGTAGTTTCCTTCATTGTTTAAATCATTTCCTTCATTGTTTTCTTCATGTGTATTCTAAATTCCCTTTCTCTCATTCCTAACATTTCTTTATAGGTGGGATCCTATGCAGTAGCTACCTCATGGTCCCTTGTAGGGGTTGCTCTGGACTGATTTGTCATGTTACCAGGAGTTTTCTGCTGATTCTTCCTCATGAGTGATTTCTTTTATCTGTTTCCTTGCCCTAATTTTCCTTTCACTTCCTCTTGCTCTGAAAGTTCCTGTGCCTGTGGACTAGGGTTTCAATGAGTCCTTTTGGTACAGTACCAGAAGGATGAGAATGTTGAAGAGCCATAAGGGACAAAAGAAAGAAAATGAAAGAATGAAAAGAAAATAGAGAAAGGAGAGGGGGTGGGTAAAAGGGAATGTTGACAAAAAGAAGAGAGGCACAGAAAGAGGGAGACAGAGTAATATAGGTGTACAGTAGGGTACTTTGACACAATCTTAAAAAATACCCAACCTCTGGTGGTGCCTGGTTGGGTGGTTCCCTTGAGGTCAGCAGCTCTTTGCTAACCTGATGGGACACAGTACCCCACCTCCACCAAGTAGAGAGGAAAGACAAAAATGCTATAAATCGAACCAAAACAAGCAAACAGAAAACTTTATGGGATAAAGTTGGGTGAAAAACCAAATAGTAGGAGTAGAAACACTAGCAAAAATGAAGTTGTAATTATTGAAAAAGGCAGCAATGGGAAATTGTTAGATAGAAATAGAAAAATGGAGAAAGAAAAGAAACAAAAAAAAGAAAAGAAAAAATCTGTACAGAAAATGTTGAAATTAAAAAACAAAACAACAACAAAATAAACAAAAAACAAACAAACAACAACAACAAAAACAAAGCAGTATATATATCTTGTTGAATATTGTCTGGGCAACAGGTGGTGTTCTGGGGTATGAGATGTTAATCACAATGCTGATACGACTGGGGGCCTCCTCTGATTTCTCAAATTAAACTCCACGGGGTGGACACCCTAAATCTCTCTTTAGCGTTCTTAAAAGGCACTTTAAACTTCTAAACTTGGCTAAGCAGAAGATTTTCCATGAAAGTGCTTGTTGCTGGGATTACTGTTGAAGTGGCTATCCACTTACCCAGTGTGCCAAAACCGGTCTCACTCTCCCTCTGAGGGTTAAGGCTGTAAGGTGGCTCAGTCCCCGCCTTTAGGGTGCTCAGTCACTAGGTTACCAGCTCCCGCCCAATCCTTGCTTTGCAACCCTGAGGGCAGAGCTTGCTGGTGCAGTTCTCTCACAATGGCTTCCTGCAGCCCACAGCCAAACATTATTAGCTCCATCTGACTCAGTGGCTCAGTCTGGGGTCCTAGACAATGCCCAAAGCTCTCCGCACTCCTGCTCAAGCTCTTACCAAGGCAGTTCAACTGAGTGCCAAGTCCAAAAACACCAAAACAGTTCACAGGTAAGGCCTTTCCGGTTTACAGTCTCACTGCTACTGTACTTATAGCTGCCAGCGGGATTACACAGATCAAACACATGCGACCACTTGCCAGTTTTCCACTGTTTCTGTCATCTTCTTGGGATCCAGAAGTGACTGGATCGCTGACTCCCTGTATCCTCAAAGGGATGATTATAGGCAGATCCCACCAGCCAGAGATGCCTGGAGTCTTATCTCCCCAGACTCACGGTGCCCATTTGCAGAGAAGCTGTTACTTGGCCGCCATCTTGCTCTCACCTACTCACATGTTTTCAACTAAGAATTTTCTAGCTTTAGTTTTTCCATTTAGGTTTTTTGATCCATTTTGAGTTAATTTTTGGGTAGGGAATAGGAATGAGTCCAGCTTTACTCTCTTACATTTGATTATTTAATTGTTCCAGGACCATTTGTTGAAATGACTATTCTTTCCCTCATTGAGTTATCTCAGTACCCTGTCAAAATCAATTGACTATAAATGGTTTATTTACGGATTCTCAAGTCTGGTGCATTAATGAACATGTCTCTCTTTGTATGGTATGACACATACAGTATCATACTATACTACTACAGTTCTATAGTAAGTTTTGAAGTTGGGAGGTGTGACAAACTATTTAATTTTCAAGATTGTTTTGGTTAGGCTTGGTCCCTTGAATTTCCATAC
The DNA here is from genome assembly GCF_027406575.1 of Nycticebus coucang. Taxonomy (NCBI): domain Eukaryota; kingdom Metazoa; phylum Chordata; class Mammalia; order Primates; family Lorisidae; genus Nycticebus; species Nycticebus coucang. The sequence continues at coordinate 53,932,067 of NC_069793.1, forward strand.
GAAATTGGAAACTTATGTTTATAAAATTTTGTTAGATAATTGCAGAAATGTCAAATTTTACAAAAAAAATGGCAGGTAGGATTTTAATAGGGATTCTGTTGAATCTGTAGATCAATTTATAGAGTATTTCCATCTTAGCAATGTAAAATCTTCTAATACATGAACATGGGATGGCATTCTGTCTATTTAGGTTTTCTTTAATTTCTTTCAGCAAAGTTTTGTGTCTCTAAGAGTATAAGCTTTGCATTTATTTTGTGTTTTCCTAAGTATTTATGCTTTTGGTGTTGTTATGAATGGAATTGTTTTCTTCATCTCATTTTCAGATTATTCATTGCCAGTGTATAGAAATATATATATATATATTTTTTTTTTATTGTTGGGGATTCATGGAGGGTACAATAAGCCAGTTACACTGATTGCAATTGTTAGGTAAAGTCCCTCTTGCAATCATGTCTTGCCCCCATAAAGTGTGACACACACTAAGGCCCCACCCTCCTCCCTCCATCCCTCTTTCTGCTTCCCCCCCCATAAACTTAATTGTCATTAATTGTCCTCATATCAAGATTGAGTACATAGGATTCATGCTTCTCCATTTTTGTGATGCTTTACTAAGAATAATGTCTTCCACTTCCATCCAGGTTAATACGAAGGATGTAAAGTCTCCATTTTTTTTAATAGCTGAATAGTATTCCATGGTATACATATACCACAGCTTGTTAATCCATTCCTGGGTTGGTGGGCATTTAGGCTGCTTCCACATTTTGGCAATGGTAAATTGAGCTGCAATAAACAGTCTAGTACCAGTGTCCTTATGATAAAAGGATTTTTTTCCTTCTGGGTAGATGCCCAGTAATGGGATTGCAGGATCAAATGGGAGGTCTAGCTTGAGTGCTTTGAGGTTTCTCCATACTTCCTTCCAGAAAGGTTGTACCAGTTTGCAGTCCCACCAGCAGTGTAAAAGTGTTCCCTTCTCTCCACATCCACGCCAGCATCTGCAGTTTTGAGATTTTGTGATGTGGGCCATTCTCACTGGGGTTAGATGATATCTCAGGGTTGTTTTGATTTGCATTTCTCTAATATATAGAGATGATGAACATTTTTTCATGTGTTTGTTAGCCATTCGTCTGTGGTCTTTACAGAAAGTTCTATTCATGTCTCTTGCCCATTGATATATGGGATTGTTGGCTTTTTTCATGTGGATTAATTTGAGTTCTCTATAGATCCTGGTTATCAAGCTTTTGTCTGATTGAAAATATGCAAATATCCTTTCCCATTGTGTAGGTTGTCTCTTTGCTTTGGTTATTGTGTCCTTAGCTGTACAGAAGCTTTTCAGTTTAATGAAGTCCCATTTGTTTATTTTTGTTGTTGTTGCAATTGCCATGGCAGTCTTCTTCATGAAGTCTTCCCCCAGGCCAATATCTTCCAGTGTTTTTCCTATGCTTTCTTTGGACAGGTTCATCACAATGTGTCTTGGAGAAGCTCGGTTAGAGTTGAGGCAACCCGGGGTCTGATATCCCTCTGAAAGCAGTGTGTCAGACTCTTTGGTGATGTTTGGGAAATTTTCTTTTATAATATTCTCTAGTATGGCTTCCATTCCTCTGGGGCATTCTTCTTCCCCTTCTGGAATTCCTATAACTCGTATGTTGGAACGCTTCATAAAGTCCCATAATTCTGACAGTGAACGTTCTGCTTTCTCTCTCTTCTTTTCTGCCTCTTTTACTGTCTGAGTTATCTCAAGAACTTTGTCTTCTACCTCTGAAATTCTTTCTTCTGCATGGTCTAACCTGTTGCTGATACTTTCCATTGTATCTTTAAGTTCCCTAATTGACTGTTTCAGTTCCTTCAGGTCTGCTATATCCTTTTTATATTCTTCATATCGTTCATCTCTTATTTGATTCTGTTTTTGGATTTCCTTTTGGTTATTTTCCACTTTATTAGCAATTTCCTTCATTGTTTCCATCATTTCTTTCATTGTTTTCAACATGTGTATTCTAAATTCCCTTTCTGTCATTCCTAACATTTCTATACTGGTGGAATCATCTGCAGTAGCTACCTCATGGTCCCTTGGTGGTTTGTTCTAGACTGGTTCTTCATGTTGCCTGGAGTTTTCTGCTGATTCTTCCTCATGAGTGATTTCTTTTATCTGTTTCCTTGCCCTAATTTTCCTTTCACTTCCTCTTGCTCTTTAAGTTCTTGTGCCTGTGGACTAAGGGTTACAGGACCAGAAGGGTGAGAAGGTTGAAGAGCAAAAAAAGGGGATGAAAGAAAGGAGGACCGAATGATAAGAAAAAAAGAAAGATAGAGAAAGGAGAGGGGGTGGGTATAAGGAATATTGACAAAAAGAAGAGAGGCACAGAAAGAGGGAGACAGGGCAATATAGGTGTACAGTAGGGTACTTTGACACAACCTTAAAAAACCCCACCTTCTGGGGGTGCCCAGTTGCGTGGTTCCCTTGACGTCAGCAGCTCTTTGCTAACCTGATCAGACACAGTACCCCACCTCCACCAAGTAGAGAGGAAAGACAAAAATGCTATAAATCAAACCAAAAGAAGCAAACAGAAAACTTTACGGGGATAAAATTGGGTGAAAAACCAAATTATATCGGTAGAAACACTAGCAAAAATGAAGTTGAAGTTATTAAAAAAGGCAGCAATGGGAAATTATAATTAAACTAGGAAAATTGAGAAAGAAAAAGGGATCTGTGTGGAAAAGATTGAAATTAAAAAAACAAAAGAACATCAGCAACGTCAAAATAAACAAACAAAAAAAAATAACCAAACAAAAAAAAAAAAAAGAAAAAAATACACAACCAAAAACAAAGCAGTTTGTATATGTTATTGAATATTGTCTGGGCAACATGTGGTCTTCTGGGGTATGAGATGTTAGTCACAGTTCTGATACGACTGGAGGCTGCTGATTTCTCAAACCCCAGCAGGTAGACACCCTAAATCTCTCTTCAGCCTACTTAAAAGGCACTTTGAACTTGTAAACTTGCTGAGCAGAAGCTTTCCCAGCTTTCTCGCTGGAATCGCTGCTGAAGTGGCTATCTACTTACCCAGTGTGCCAAAACCGGTCTCACTCTGCCCCTGAGGGTTAGGGCTGCAAGGCGGCTCAGACCCCACCCTTAGGCTACTTGGTTGCTGGGTTACCAGCTCCCACCCTTTTCTAGCTCTGCAACCCTGAGGGTGGAGCTTGCCGGGGCAGATCACTGACAATGGATCCGTGTGACCCACCGCCAAACACTATTAGCTCCATCTGGCTCAGCGGCTCAGACTGGGGCCCTAGACAACGGCCAAAGTTCTCCGCACTCCTGCTCAGGCCTTCCCCAAGGCAGTTCAACTCAGTGCCAAGTCCAAGGACATCAAAACAGTTCACAGGTAAGGCCTTTCTGGTTTGCAGTCTCGCTGCTACTGAACTTACAGTTGTGGGCGGGTTTAGACGGATTGAACACACGCGACCACTTGCTGGTTTTCCACTGTTTTAGTCCTCCTCTTGGGGTCCAGAGGTCTCTCGCTGACTCCCTGTATCTTCATAGGAGTGATGATAGGCAGTTCCCACCAGCCAGAGATCCTGGAGTCCTATCTCCCCAGACTCACGGTGCCCAGATGCAAGGAAGCTGTTACTCGGCTGCCATCTTGCTCCGCCTCTCCTAGAAATATATTTTTTATATCAATATTGTACCCTACAACCTTGCTGCACTCAATTAATTAGATTAGAATTAGTTCTAATAGATTTTTAGTGGATGCCTCAGGATTATATATATATATAAGATCATATTATCTGCAAATAGAGATAGATTTATTTATTCAAGATAGAATTCTGGGTGCCTAGTTCAGAACATTTTAATTTCATCAGAAAGGTCCTGATACAAGTTTTGTGATTGACCTGGAAAAATACTAAAGCAATTATTCTTCTTAATTTACTGATCCAAATTTCAAAGAGTAGGTGTTTGAAACAGACTTGAATTTAAATCTGACATTGCTGAGAAATTCTTTCATTAGCTGTATTAGTTTGTTAGAGCTGTCATAACAAAATAGCACAGGATGGTGGCTTAAACAACAGAAATTTATTTTCTAACAGTTCTGGAGAAGTCCATAATCAAAATATCAGTAGGATTGATTTCCTCCAAGGCCTCTTTCCTTGGCTTGTAGATGGCTACCTTCTTGCTGTGTCCTGATATGGTCTTTCCTCTGTGTGTGCACAACCTGGGTGTCACACTGAACATCCAAATTTCCTCTTCTTATAAGGACACCAGTCAGATTGGAGGTCCAGTCTCCAAATACAGTCACATTCTCAGGTAGTGGTGGTAAGGAATTTTACATGAGTATTTAGGGCGGGAGAACGCAATTAGCCCTTAGCTATAGCCTTTATGGTTTTCCTCTGAGAGACCTAATCTCTGGTTAGTTGCAACTAGTAAAGCCAGAATTTGTTAAACCCATTCATCATGACTACCAAATGATAGTGACCTGCATCCAGAATCAAAAGGCACTGTCCTACCTTCCTGAACCAAAGGATTTTCAGTGTGATTTCGCATATTCACCAAGCTCATTTTAATCAGGGTCTGCACTAATGCCACGTGAGGAAGGGTCAATGACCAGCCATCAGACTCAGGCAGGCACATAACACCTCGAATTTAGATTTACACTGCACACTTGAAAAACCAAAGTTAAAGTCATTCCAGACCCTGCTGTGTGTGGTAACATACTTGCATGAGGAGTCTTCCAGGAAGTGAATTTTAAATGCCTGTGAGCGTGGTGGCTCACACCTGTAATCCCAGTACTCTGAGAGTCTGAGGTGGGTGGATTGCCTGAGTTCAGGAGCTTGAGACCAGCCTGAGCAAGAGCAAGACTCTGTTTCCAAAAATAGCCATGTGCTATAGTTGGCACCTGTTGTCCCAGCTATTGGGAGGCTGAGGCAAGAGTATCACTCAAGCCCAAGAGTTTGACGTTGCTGTGAGCTATGACGCCATGGCATTCTATCCAGGGTGAGACTTTATCTCAAAAAAAGAAAAAAATTATGAAATGCAGAATCTCTATTTTGCTCTCTTTTGAGCTAAGGGCCAGTTTCGAAAGCTACTTCTTGGCCTGTAGCTCTTGCAATAGCCAAAAGCAAAATGCTGTTGATCTCAATTGGTTATATTGTCCCAACTGAGGCGTCATCCCAACTCAGCTGGTAGACTTTTCTTGTCTTTCCTCCGTTCCTTTTTTCAGCCTTTATTTTTAACTCTCTTGGCCTCTGAGTGTTTTTATTAACATCTGGCCACAAGCCCTTTTAGGAAGCAGGCAGTTATAAATCACCCATGGGGAAGTCAACAAAAGCCACTTCCATCCACAGTTACACTGATTTGCCCCCAGATAACCAGGATCCTGCAGGCTCAGTATTTTGGCCCATCTGGGTGTCTGCAAAGAGGGTAGTGGAGGCTCTGCCTTCTGAAAGAGGGGGTAGGCTGCCAGCTCCCAGAGGCTCTACGAAGGGATGTGCTTTGGCCTCCACTCATGGGTTTGTCTTCAGGCCTCAGGGGAGAGCTCAGTGTTTCCATTTCATCCAATTCCGAGTTTTCCACATCAGTGGCATTTTCTTATCTTCTGAGGATTTACTTCAGGGCTAAAGCTTCTTCTTTAAGCCTCAAGAAAGGGCAATGGGAATGAATTATTGTGTCTGCTGGCCAGGGCACAGAGTATGTCACCATAGCACAGAGGTGTGGAAGAGGGAAGTATCTCCAGCAGGATGTCTGTTGTCAACCTCCTGTTTTTGGTCACTGTGAGTTGAGGGGTCATCCTTTTGGCCAGAGCTCCACGGATCCAAAATTCTGAAAGTTGTTGTACTGAAGCTGAAAGCTAGGCATAGAGGGGGTGTGACTGGCCCAGGGTCACAGAGTGGTTTCATAACCAGGTCACAAAGAAATGGTCTCCTTGCTTTGAAATCTTAGTTCTCATCCCCAAAGGAGTTTTGCTCAGGAAATGCGAATTTGTGGATAATGGAAACTAAACAAAATGTAAATCTGCAGAGAAAAAATATCAACAGGAAGTTTGTTTATTAGCGATGGGAATACCAAATTGCCCACTGTAAGGACATAGGGGTCACTGGATCATTTGGACCACCCCACTAAAACCCTCTTGTTTAAGGGGAGTATACTAATATACTTTAGTCCTTTGCAAGGACTATTTCCTAAAAGGGTTTTTTTCCCCCTTCTCCATCAGGGAAAATATTTTATCTGCAAGACCCAGTGTGCTGGGTTGGGGGCAGGAAGCAGTGAGACTGTGGTGCAGAAGCCAGTGCCTTTCCTGCTCCAGAAGGGAGAGTCAGGCACAGAACCAGGGCTGCTGGGCACACCTCGGATCTCATGAATGCCTCGTTTTAATTCCCAGATGTCCATGGCTTTCCCAAGATGTACATCTTTATTACCTTCGCCCCACCCTCCAGGAAGAGTTGCCCCATCTGCCCTCAGGGACTTTCAGGAGCAGTGCACATTTAAACTGGGTTAAAGAATTATTCCCTTCAGTTTAACATATACCAAACTCTCACCATCTGTTGAGGGTTAGAGATCAAATGATGGTAAAGACCAGAGTTTGAAGGATGGATAGGAGTCTGCCTTGCAGATCCTTGACTCACTGTCAGCCAATGGAAATCAACCTGAAAACAAATAATTGAAATTATGTTAGAGCAAGGTTGGCAAACTTTTCTGAAAAAAATAAAAAGACGGAAATATTTTGGCTTTACAGGTCAGACAGTATTTACCTCAACTACTCAATTTTCCTTGTAGCATGAAAATAGCCTCAAGCCAATAAATGAGTGGTTGTGACTGTACTTCAATAAAAAGTTACTTATAAAAAAGGTCGGTGGGCCAGCTCTGCATAATAATGCAGGAATAATAATCATCATCATAATAAAAGCTATCATTTTGATGTTACTCTCTGCTAGACCCTATTCTAGGCACTGTGTATATAACTTACATTATTATTGTATGCTTTAGAACAATTTGTGAGGAAACTGAGATTCAAGACCCAAAGTCACAGAGTCATGAAGTGGCAAATACATACACACAAGGTTAATGCCTGTGTTCCCAATGAAACAATTTAAAATGATAAAAGGAAATGGGGCCGGAGGGATTAATTTGCTCATGCTCATGAGGTGGCTTCTGGAGGAGTAGGGTCTCCCGGGGAGGCCCATGGGGAAGATGGCCTTTTAGGCAGAAGGTGTAGCACTGAGGTTTGATAGCACATAGAATAGTCTGGAACCTGAGACATTAGTGTGAGTCTAGGGTGTAGGATACCTTGGTGCTAGTGGCTGGAGATAAACTAAGGACAGAAAGAGTCTTGCATGCACGCCCAGGAACTTGGATTTTATCAGTGGACAGAGAGTGGTGCTGCATTAGACTTCCCAAGGGGCTGTTAGCCATACAGATTCCAAGGCTCTGTGCCCAGATATTCGGATTCAGTAGATCTGGGAAGGACCCAGGAATCTGCATTTTCTCAAGCACCTCAGAAGATTCTAGTAAATAGCCAAATTTTGGAGTTAGTGCACAGAGAGTTACAGAATTCTTTTTTTTTTTTAGAGACAGAGACTCACTTTGTTGCCCTCTGTAGAGTGCTGTGGCGTCACAGCTCACAGCAACCTCCAGCTCTTGGGGTTAGGTGATTCTCTTGCCTCAGCCTCCCAAGTAGCTGGAACTACAGGTGCCTGCCACAACGCTCAGCTATTTTTTTGTTGCAGTTTGGTCGGGGCTGGGTTTGAACCCTCCATCCTCACTATAAGGGGCCAGCGCCCTACTCACTGAGCCACAGGCGCCACCCAGCTACTGAAATGTTTTAATCAAGGGTGAAATATGACCACTGGTATGTTTTAGAAAGGCCACTTGAACTGTGTACCTGCTGAAGCATCTTCTGCTCAGGCCCTACCACCAGAGCTTTTTCTTTCTTCCTTTCCTTTCCTAAAATGGAGACTCTGTTGCCCAGGCTAGAGTGCAGTGGTACCATCAAAGCTCACAGAAACCTCCAACTCCTGGGTTCAAGTGATTCTCCCCTGCTTCAGCCTCCTGAGTAGCTGGGACTATAGGTACCCATCAACACGCCCAGCTAATTTTTCTATTTTTTTTTGTATACAGATGGGGTTGAATGCAATGAGGCTGAATGCAATGTCTTATGCCTGTAATCTTAGCCCTCTGGGAGGTTGAGGTGGGAGGATTTCTTGGAACCTGGAGTTTGAGACCAGCCTGAGCAAGAGCAAAACCCCTGTCTCAAAATAAATAAAAATTCACAAAGACAAGAATGGCTCAGCTTAACCCCCGGGAGGAACTCTGTGCTGTTTATAAAACGGTTAACTTAAGTAGAGATATTACACATACAACACACTGCAGTTTAATAGGCAGAACATATGTAAATCTGATTGCTAAGCATGAATATCTTTTCTGAATTGGACCAGCAAAACCTCTTCCAGTTCTGTGTCAACGTTACTTTTCTGGTGGTGGTTATTGTTTCCACTGATGCTATTTGGCTCTGGATTGCCCCAGAAGTGTCATCATGATGTGTTGATCAGAATCCTGGGCTGGGAGTCAGACTACCCTGAGCTCAAACCCTGTTTACGTTACTTAGCATTTGTGATGCCTGGAATATTTTAAATTACATCACCTTCTGAGCTTCAGTGTTCTCACCTATGAAAAGGGAGTCATAGTACCAGGCAGGACTGTTGTAAGGATGGATAAGATAAAGGATATAAAGAATCAGGTAGAGGGCCCGATGCAATAAACATCCCGCTGATGCCTCAGTTCTCTCCTGCTGATGCCTCAGAATCACTCCCACCCTCCCACCTTTCCACTGTGGAAAAATAACTCCTCCAAAGAGAAATTCTCTCTGGTACTTCCTGCCTCATATCATTAGCAGCCACAGTGGACACATCCATTCAAATAGCAGTACCCTGAAATACATGCACCTGCAGCCACCAAATCTTGCTGTTGGAAGAGACTTTCCTAAGCTCCTCCCCTCCCCTCCCAGCCCCCACCCACTCCAGCCATCTCCCACCACTGTTCACCATAGTCTGTTCTCAACTTGTGTCTAAAGACTCAACTTCTGCAGCTATTGGCAGAGATCTGGATAACCAAGGGACTGCTCATTTTGACTTTAATGCATGGCTTCTTGTGCACACAGCCACTGTCCTGCAGTGCAGCTAATTCCATTGGTGAAAAACAGCCCCTGAAGAGATCTACAGCTGTACCCATCCTGCCACTGGCCTCAGTGGGTCGGGTATGAGCTTCCTTCTTATTTTGCTCATGAGAGACCTCACCCCTTTTGCTAGGGTCCCAAGCAAAAGGCCACAAGCCTGTTCTCACGGCCAGTTGTTGTCCAGGTCTTGGGGTCCGCTCTTCTGAGGAGGGTGGGGAGTCAGAGCCCACCTGACTCCAAGGTGAGGGATAGGTGGAGTAGTCACCTCCAGAAGCTAAAATGTTTGAAAACCACTTGAAGGTTGAAATTTGACTCCATAAACATGTCTTGATGTCCACTAGGCCATCTTTTAGGCAGGAACATGGAGGCTGGTCAAACCGAGTCCCTCGTCTGAAGTTGAAGAGTTTAGATGCACGTGTACAGGTGTGTGAGACTGAGTGAGTGTGTGTGTGTGTACTAGGGGGAAGGGAGGAGCTGGTGTCCTAACAGGTTGGGGAGTTCAGTAGTTTGGGCTGAGGTTTCTGGCCGGGTGCTGAGCCCATCAGCGGTGGCAGGGAATGCAGAGGGAGGAGCAGGCTCTGAGGAAAGGGACCTGATGATACATTTAGAGACTAACTTAGGGCAAGGGCGTCAGCTCTAAATCTGTGTTTCGCAGATCAGTCCCCCAGGTAACCAGCAGAGCAGAGAGGCCAGGGAAGCCTTTCGTACTAAGAAAGACCCTGCTCAGCCAGCTTTACACAGGCAAGGCTATTCCAGCTGGAACTCTATTGCAAGGACCAAAAAAAGCCAACACAAGTGAGCTTAAGAAAAAGGGGTATTTATTGGTTCTCAAAAGAGAAAAGGCAGGGATATCAGGCATGGTTTGGTCAGGCCTTCCAGGATAACCTCAGGACCCAGTTTCTTTCTGGCTGTGCTGTGTTTCACATTGATTCTATCCTTAGACAAGTTCTTCTTCACCCTTGCAAGAGGGATTCTGTTACCCTTCTGAAATTCAAGGTCAACAGTTAAGAGTAAGGCTCTTTTTCCAGGGATAGCCAACAAAGTCCTGTTGTGTTTCATTGGCCCTAGCCAGGTCACGTGCCCATCACGCCAGCCGATCACTGTGATCAAGGGATGTGATGCAAAGATGCACAAAGGCTGCCTTCAGCCCTGGGGGTGCCAGCTAGGCCCCTTAGCTTCTGATCATATGACTGCTGTCAGTAGGCAACCGGAACTTGAACATAGGGGCCAGAAAGCAGGGCACAGGCTGGCAACTTCACTTAGCCCTGTCCTGCAGAGATGGGAAACTGAGGCCGGAGTGGTGCAGAAACTCATTCCCACCCAGGCGCTGGCATCACAGCCTGCTGTCCACTCCCCTGGAGGGCCCTGTCCCAACCCTTCCTTTGTCCATCTGAAGCACACGTCGGACCAGGCTCTGCCCTGCAGCCCACTGCAGGTTATTGGACCGGCTTCTCCACAGCTTCTGAGAACTGGGATTCCCAGAGTGGATATGAACTGGGCAGGGTGCAGGGTGCCCCATCCCAGCCAGGAAGTGCTCTTTTTTTTGTCTTAGGAAAGATGATCACAATCACAGCTGCTTCCCATCTACCCCAGGGGATGTGTGAGAAGCACTGCCTGTTCCTGGGAGAGGGGCTGCGCCTCAGCTGAGGTTGTCCTCCTTGTCGGCTATGCAGGCCCCGAGGTAAGGCTGGGATCTAGAACAATCAAGGCTCCCCTCAGGAAACATCTAACACCTTTGTTCTGTTTCTGCTGAGGTTGGAGAAGAGCAGGAATGAGCTCTCTCTAGGGAAGGGCTGAAGATGCTATTTTGGACACACGAGACCCAGTTTTTAATATTGACTTTGTTTCCTGATGGTGTGACCCAAAGCAAGTCACTCTGCCTCAGTTTCCTCATCTGTAAAATGCGGGTATAATACCCTTCTCACAGAGCTAGGATGGCTTGAAAGCTAACATACCTCTACCGTGCTGGGTATAGTGGGCTATGGGGAAGGTGAGGATTGACTCCGGGAGCCCTCGCTTTCCAAAGGAGGGATCCACCAGGTGTAGAGAAACTGCTCTGGACCTAAGTTATGTTCCCACAGTTGGGGCACAAAAGTTAGCTCTCTGCCCTCAGGCTTGGCGGATGGGATTAATTTACTGGAAACAGGAACCACTGCATGGCAGACGGGGACAGCCACAGGGATGCTCTCATAGATCAGAGAGAGCACAGTATCCGGGAGAGGTCAGTGAAGGCTTCCTGGAGGGAGCAAGCTTGGAGGATACACCCCAGAGCCCTGGGGCCAAGCACAGTGCCTGACACACAGGTGGCACTCAAAAAGCATTTACTGAATGAGTGAATGGCTTAGGTAGGCGCCACCGAAGCCAGAGGCCATCATTTCTTTCTGACTTTCCCAAAGCAGTTCCTACATGTGGACCCGGGTGGCCACTTCCCAGAACAAAACTGGGGAGGGATGGGGGAAAGTGAGGGGGAGGAATGGCAAGGAGAGGCACACTGGGAACTAGGTGTTTCCTTCCTTCCTTCTTCCTTACTCCCTCCCTCCTTCCTTCCCTCTCTCCCTCCTTCTCTCCCTTCTTCCTCTCTCCCTCCCTCCTCCCTTCCTTGTTGGGGGTGTTGCTGAGTCAATGAAGTTTTGTTTTTATTTGGAAACAATCTGAAGAGCCCAAGGCAATGGTGTGCTGCTCCCAGCTCCTGGCAGTCTGGATGGCCCTAACAGTGCTCATGGCCTGGGCAAAACACTGGCTTGCCTTTTTCCATTCTTGTCACCAAAAGGGCATCTTCAGGTGCAGAGGCCAGGAGATCCAAGGAGGAGGCTATTGGCTTAGATCTAGCCCACCCACGCATGCTTCTGAGAGCATCTCTGTGAGCAGTGTGGGCAGGACTGGCTCTTGCTGGGGTCCCATCTAAGCCTGCTAAGCTTGTGCAATGCCTCTGGCCTCTTCCCTGGAATAAGGGACAACAGTTCCCAGAGGCCTGCCTCACAGGAATGGACGACCCCAGGTGCTGGATTTCCAGGGCCCCTAATATCAGAGTCTGTCCCCTTTTCAGAGCAGGAGTTGGGCCATGTGTCCAGGTGTCTGGGCTTGGGTTTAGAGGCCATGGCCACTTTGCAGACCCCTATAGTTCTACTGTGTTAGGAAGAAGATTGTTCCTGGGGTAGCATGACACAGATGCTAGGTGCTGCCTCACTTGAACACACACCACCAGCTGTTAGGGAGGCTTTAGCCAGCTTTCCAAGTGGAGCTGGAAGGGCCAATATGGTTAGTTAAAACTGGAAGTTCTTTGATAAGTGAATCCTGAAAGTCACTTTGTAAAGTACTCCGGGATGGCAGAACAGAGGCTAGAAGGCATCAGAGGACGAGGTCCTGCTCCCCGTTAGATTTTAGCTGGTAAAATCCTATGGAGAAATTTGCACATCTGTGTGGCAGGGAAGACAGGAAATCCAGTTACCTCATCAAGGGAAAAACTCAGCCATTCACCTGCGGAAGCTCAAAGGCAATGCGGGTGGGCAAAGCCATCTACCTGCATACATGGCAGCCCAGGCGATGTGTGTTCATGTCACTCCAGTAAGAAGAAATCAGAGGAGGCTGCTCAGAGTTAACTGGAGAACTAGTCACACTTCACACCCCAGAGATTTACGCCTCTGTTAGTTTATAGAAACATCTCCTATTTCTTAGCGGTACTGAGTGGCGAAAAGGCTGAGAACCTGGTCCGGTAAACAAATGATCGCAAAACAGAATGAAAGAGCCACAAGGAAGAGAGAACAAAAGACCTTGGGGCCCAGAAGAGAGGTGCCCGAGGGGATTCCTGGTGGAAGTGATATTTGAAGTGAGTATTAAAGGACAAGCCAGAGTTGGCCAGGACATTCTCAGCAAGACACGCCACAGAAAGGCTCAGAGCCTCAACTAGCACGTGCAGAAAGTAAGACCTCTGGGGCATGAGGAAAGCGAGACAGCAGAAATAAACTGTTCACATGGGATGACCTTTCAGGACACCACAGAGACTATCTTCTATTTTTCCCTTTAACAATTCCTGATTTAAGCTGCAAGTAAGTCAAGATCATTGTAGACAAGTGAAAACATATAGATATAAATATTTAAAATGTGTTCAATTGGGTTTATTCATAATTCTACTTGAAGATAACCACTTTTAACACTTGAGTTTTAAACTTCTGGTCTTCTCTCTCCCCCAAGCCCCATGGATAGATAAAGCTATACGTTTATCTACATACATTTCATATACGATGTATGTATGTAAAAATGTACATGATTTTTACATAAAAGTAGCATCATGCCAACTGGTACCCCCACCTTACTCAACATATTGTGAACAGCTATGTCTAAAGCATTAACTCTTTTTTTTTATTTTTATTTTTTTGCAGTTTTTGGCCGGGGCTGGGTTTGAACCCACCACCCCCGGCATATGGGGCCGGCGCCCTACTCCTTTGAGCCACAGGCACCGCCCTAAAGCATTAACTCTTTATGCATTTTAACCATTTTGGATGGAAGTGCTTGAATATGGAACCTAGTGTCCTGTCTTTTCCAAGCAGCCAGCATTGGAGCTTTGATTCATTCATGCCTAACAGTTTTTGTGGGGTTCAGGCATGAGCTTGATGACTAGGAAGGCGTAAGAAAGCAGCTGCCTGGGCCGAGTGCGCCCCATGTCTGTGCCCCGTGTCCTGTGACTGGCTTGTATTTGCTCTTGAGAGGGTTGCTGCTTCTTTACTTGTGGTCAGTTGCTCCTTCTTGCTGCTTTTCATCTACTGTGGGCTGGAAAACCAGAACATCCAACGTGAAATGCATGGCAAGGACAGTCCCTAGGTCATAGTCCTCTGTTGCATGAAGCACAGGTGACTTATATTAACAAAATATGCTCTTTTCTCACAGATGAGTCAGGGAAAACTTCTTTTTTGTTTGTTTGTTTGTTTGTTTTATTATTTTTTTTTCCAGGTCACTTTTTTATTTTTATTATTTTTTTTATTATTAAATCATAGCTGTGTACATTAGTGCAATCGCCTGTACCCATTCTAGATGCACCATAGATGTGGCCCCACCCATTACCCTCCCTCCACCAAAACCTCCCCCCTCCCTTCCCCTTCCTTGGCCCTTTCCTCATAGTCTTGAGCTATAGTTGGGTTATAGTCTTCATGTGAAAGCTATAATTTAGCTTCATAGTGGGGCTGAGTACATTGGATACTTTTTCTTCCATTCCTGAGATACTTTGCTAAGAAGAATATGTTCCAGCTCCATCCATGTAAACATGAAAGAGGTAAAGTCTCCATCTTTCTTTAAGGCTGCATAGTATTCCATGGTATACATGTACCACAATTTGCTAGTCCATTCGTGGGTCGATGGGCACTTGGGCTTCTTCCATGACTTAGCAATTATGAATTGGGCTGCAATAAACATTCTGGTACAGATGTCTTTGTTATATTGTGACTTTTGGTCTTCTGGGTATAAACCTAGTAAAGGAATTATAGGATCGAATGGCAGGTCTATTTTTAGGTCTCTAAGTATTCTCCAAACATCCTTCCAGAAGGAATGCATTAGTGGGCATTCCCACCAGCAGTGTAGAAGTGTGCCCTTTCCTCCACATCCACGCCAACGTGTCTGGTTTTGGGATTTTGTTATGTGGGCTACTCTTACTGGGGTTAGGTGATATCTCAGAGTAGTTTTGATTTGCATTTCTCTGATGATTAAGGATGATGAGCTTTTTTTCATGTGTTTGTAGATTTTGTGTCGGTCTTGTGTCGGTCTTCTTCTCTTTAAGTCCCTTGCCCACCCTGAAATGGGGTCACGTGTTCTTTTCTTGCTAAAAAATTTGAGTTCTCTGTGGATTGTGGTTATTAAACCTTTACTGGAGGTATAACCTGCAAATATTTTCTCCCATTCTGAGGGCTGTCTGCTTGCTTTACTCACTATGTTCTTGGCTGTGCAGAAGCTTTGTAGTTTGATCAGGTCCCAGTAGTGTATTTTTGATACTGCTTCAATTGCCTGGGGAGTCCTCCTCATAAAATATTCACCCAGGACGATTCCTTCAAGAGTTTTCCCTGCACTTTCTTCAAGTATTTTTATAGTTTCATGTCTTAAATTTAAATCTTTTATCCAGTGAGAGTCTATCTTAGTTAATGGTGAAAGGTGTGGGTCCAGTTTCAATCTTCTACAGGTTGCCAGCCAGTTTACCCAGCACCATTTGTTAAATAGGAAATCTTTTCCCCACTGAATGTTTTTAATTGGCTTGTCAAAGATCAAATAACAGTAAGTAGCTAGATCCATCTCTTGGTTCTCTATTCTGTTCCAGACATCTACTTCTCTGCTTTTGTGCCAGTACCATGCTGTTTTGATCACTATGGATTTATAGTACAGTCTCAGGTCTGGTAGCATGATTTCTCCTGCTTTGTTTTTAATTGCTCAGTAATGTTTTGGCTATTCGAGGTTTTTTTTGATTCCATATAAAATGAAGTATTATTTTTTCAAGATCTTTTGGCGCCTGTGGCTCAGTGAGTAGGGCACCGGCCCCATATGCCGAGGGTGGCGGGTTCAAACCCAGCCCTGGCCAAACTGCAACAACAAAAAAAAAAAAATAGCTGGGCGTTGTGGCGGGTGCCTGTAGTCCCAGCTGCTCGGGAGGCTGTGGCAGGAGAATCGCGGAAGCCCAAGAGTTAGAGGTTGCTGTGAGACGTGTGACGCCACGGCACTCTACCCGAGGGCGGTACAGTGAGACTCTGTCTCTACAAAAAAAAAAAAAAAAAAAAAAAAGATCTTTAAAGTATGACAATGGAGCTTTAATAGGAATTGCATTAAAATTATATATTGCTTTGGGCAGTATGGACATTTTAACAATGTTGATTCTTCCCAGCCTTGAGCATGGTATGTTTTTCCATCTGTTAACATCTTCGGCTATTTCTTTTCTTAGAGTTTCATAGTTCTCTTTGTAGAGATCTTTCGCGTCCTTTGTTAGGTATACTCCCAAATATTTCATCTTCTTTGGCACTACTGTGAAAGGAATAGAGTCCTTAACTGTTTGTTTGGCTTGGTTATTGTTGGTATATATAAAGGCTACAGATTTATGGGTGTTGATTTTGTAGCCTGAGACTTTGCTATATTCCTTGATCACTTCTAAAAGTTTTGTAGTAGAATCCCTAGTGTTTTCCAGATATACGATCATATCATCTGCAAAGAGTGAAAGTTTGATCTCTTCTGATCCTATGTGGATACCCTTGATCGCCTTTTCTTCCCTAACTGCAATGGCTAAAACTTCCATTACAATGTTAAAGAGCAATGGAGACAATGGGCAGCCTTGTCTGGTTCCTGATCTGAGTGGAAATGATTTCAATTTAACTCCATTCAATACGATATTCGCTGTGGGTTTGCTGTAGATGGCCTCTATTAGTTTAAGACATGTCCCTTCTATACCAATTTTCTTAAGTGCTCTGATCATGAAGGGATGCTGGATATTATCAAAAGCTTTTTTTGCATCAATTGAAAGAATCATATGGTCTTTATTTTTAAGTTTGTTTATGTGTTGAATTACATTTATAGATTTGCGTATATTGAACCAGCCTTGAGACCCTGGGATAAATCCGACTTGGTCATGGTGTATAATTTTTTTTGATGTGTTGTTGGATTCTGTTTGTTAGGATCTTATTGAGTATTTTAGCATCTATATTCATTAGTGATATTGGTCTATAATTTTCTTTTCTTGTTGAGTCTTTCCCTGGTTTGGGAATCAAGGTGATGTTTGCTTCGTAGAATGTGTTGGGTAATATTCCTTCTTTTTCTATATTTTGGAAGAGGTTTAGTGGTATAGGTTCTAGTTCTTCTTTAAATGTTTGGTAGAATTCTGACGTAAAGCCATCTGGTCCTGGGCTTTTCTTTTTAGGGAGATTTTGTATAGTTGATGCTATTTCAGAACTTGATATAGGCCTGTTCAACATTTCCACTTTGGTCTGGCTAAATCTTGGTAGGTGGCATGCTTCCAGGTATTGGTCGATTTCTTTCAGATTTTCATATTTGTGAGAGTAGAGTTTCTTGTAGTATTTGTTAAGGATTTTTGAATTTCTGAGGGGTCTGTTGTTATTTCATCATTACCATTTCTGATTGATGAAATTAGAGATTTTACTCTTTTTTTCCTGGTTAGGTTGGCCAAAGGTTTATCTATTTTATTGATCTTTTCAAAAAACCAGCTTTTGGATTTATTGATCTGTTGTATAATTCTTTTGTTTTCAACTTCATTTAATTCTGCTCTGATTTTGGTTATTTCTTTTCTTCTGCTGCATTTGGGGTTGAAGTGTTCTTCTTTCTCCAGTTGCTTGAGATGTTCCATTAAGTTATTGACTTCTCTCTTTCCGTTTTCTTGAGGAAGGCTTGCAGTGCTATAAATTTCCTTCTTAGGACTGCCTTTGCAGTATCCCAGAGGTTCTGGTGATTCGTGTCTTGATTGTTGTTTTGTTCCAAAAATATGGTGATTTCCTTCTTAATTTCATTTATAACCCATGTATCCTTCAGCATAAGGTTGTTTAGCTTCCATGTTTTTGTATGGGTATGCAGGTTCCTGTTGTTATTTAGTTCAACTTTTATTCCATGATGGTCTGAAAAGATGCAAGGAATAATTTCTATTTTTTTAAATTTGCTGAGGTTAGATTTGTGGCCTAGGATGTGGTCGATTTTGGAATATGTTCCATGGGCTGATGAGAAGAATGTGAATTCAGTTTTTTGGGGATGAATTGTTCTGTAGATGTCTGTTAAGTCCAGATGTTGAATGGCTGAGTTTAAATCTAAAATTTCTTTGCTTAGCTTCTTTTTGGAGGATCTATCCAGGACTGCTAAAGGGGTGTTAAAATCTCCAACTACTATGGAAGTGGAGGAAATCAAGTTGCTCATGTCTGTTAGAGTTTCTCTTATAAATTGAAGTGCGTTGTGGTTGGGTGCATAAATATTAATAATTGAGATCTCATCATATTGAGTATTACCTTTAACAAATATGAAGTGTCCATCTTATCCTTAATTATTTTGGTTGGTTTAAAGCCTATTGCATCTGCGAACAGGGTTGTAATGCCTGCTTTTTTCTGCTTTCCATTTGCCTGGAATATAGATGACCATCCCTTCACCTTGAGTCTATATCTGTCTTTTAATGTAAGATGCGATTCTTGGATGCAGCTTGAGTTTTTGTATCCAGTCCGCCAACCTATGCCTCTTTAGAGGACAATTTAAACCATTCACATTAATTGAGAGTATTGATAAGCCTTTCGAGAGACCGGTGGACATTTTTAATCCTTTTGTGACTGTGGAAGTTGGAATTTGATCAAAAATTTTTGGGTGGGTTTACTTTTGTGGTGGAGAATTACGCTGGTCTTTATGGAGGATAGATCTAAGAATGTCCTGGAGAGCTGGTTTAGTTGTGGCAAATTTCTTCAACATGTGAATGTCGTTGAAGTATTTAATTTCTCCATCATAAATGAAGCTCAGTTTAGCTGGGTACAGGATCCTGGGTTGAAAGTTATTTT
Source organism: Nycticebus coucang (assembly GCF_027406575.1). Taxonomy (NCBI): domain Eukaryota; kingdom Metazoa; phylum Chordata; class Mammalia; order Primates; family Lorisidae; genus Nycticebus; species Nycticebus coucang. Next base: position 53,950,728 of record NC_069793.1, read on the forward strand.
GTTTTAGGAGATTAAAAGTCAATGACCATCCTCTTCTAGCTTGAAGGGTTTCAGCAGAGAGATCTGCAGTTATTCTGATGTTCTTCCCCTTGTAGGTAATGGTTTTCTTTCATCTGGCAGCTTTCAGAATTTTCTCCTTCATATTAACTTTAGTGAAATTGATTATGATGTGTCTGGGGGATGTCTTATTTGGGTTGAGTCGTGCTGGAGTTCTGAAACTGTCTGCTTTCTGAATTTCAGAATCAGGGAAAACTTCTTAAGTGTCCACCATGTGCCGGATATTTTGTGAGAAGCATCTGGGCCCTGTTTTACCAATGGTGGACTGAGCCCAGATAAGTGGATTGTTCTAAGGTCCACTGGGCTGGAAGGGGCAGAGAGGGGGTGGAACTGGCCCATTTCACTCCCAAATCGCCGCTGCTCTGGCAGTACCACATCTCATGCTTGCTGTGCCTTCCAGTCTGGGTTTGGATTGGTGATGTTTCCATGGCCATCGGATTGGTGAGATGCTTTTGCATGGAGTAGGGCTTGGCTTCCCATGAAAGAATGAGACAGGCCCAGGCAAAGCGATGTTTCTCCAGTCACCTCCTCCAGGGCCCAGACACCAGCGAGAGACCCACAATCCCAAAGTACCCAGAGGACAGGGTTGCGTGGGCAGGATGGGGAATCCTCAGTCTCTGGGGAGGGTCGGTCTTTGCTTAGCTCACTGGTTAAGCACATGGTGTTCATACATATTTGGCACTGCTTATTAGGCTTGTTTTGAATTAGATTCATTAGCAAATAAGGCCTGGAGGAACACATCTCCAGGTATAAATCAGAGGTGGCACCTGTAGAATGAATCTGCCCAAACAGACCTCTGTTTCTTTGGTCTTCAGAGCATTTCTCTGAGTTTATGAATTAGCTTTAACATTTATAAATTGGGGTTCTGGCTTTTCTTGAAAAATTGGGAGATCTGGCCAAGAAAGAGTGGTATTTCTTCAAGACCCCAGAAATGATTAGTAACTTTCCAGGTTTAACATAACCTGTATCCTCTGGCCCACTGTCGTCTCCATCACTCCACGGTGGCTCGGTCATTTATCTTACCTGACTGGCCCCACAAAGGACTTGAGTTTGCTACCTCTGCATGAATCCTGATTTCAGCAAAAGCAGAGATTTTTTATCTGCTTATTAGAGAGAGGGTGCCATTCATTAAGTAATTCAATAAACATTCAGTATGTGGCTATTCTGTGATTGGCCCTATATCGAATACAGTTCATAAAAATATGAATATTTATAAAAATTCATAAAAATATGAATAAGGCAGAGTCCCTGCTCTTGAGGTTCTCAAATTCTAGTTAAGTTGAGGTCTGTGCAAAATGCTCTTGGGAGAATAGGCCAAGGCCAGGTACCCCCCTCTCCCTAAGACATCTACATCCTAACCCTGGAACCTATGAATATGTTACCTTAAATGGCAAAAGGGCCTTTGCAGATATGATTAAACTGAGGATATTCAGATGAGGAAATTACCCTGGATTATCTGAGTGGGTCCAATGTAATCATGAGTCCTTATAAGAAGGAGGCAGGATGGTCAAAGGAGAGAAAGAAGCTAGCTGCTCTGTTGGCCTTGAAGATGGAGGAGGAGTCACCAGCCCAGAAATGGAGGCAGCACTAAAGCTGGAAATTCAAGGAAATGTATTCTCCCCTACTGCCTCCGGAAGGAACACAGTCCTGCCTGCATTTGAATTATAGCCCACTGAGACTTGATTTTGAACTTCAACCTCTAGAACTGTGAGATGATAAATTTGTGTTGTTTTAAGCTACTGAGTTTGGTAATTTTGCTACGGTAGCAATAGGAAACTATGGGAGTGGAGTAGCTTTTGAAGTGAAGAGGAGGAGGAATGGGTGTGTGAAGGAGGGGATGTTTGAATAGGGTCTTGAAGGATGAGTAGGAGTCCATAAGGTATAGGAAGGGGATAGAGGGCAGCCCAAGTATAGGGGAAAGGATATGTGTGAAGGGCATAAAGAAGTAGGGCATGTTTGGAGGTTGGCTATTGGTCCACTGTGGTTAAGACATAAAGTGTATGGAGGTTGGAAGAGGGGACAAGGCCAGAGAGAGGGGCTGGGGGCTTGACTTAGAACTGGTCCCATGGAAAAAGGGAATTCTCAAGGGTTTTAATAAGGGGAAGGACAGACTGATTTATACTTTAAAGGGACTACTCTGGCACCATTGTGGAAAGTGCTTGAAGGGGCCAGACCAGAGGTAAAGAGACCAGTGAGGCTGATGCAGTGACTCAGGTCATATAGCAGCACCATGCAGGTGTGGTGGGGGTGGGAAGATTGGAAGCTATCAAAGGCATTTCTAAACCAGGATTGACAGGACTCAGTCTAATCGAATGTGTGTGTGTGTGTTTGGGGTGGAGGGCAGATATGGAGGAGTCTTGAGGACTGTGGGTTTTTAGCTGGGGTGCCATCCTCCAGGGTACAGGAGAAATGTCTGGGGAGGGAAAGAAACAATGGCTCTGTCAGGGACCTGGTGTGCATGAGGGGCCTTGGTACACTTGGGAGGAGATATCCAAAGGCAATTGGCAATTAGATCTGCATGACGAAGCTATCATGGGGTGATTTAAAGTCATCTGCATTCTTTCTGTTTCCTGGCAGGAGCAAGTAGCAGGGGGCCTGGGACTGAGGGCTCAGTGATGTGTTGGTAAATGTTTAATAGCTGGCTTTCTGGGGGGGGGAGATGGGGGAAGGCCCTGATACACAGCATTTGGCAATTTCTGGGGTACAGATAGATACCCCCACTAGGACCAATTTCAAGCCACTAACTCGATTGAGAAGAGATGGGCAATAGCTCATCCTTATACAGTGTTCCCACTCCACGGAGACAACAGAAACAAATCACCTCAGTAACTAGGTAATAATACAATATAGTAAAATAATTAGAAAAGGCTACTTTATTTATCTCCTTTATGTTTAATGTAATTTATTTAATGTAGGTTTATATAATTTAATTTTAATAGTGTCTGCGTTTAATGACCAGCTTGCAAAATTCCCAAAATTACATTAGATTCTTGTGGGCTGGTACAAGCAGGTTCCTGCACACCGCTGGAGAGACTTCTCCAAGGCACATGTTAGACAGCCTAGAAATCCACCTACTTCTCAGGCTCAGTGACTCCGGAGGTCACCCATGTGGGGAAGGCAGAGCCAAGGCCATGGCCTAGGGTGCAGCTCCCAATCCCGCATTTCTTCCTGGTGGCCCCTCGGTGTCCTTTATGGGGTCTCACAGACCTGGCAATACTGTGTGGTCCTTGACCCCAGGATGATGACTCATGTCACCCTGAAGTGAGTGACTCAAAGGAGAGGCTGCTGAGTGGCCTGGAACAAAGAGAACTAGGCAAGATTTATATCTGCTAGGAACTAAATGGGAAATTCAGATATTTCTCTGCTATTCCCAGCGCCTTTGAACTGCCTCTGATTGAGCAATTGTGCATATTTCGAAGAAGAAAACATTTTTTTCAAGTGGACTTATTTTTAAAAAAAGAATTGCTGAAGTGAACAAGCTGGAAAAGCAACCTGGGGAGATGTTTTGGCTTATTCCCCCAGTATGGTCAAGGGAGGAGGCAAGAGGAGGGGGAGGCAAGGAGGTCCTGTCCTGGCTTGACGGTTTTTCAAGTCGTGCAGAACCTCAATCTCCAGCATTTTAGGGTTTCCTCAACCCTCTTCTTTCTCCAGGGTGGCATATAAGTTCCAGGAGGCTTCTAGAATGCCCAGGAGTCAAGGCGAGGACAATGCCTGGTGCTCCCTGTCATGTCCTAGCTGACATTTGGCAAAGTCCAGCTCTGTCAGTCCTGGGCTGACGGGTACCATGGAATCATCCTTTCTGATGTATCTTCAGGTCTGGCAGTTCTCTGCTCCTGGGTGCACAGAAATTACTGTGCTGCCCCCCTAACCCCAGGGATATGAGAACTGCCACAAGGATGTCTAAGGGTCTTACCTATCTAGACATACCAAATAGCCATTTCCTCTCTTTGGGGTCTTCTTGCCAGCTTCTACCTGGGAAACGGGGCCCATACCTCTCTGTTCTGAGCTGGAGTTTCCCCACCTCCCCAGGGAGGCAGGCACAGTGCCCCCTTCCCCCAGTAGCCAGCACATCACACTTGGCTTCCCCACCTCTCCTGCCTCTCCTTTGCTCTTTTACTCGTCTTGGAGAAGGGAAACCTACTTTTGGTGCTATGTTTGCTCCCAAATCTGTGTTCTGGGCCCTCGGTCCTTTCTATTTCTCCTTGAGACCTAGGATTCAGGACAGGACTCCTTCTTCCCCACCTTCTGTGGTGACAGCCCTGCTCAGGTGGTGGTCAGCAGAGAATAGCCTTGCCATTTGCTTGAGGGGAGGGCAGTGGGGAAGGAGGTATGAGGGAAGTGAGGCACATGGGTGACGTTCCCTGTACCTTGGCTGTTTCCTCCCTGCTCTGCCCAGTTGAGTGCCATGTACCCTCCTCTAGGGCTGGCCTGGCCTCTCTTTGGGATGTGGCCTGGCACGGTCTGAGCCGGTGCTGGCTCCCTCTCAGGGCACCTCCAGCCAACAAGGCCTGGGAGAGCTCTTCAGGAGTGAGGAGCATGCCGGAGAAAACTGGGTCCTGAGAAGGTTCCCCACAGAGGCGCACATCCTGGGAGAGGTGGGGTGCTCAAGGCAGCCTCCTCAAATCAGATGAGGTCACCACCCCGTGCTTCCTAGACTACAGGGCTGTGTTGAGGGGGCAACGTTAGGGGTGGCGAGGGCCTTCTTCCTCCTCCCTTTCGGTTGCTCACAGGCTCTTTGGCCACATCTCTGCTCTTCCCCATCATCCCTCCTCCCCTGCTTTCTCCTTCAACCTAAATCCGCTTTTTTTTTTTTTTTGTAGAGACAGAGTCTCACTTTATCACCCTCAGTAGAGCTCTGTGGCGTCAACACAGCTGACAGCAACCTCCAACTCCTGGGCTTAGGCAATTCTCTTGCCTCAGCCTCCCGAGTAGCTGGGACTACAGGCGCCCGCCACAATGCCCGGCTTTTTTTTTGTTGCAGTTTGGCTGGGGCCGGGTTTGAACCACCACCCTTGGTATATGGGGCCGGCACCTACCCACTGAGCCACAGGCACCACCCTAAAACCACTTTCAGGAGAGAATCCTGGGCCCCCATGACAGGCTGGGTATGGCTGTGCCCCTTCAGTCATCCATTCAGCCTCTTGTCTGGTACAGCCCAAGCACCTGCTTGGCCAGACACTGCAGCTGGGCCTCTTTCAGCAGAGACTCCATACTGGTTTCCTCTCACTGGTAGAATGAAAACCTCTGTTTTTGGGAGTCATCATCAGCACAGGGATAGTGTAAAGAGTTGGGGTTTTGAAACCATATAGACCTGGAACTGATCACAGCACAGACCTGGGACTGTCCCCAGCACAGACCTAGGACTGAATGCAGCACAGATCTGGGACTGACCACAGCATAGACCTGGGACTGATTGCAGCACAGACCTAGGACTGAATGCAGCACAGATCTGGGACTGACCACAGCATAGACCTGGGACTGATTGCAGCGCAGACCTGGGACTGACTGCAGCACAGATCTGGGACTGACCACAGCATAGACCTGGGACTGACCACAGCATAGAACTGGGACTGTCCCCAGCACAGACCTGGGACTGACTGCAGCACAGACCCGGGACTGACCGTAGCACAGATCTGGGACCGACCACAGCACAGACCTGGGACTGTCCCTAGCACATACATGGAATTGATGACAGCACAGTTCCCGGGGCAACCACAGTATAGATCAGGAATGAAGTGTTCTTTACTAGTAAGAGTAATTTGGGAACTCTGAGCAACCTAGGATGAACACCAGACTGTCTGGGCCTTGGCTTGGTTTTGTTGCTTCCATGGCTAAGAGAACTCAGTGGCCAATTTGGAGAATGGTAAAGGAACTTGCTGAGTACGTGCCAGCGCTTTGCAGGTATTTTCTGATTTAATCCATATAGCAGCCCTAAAAGCTAGGCACTACATATTACCTCCACTTTACAAACGAGAAAACTGAGAGCAGGGGAAATTAATCCAGCAAGGGAGGGGCATAAGGACAATTATAACCCAATCTGTCAAGATCCTAAGCCCCTCACTACATTCCAAGGTTAGGAAGCAGGGTGGGGCTCTCCCAAGGTAGAGCCTCCCTCCAGCTCACCTGTGGAGGTGCAAAACCCATCTCTGCAGTTGCCCAGGCCCAGGGACTGCCAGGGGCACCTGTCAGAACTTTCAGCTGATATCTGATGTCTGAGAAGATTTTTCCAGTCTGTCTAGGACAGCCCTAGTGTGAGTGCAGGCGAGGGTGTACCTCTCTCTTCCACGACAGTGAGTGATCAAAGGAAAGAAGATAAGGAGGACGCATGCGTTCACAGCAGACACACTTCCTTATACTTTATTATAAGCAATGTCTTCAAACTAAGAAGCAAGAGAGTGCTGTGTTCTGGGGCCTTCTCTGACTCTGCCCCTCACTTACAGGTGTGGCCTTGGTCAAGTGCCTGCCCTTGTCTGGACCTCAATTCTCTATCTGCAAAGGGGAGAGCGGGGAGCAGGACTGGCCAGGGGCCAGGGCGCCCCCGGCCTCTTCTGGATTTGCAGAGGGACAAAGAGAGATCCATGTGCAGTCACCCCAGACAGTCCCCTCCATCAAGTTCTCCATCTAGAGATAGACCAGTGGTATTAATAGCAACCTAATCTCTCCCACATTCTTTGTGTTGCTAAAATGAAAGCAAAAATTCAAAGCTGGAAGAACAAAAAAACTCTCTTCTGAGAATACTGAGTCACTTCAGAGAGGTCAGTGAAGGCTGAGTTAACCCATGTTTTCCCAGAAGGGCCTCTTGGCTCTTCCTTGACACTCCATAACAGAAAGAATCTGAGAGCCACTCAACTTACAGCCTGTGTTCCCGGGATGTTGTGGTTTCAGAGAGGGGTTTGGTCTCTCCTGGGAGGTTGCAAGGCTGTGGGAGAGGCATCTCTGTGGTCACTGTGGGAGACCACTGCCTGCCAAGGGTGCCACCCTCAAGCTGGAGAGTCAGACCCATATTCAGGGAACTCCTAGCACTGCCATTCATAGGCCATGTGACTTTGGGCAAGTCTTTGGGCCTCCATGACCTCATCTATAAAATGGGACTATTTTTACAAGCCCCACCTTCCAGGGTTGCTGCGAGTATTGAGGGGATAGTCTCTGCAAAGGCCGTTTCTAAACCCTGACTCTGCTCATGGGAATATAGCAGCCTTTGAGACATCAAGGCAGGGTGAGACTTCCAGTTCTCTACCTCCTGTGGCTCCAACCCTCCCCAAAGCTGGCCATGAGTGCAGAACAGCCCCTCTGGCTGGCTGTGGTGTGCAGGATGGAGGCGTCAGGGCAGGCCTGTGCTTGTCACTCTGTCAAAGCCAGCTCTTCTAGTCCCCTGCCCTGTCTCTGCAGCCCACAGCAGCTGTTCCAGGACAGAGCCTGTGCTGTTGACCTAACAAGTGTGGGACTTCCTTGGGTGGATGATTCGATGGATAAACCAATGGCCAGTTGTGTGAACAGAAGAGTCTGAAGGGAGGATGTGAATGGATGCACTGGCAGACCATGAATGGAGGGATGAATGAACAGATTTGCCGCACCACACAGCAGGGGCAGTGCATTCTCACGAGATCCCTGGCCTAACCACCTGCCTGTAGGTCCTGCTTCCTCCTCCCTGCCCTGCCGTCATCCTTAGCCTCCCTGGGGTCACACACTCCAGTTCTCCCCTAAGGCACAGGGGCCTCCATGCGAGGCTGGCAGACCTCCTGGTAGAGGAGGCAGAGCAGAAGAGGGGAAAGAGATGGGCCTTGGTGTTAGGCTAGACTGGATGACAATGCTTGAACAGCCACTTACTAGCTGAGTGACCCTGAGCAATTTGCAGAACCTCTCTGAGCCCCAGTTCCTTAATATATTAAGTGATGATAATAAAAGCTAGTTATGGGGGTTAAATAAGATAGTCCTTGAAATGCTCACAGTAGGGCGGCACCTGTGGCTCAAGGAGTAGGGCGCTGGTCCCATATGCCGGAGGTGGCGGGTTCAAACCCAGCCCCGGCCAAAAACCACAAAAAAAAAAAAAAAAGAAATGCTCACAGTATAGTGTCTTGCACTCAGTAGGAAACCTAGAAGTTATTTGATGGATGAAGGCATGAACAAAATAATATCAGTTTGCTTTCTTTCATGAGCAGGGGCACGTAAATATGTAAATATGGTTAGGGACAACTGGATAGGCATCCCAGCAGAGGCTCCTGGATAATTTGTATGAGGTGCAAAGGTAACTGGACCCAGTCAAGTTGTTTCCCCTCTCTGGACCTTAATTTCCCTTCCTGTAAAATGGGCCAGGTGCTCCTTCAGCACTGGCTGGAGGCAGAAGCAGCAGAGTCAAGAGATTTGATTAGCTCTTGGCATTGACCCCCCAACCCTTTACTAACCAGACTGGAGAAGCAGCAAAGAAGGGCCCTGAAAATGGGTTAAAGAAAGAGCTGCTCAAAGACCAAACATTACTAAATACTTTTTCCTTTTATGGGCTGGTGCTCTAGATCACCACTTCCTGGAGATTGTATTCTAAACTTTTCTGTGATGGATGCAAGATCCTTGTGCCCACGAGCTGCAGCAGAACCCAGATGTCACCCTGGGGGATGGACTCCGCTTTTACCTTGCTATTTTAAGCAGCGAGTTTATAATAATGGATGGGACAGAAAGCAAAAAGGGCAGGAGCAGCGTGGGAATGGGCCTGGCAGGCGGGCTGCCAGCTGGGGCTTCCCAGAGGGGTTCCAGCTCGAAACGGGTGGGACCTCAGCCAGCATCCACTCTGCCTCTTCCTTGCAGCAGTTGACATCTGTGTTTGTCTGACTTAATTCATTTATTCTACTATGCTTTCTGACATAGGGACCGACCTAAGATATTTCTGGAAGGGAGGGAGGTGGAGGAAAAGAAGCAGAGGTTTAGAAAACGGGATATTTTTGTTGAGACTTCAGAATGGAGAATACCAGAATCCTGGGATGGGATCGTCAGGGCTTGCTGTTTCTTGTGACTGAGAAGCATCCAGGATTTCAGTGTCTCCCAGGGTTAGAGAAGACCCCTGAAGTGGGTAGGAATCCTATGACACTTGGAGGGGGGCGCTCATTACCTTAAAGAACAGTCTGTCTCATCTGTAGATGGTTCCAAGCACCAGAAGTTTTTTCCCTGGCTTTCACCTGACCTTTCAGTCAAGGGTCATACACCATCCTTTGGGGACAATAGAACCTCAGGAATGTCTTTCAACCATCTGAGAAGAGATTTTTATTTCCCCTTGCACTTTCTCTTCTCCAGGCTAAAGTTCTCAAGTTCCTTAAACACAAATTCTTGTCCCCTTAGCATCCTGCTTCTCTTTTCTGAACATGTTTCCATTTTCCTGAATCCTTTTTAGCATTCAGAGGACAACACACTTTGTGTAAATTAAGACATAAAGGAAAAATAGAACAGTCACCTCCCATGTTTTGGAAACCATACTCCTATTAAGATAGCCCAGACCTGCACATATATCACAAATAGTTTTAAGAGGTTTCCTGGGAGACACAGGTAACTTCCTTGGTAGAATTGGGATTTGTGGATATTCTTTTGCTACTTTTAATTAATCCCTGTTACTATATTCTTTACCCAGCACCACTTTATGTCATTGCTGCTGAACTTCAAGTAAAAAATGATATTGATAGAAGTTAATCACAGAGCCCATCTTTGGGTGAAACTGGTGCTCAGTTTTTTCATGTACTAAGCATTTGGGATGGAAGACACAACATACCCTGGCCCCATAGCTCTCATTCCCAAGAATTAAGTAAGATCTGTTCAGTCTGGCTTCTCCCCTTCCTGTCTTATCTTCCCTGCTAGGCCACCAGCTATTCTGTTGGGAGAAATTTCATTCAGCATTTGTATTCATGGCAAAGCTCAAATACCATTTGTAGCATGGAATCTTTGCTAGAATTATGCCCTGTCATCCCAATTTTCACAGTTAAGGACCCTTTCCTGAAGTCCTGCAACTTCTCACATTCAAAATATTTACTCCATTATACTATTGTCCAGCTGCCTCCCACCACTGGACTCCATGCTCCTTGAGGGTCAAGACCATGCCTTCATCATCTTTGTGTCAACAGCACTTAGCACAGGCCAGGGAGAGTAGGTGAAGAGTGAGTGTGGTGAAAGAATGAAAGACTCCACCACGTTCTACTTGACATGAGATTTCCTGAGGTGACCAGCAGGGGTCACCCCAACTGTTTCAAAGACGAGTGGAGCTTTTTGTTCAGAGAATGACAAAAGCCAAGATGGCAGTCACCTCGTCTAATCCTGCAACTAAAGGTCTTGTTCTTTAAACACACATCGGCAAGCAATCTTAGATAAATCTTTTGGGTATGCAGAATCAATCAGACATCTCCCTTGCCTCAGGGAGCCCAGTCCAAAGTCCAGACGTGTATCTGTTGGCTGGTGAGGACTGGGGGGTTGTCAGCGCTGTGGCTAATGCCAGATCTGGGCCTACCCTGCAGCACTCTGGCTCTGGAAGAACACCTCATATCATGGGAGGTGGCAGGGCTTTCCAGGTCTTCCTCTTACAGCCTCTAGCAGTCAGCGTCACCTCCCACAGGGCCTGGAACATAGTATTCAATAAGCATCAGTGTCCTTTGGTTGTTGGTTTCTACAGATCCCTGAAAGTTTCCCTCACCCTGCTAGGGGAAGGAAGGAGTTGAGGGGTGGGAAGAGGCCTAGAAGGGTCCTCTGAGCTCCAGCCATGCTTCCTGGGCTGCAGACCACCATGGAGGGGGCTCTGTGAGAACCCGCTCTGTTCTGGGTATGCTTTGTCCTTGGAGCACCCTGCACAAGAGGCTTCTTATCTCAGTTCCTCTATCAAGAAAACTGGGCTCAACTTTCTAAGGCTCCATAAGCAGTGAGCAGCAGAGTGAGGACTCAAATCCAGATATCTGATTCCAAAGCCTGTGCTCTTTCTGTCTTCTATCTTATCCTAGCCTAGCCTAGCCTATCGGTTTCTAGACAGAGACATGGCATTGCTGGCCTACTCCTCTAAGAGGAAGGAGAGTAGTTAGACCTACAGGCTCAGGTCTGGGGGCAGGATCATCACCCTAGGCCTCTTGACCGGACAAGAAACATGAAAGAGCAGTGAGTATGCTTTCAGTGACAAGTAACGAAAAATCCAATGCAAACTCTTCCACACCAAGAGTCTCAATTGTTCCTATAACTGGCTACAAAGAGTTCGGGCTTCAGGAGCACTCCATCAGGACTCGGGTTCCATTTCTCTATGGGCCTCTTGGCTGTGCCTTCCTCTGTGTATGTCAGTATTATCCTGTCTGGCTTTCTTGATGGAAGCAAAATGGTGTCTGTAGTACCATCTCACATCTGCACACTCCACCAGCTGAGCAAGAGAAAGCCTTTGCATCCCAGGACACTGCCATATGCTCCTTGGTATAGGCTGGGTCTATTGCCTATCCCAGAGCCAATCAGTGTGGGAGATGGATGAGATCATGCCAACTGGGGTCTATCCCACCCAGGCCTGGAGGCTGCTGCACCAGGGGGAAGGTGTAACCTGGCTTCTGGGAAGCAACTAGAGGTTCTTGGGGTGGGGACAGGACACACTCCATCCACCCTGGGCTGAACCTCCAGATTCTAGCAGGGCTGGCAGGCCCTGTGAGGGCTGTACTAGAGTGAGAGAGGTTATGTGTGCAGGGTCAGAAGAGCATGAAGGGAGACAGGGAGCAAGCCAGGAAACAGCATCCTTTACTCCCTCCCACATGGCCAAGGAAGGCTGTGTGGCGTAGTAGAAAGAGCCCCAGCCCCAAGATCCAGAAGACCTGGGTTCAAATGTTTGGTTCTTTTTATGATTTGGAGCAAGTAGCTTCCACTCTCTGGGGCAGTTCTCTCATCTATAAAATGGGAACATTAAGGCCTACATCAGAAATCATGGTGGTGATTCAAATAAATGATGTTAGTGGTGCTCCTTGGACAAAGCTCAGCACCCAGTGTCAATGAATGGTAATAAATACCAATTTGACCCCAATGGAGTATCCTCCGTTAGCTACAGCTTTCAGGAGTTTGAAGCAGTTTTCTCCCTTCTGGAATAGCTGTGTTTACTGTAGAGACCAAATTAGATGCAAAATCTCTAAAGTTCACCTCTGACTTTGTAAACAAAGCCAGAGAGCCAGAGGAAATGCAATTCCAAGTGCCCTTTCCTGGCCTAGTTTGACCTCCGGTGTTGATGCAAACTCAAGCAGGCTCTCTCGGTGGCTTATGGCTCCTGGAAATAAATCCAGCTTGGGACAGGGATGGGAACAGATTTGACTTGTCCTTTTGACGTCTCCCCAGCCTGCGGAGCCCAGGCCTCTTGGAGCATCTTGGGGGCTGACACAGCGGAGGTTCCGGGCACACGTGGCCACTCCCAGCAGGAGGCCACCATGCCCCACATTCCTGAGGATGAGGAGCCCCCCGGAGAGCCACAGGCAGCCCAGAGCCCTGCCGGCCAAGTAAGTGCCCCCCTCCTTGCCCTTGGCTAGCCTGGCTGGGGGCGGAGCCAAGTGCCCTGGGCTGACACCACAGCTCTCAGGATGGCCAAAGGGTTTGCTGACAGCCCATGTGGGCTGCAGTGGGCATCTGGGGAAGGTGTGTGGCTTCCACATGAAGGGATACATTTCCCTTAGTCCTTTGGAATTGACCAAGGCCCTGAATACCCTGAGTGTGGAACCATCTAGGCCTTGTCTAAGGCCTCGTGAGACATCATACCACTGAGCCTGTGGCCTCCCTCTGAAACTGGAAAAAGGCTTACGGGAGGACTGTTAGCATCAGAGCCCCGTCACACCAGGATAGCGAGCATCAGCAAAAGCACTTAAAGCGAATCTGCTTAAAATGAAGATCAAAATTTCATAGTAAACAGCGAAAAAGGTTTTCAGTGAAAATTTTAGTATAAAAAAGGAAAGGATGAAAACAAATGAATGTAAAGGGTTTCCCTGAGATTTTATTATGCAAATAAAATTATGAGAATAAGTTATTTATAACCAGATTACAAAACATAAGTTATATGCTAATTTTTAGGTTGAACAAAGAATCAAGTATTTAGTTTTGGTATGGCATTTTTTTTTTATATACCAGCAAAATGATTTATTCACACGACACCATGTTCTTCACATTTTACTTCACAATCCCCTTCATTAAGAGATTTGGTTTGTTTAATATTTAAAAGCTTCATCCCTTGTCCAAGGATCTTTCAAGCCTTCAATATTCCCCTTTGGAGAACCCGTCTCACCATCATCCTCACTGCTTTTCCTTTGTTTGTTAACTGATCAGCTCCATCTGATCTCCTTGGTCAAAACCTTGCAGGTGAAGTTCTTATCCATTTTTTTGTTGTTGTTTAACTTCATGAACTTAGCAGTTGGTTTGCAATGAACTTGTTCTATCTGACAGTTATCCAGACTAACCTGAGCCAGATTGGACTGACATTTGTTGAGTGAGGGAAAAATGTGTGAGGGAGCATTATTGTTGTAAATGGGCAATTCTTAGTGAATATTTTCGTGTTATGGTGACAAATGTTTTCTGACACATCACAACTATGGGAACTTAAATAGTATATATACTTAGAAAAGAACGACCCCTTGAACCATCAGGCTATACAGCTCCATGTCCCAAGCTTGTGGTATTGAGATGTTGCAGAGGTTGACAACTCTGGAGGAGGGAAGAGGCTTTTCCTTCAAATGTCCCAGTGACAAGGGCCAAGTACCCATCCCTTCAACTTGGGGCAGAACAGCTCAGAATTGAATCCCCCACCCCCAACCCACCCAGGGACAGCCTGGGCCTAGTAAGTGCTACTAAGGGTGCCGAGTTCTAAAAGCTTGGGAATCAAAGAAGGGAGTGGCAAGACATAAGTCTGACTGCCCCCAGACCCTCAGGCCATGACTTTCCTGGGTCTTTTTCTTTAGTATTCATACTTCCCATCCCTGGACCTCACCTGTAATGCCCATGACTGACCCTGAACCTTCCACTTCATTAACAACCCTAATGTCCTTCAATCAGATTCTTATGCAAAACCTAGCTCCCAAATCTTGGAAACTCCCCCAAATAGCTGCCCTAAAAATAAAAGCATTCCTTAAAAAAAGATAATAAAAGATCAGCAGAGATGTAACTCCACTGTCAGTGAAGACAGATTTTTATATTGAGTTCAGTTCTTCCTGGTTCCAAACACCTTTAATTAAAAGTTCTTTAAAAAACAAAAAAAGTTCTTTCAACCCTTTTCTTCAGGAGACACAAAACAAGACAACATAAGAACCTGTCACTTAGATATGTAAGGGACACATATCTTCCCACCTTCAAGACTGCCAGGGTCATCTTACTCTCGTGAACTTGGGATATGAAGATACAAGGGGTAGTTCTTTTCTAAATATTTACTATCTAAGTTCCTACAGTCATGATGTGTAAGAAAACAAATAACATAACACGAAAACATTCACTAAGAATCTGCCTGTTTGCAAAAATAATGCTCACTCATACATTCTTCCCTCTTGGCCTGCCTGCTGGGCTCAGATGCAGAAGGTCTTGGCACCTGCAAACATTCTCTTTACAATCTGGATTTCCCCTGCGCGAAGGAAGGATCATGGCATGTGAAGGGCCCACCTCCTCTTTTTATAGATGTCTGGTTCCAGCTCAAGGTCACAGAGAGGCTGAACCTGTGGGAAACTGGAATCTGGGGCTCCTGCTGGCCAGTTGGGGCTCTCTTGCCCTTGACTTAGTGCTGAGCTTAGGGATTCCTCCTCCTGCGTGGCTACCCCTTGAAACTCACCCTCAGACTGACCTGGACTGTGCCTATGAGTGGTCTGGAGTCGCAAAAGTTAGGCGAGCCATAGGATTTAATAGTATGGACTCTGTAGTCATACCAAGCTGGGCTTTAATCTCAGCTCCTCTATATAATGGTCAAAAGACCTGTCTTGGCCAAAGACCTTGAAACCAAGGCTGTTAACTTGGCTTCTCCTGTGTTACCCAGGATGAGTGTAAGTTGATGCTCCTAGACTCTTCCTGTTCAGCCCAGCCCTTGAACAACTTCTTTAGTCCAAAGGACCACCCCCAGCTGAAGGCCACATCAAATTCAGCATTATTTTACTCTCTGCCCTTACTGCTAGGCTCTAGAGCTCCCTGAGTTCTCCAGAAGCCAGCCAGGCATGGTCAGTAAAGAGCTTCTCTCCCACCACACAACCCACGTTGGGCTTCTCAGCTGGTCACCGCCAGGGGAGGAGCTAGAGCCTCCTGTCCCTGGGAGTGTCAGAAGCCAGGCAGTCAGGGAGGCAGGCCTGGCTGGGAGGACTCAGCTGGAAGTCCTGATACTGTCTGAATTCCCATTCTGTGAAGCAAAGAATAGAGTATCCTGCCGAGGTTACAGCTCCCTGGGGCCCCGCCCTAGTTCTGGTTCCTCAGGTCCCAGCTTCATTTCCCAACCCTGGCACAAACACTAGCCGAGGCCTTCTCACACAGAAGATGAAAGCTGGAGGGCTAGATCTTGTTTTTCTTTCTTCAGGCACGCATGCATTCTCACACACACAGACACACCCATTAGGCTTCTAATCAGAACCTGTGATCTAGTAACACAAAGAAACAAAGCCTCCCAGCAATGCCCTCTGCAAGGCTGGGTCCTGAGCAGCGTCTTCTGGGCTGTGTGTTTAATAAGGAGAGACTCAGAAGGAAGGAAGAGTTTGTAGTCAAAGGGCTCTGGCAGGAATAGAAGCTGGCAGGACATAAGCCTGGAATCTTAGGGGACAAAAGAAGGACAGATTGTCAGAGCTAGAGGGATCCCAGATCACATCTAAGGTCCAGACAGAGTCTGTATAACATGAGTGTCAACTCAGTCACTTTGGGAACTTGTTGAACCCCACATTCCCCAGCCACCTTAAATCTGCTGAATCAGACTCTTCTGGGGTGGGTCTTAGGAATCGGTACGAATAGTCCCACAGTGTGAAGCTCACCACCTCCCCAAAAGTCCTGTACTGTGGATTGTGGTGGTCGGCTCTGCCCTGGTCAGTCTGGGAACTGCCTCTTCCAAGACACTGCTTCAGTTCTGCCTTCCGCATGGCCTGCCGTTCTGGGTGTTCCCAGAGTCTCTTTCACTCCAGTCCCTTCAGTCTTTTCTCCCATGACAGTGTTCAGAGCCTCCCAAGCCCCTTCTCAGGACACGCACCAGCCCATCTCCCTGTTGCCCATCTTCCCCCTGCCCTGGGCCCGTAGACCTGACCCCAGGCCCCAGGTGCAGTCTTATTGGGCATCTGTCATCTCCTGTGCTGTGATGAGCAGCTGTGGGACATGATGGCCTCCTCAGAAGTGCCTTGCCAACCTGAGGGTACTGAAGGCTCAGCCAGCTGTAGAAGCCCAGTTTTTGCTGGCTCTGGCTTCCAGCTGGACAACCTTCATCCTCCTGTACAGGGGTTTAGGAGCCCCCAGGGGCAGGTCAGTGTGAGCTGATAAGCTAATCTCTCAGCTTCATACCACCTGCCCCAGCATCCCCCATTCCTGCCTCCCACCCACCATCTCCATTGCCCTCAGAGTCACTTAAGAATAACATGTACCACATACCATTCTTCTCTGTTAACTCATTTAACGTCTAGTCAACCTTATGGCAGGTATTATCATCTCCGTTTTAGCGAGGAAACTGAAGCACAGAGAAGTCAAGTACATTCCTCAAGGTCATGCAGCTCACACATGGCAGGCTCAGGGTTGTACCCAGGTAGCAGCCTGCCCCAAGAGCCCCACTTAATCTGTGCTCTGTGCTAAGCACTGTTGACTTTGTCCTCGGGTTCTCTGTGAGAGCTCTGGTGCCTGGGCCAAGGGGACATTGTCCTGTGCTCCCAAAGCTACTTGTCTTAGAGGAGCCAACTTGGGCCTCTGGAGAGGTGATGATCAGGTGACAACAAAGCGCAGCAGCTAAGGCGCTGGATCTCACCAACCCCTGTGCCTGCCACCCTCTGGGTGTGCCAGCCCACAGGGCCCTCGAACAAAAATCATGTCACACTCCTGCCAAGGTACTGTGCTGCCCATGGCCTTTCCTCTTTCACCCTCAGCCAGACAATAAAATAGCACACTCTGATGCAAACTGACCCCTGGAAACATAGGCCAGCATGCTGTTGCCTGGTTTAAGCCACAGACGCGAGGCCCTCCAGACTTCCCCAAGCATCTGCTGTGTGCTTCATTCATTGGCATTCTAGGCAGATGCTGATACTTAGCCCCGTTCTGCAGAAGCATCTTGTGCCTTAAGAATAATGTAGCATGAGGCCGAGTGCAGTGGCTCCCGTAATCCTAGCTAGTAATCTGAGCACTCTAGGAGGCGGAGGTGGGTGGATTGCCTGAGGTCATGGGTTGGAGACCAGCCTGAGCAAGAGCAAGACCCCATCTCTAAAAATAGCCAGGTGTTGTGGTGGGCACTTGTAGTCCCAGCTACTCCAGAGGCTGAGGCAAGAGAATCACTTGAACCCAACAGTTTGAGGTTGCTGTGAGCTATGATACCACAGCACTCTACTGAGGGTGACAAAGTGAGACTGTGTCTCAAAAAAAAAAAAAAGAAGAGGAATGCAGCGCTCAGCTAACCAGTGGCATCCCCACCCCTCCCCTCCACTGATTTAAGTAACTGAAATGAGGTTGGAGTGTGCTCTGGAGAAGCAGCCCTTTGTGTGTGGCCCTAACAGGAAAGGATCTACTTGCCAAGCACCTAGAGTCTCTGGCTATGGAGCCGCTGGGCCCCCTCCTATACTGCAGTGGAGGTTGGGCACACAGGAAAGGGAGGACTATTCACTTCCACATACAGACCCTCAATGTGCTTCTCATGATGTGTTCAGGTAGCTCGCTTCCTGGAGGATTTACACTGAATGACAATTCTCCAGGACTTCACTTGCTCTTCTCTTCACCCATGGCTTTCTTGGATCAAAAGCTGGAGGATCCTTGCTCTGTGTCATTCCCAGGAATATTAGTTTAACGATACACTTTACTACAGAAGGAGGTTCGCCAGCTTCTCTCTACACCTTGCCTCACCTTGGCCATTCAAGCTCTGTCCTCACTGGCCAGCAGAGAGGTTCAACCTCATTATGAGCTTAAGAATCAATTCTCTGTCAGGAAAGAGATGAAGACAAAATAGATAAGGCACATAAAGCTCTTGGAAGCTGCTAAGGACCATGTAGAGTAGGACCCCTCACCCCAATCAATGAGAACCCTCACTGGTTCCGTGCTGCCTGTTCATAGTGACCTCCCCCAAACTCCAGGAGGTAGGTATTATTATTATTATTCCATTTTATAGATGAGAAAACGGAGGCAGGTAAGTTCACTCTAAATACTGGAAACTGGGAAGTACTTGAATGCTCTAATCAAGGATTTTCAGCAGTGGCATCTATTGGGAACAAGGTAGATGTGTGTATTACTATCTATGGAAGAAGCTGACGTCACGTGGTTATGTCATGGTTGAGTGGAGGTTCAACTCAAGTTTCCTGCCAAGCTGTTCCTGCCAACTTTTTCCTCCTTTCCTGGCCCTACGTAGCAGTAAAGCCAGTGTCCTGGACATCAGAAGCTCAAGGCATGGGAGCAAGTGCTTGGTGCCCCATCGTCTGTGAAAAAGAGGCCTGGGAAGAGTAGAAAGGGCACTTCTGCTGGGCTGGCCTGCAGTGATTCTGGTCACAGGATAAGAGCTGTGAGACTATAGCTGTGGAAGAAAAAAGCAGAAAGTGTTTTTAAGATGCTGATGGTTGCAGACAGTCGGGATTGCATTTATAATTATTTGTCCCTGGTTCCTATTGTGAGCAATGGAGCAGCTTGTCATTCGTCATTTCCGTCTCCCCATCAGACTGCACGTGAGCTACTTGGGGTCAGGGCCGTGTCTTTCACGTGTGTTATCTACAGCCCTCAGCACAGGCTCTGGCATGTGGTGGGAGCATAGGGAGGGACGCGTGGGAGAATGGACAGATGGACGGACAGTTATGTGAATGACTGGGTGGATAGTTGGCTGCCGGGAGGATGAAATGGCTACATGAAAGGGAGGAAGAAGTCGGGGAGGAACCTCATTAGGAAGGGAGGGCAGAAGATGATGATGGGTGAAAGGCTGGCTGGCTGCGCGACTCTCCCCAGAATAGGGCTAGCAGGTATCGTGGGCACTTCCGCACCCTTGAAGTCTGTCACACAAGAATAAAACCAGTAAAAAAAAGAGTAAGAGCAGGATAATCTGGTGATTATTTATTCCTGACTTCTAGGAATAAACTGGACAAGGGCAGGGAAGAGCACCCACCCGAGGCAGGGCAGGCCCTCAGCGCATCGGACATGTAGGGTGGACACCGGGGCACCGCAGGAGCCAGGGAACGGGCCCTCAGCACATGGCAGACCTCAACAGGGGCACTTCTGCCTCCTCATGCGCCCTCAGGACTGACTGCTGGAATAATCATGTTCTTGCAAATTCCCAGAAGGTTCTTTTGTCCTTTCCTAAGAGCCCTACGTAAGAGCAGTCCCTATTTGCCCTCCAGGCTATAAGAGAGGGATTTGAGGACACAGTCTCGCAGTGCCCAGCCTCACCACCACCCTCACTCTCACTAGTATTATTACTTTTTCTCACATAATCCTTAAAACAAGCCTAGAAAAATGGAGGTTATTAACTCCATATAATGTTTGAGAACATAAAAGAAGTTAAGCAACTTGCCCGAGTCACCTGAGGGAATTCGGGTCCAGGCCTACCTGACTTCTCTGCTACCCCACGGTAACTTCTGGCAGGGTCTCCTCTGCCAGGCTGTCTGCCAAGGCCCATCTGCAGGAGCTAAACTCGCCATGCCAGCCTGAGCTGGGGCAGGCCGGGGCTAGGGCTATTCCTTACAGTTTCCTAGCCCAAGCCTTGTCATGTGACATCGGGGAAAGGAAGCTAATATTCCCATCTGTGACACTGGCCTATATTTATCCCTGTGCCCAAGCAGTTAGGAAAACTATTGTGCATTCCTGGGAATTTATGAGTGAAATAAATATCGAAATGTTTCTATAAGATTCACTTAAGGAGAACCAAATGTGACCTGCTTATTATAGGATGAGCTTGCTGGGAGATGGCCCAGCCCATAGTGCTTGGCCGATTCCAGGGAAGAGACGTGGATCCCTAGGGAGGCTGGGCCCATGGGTTAGTGGGAGGGACAGTGAGCCAAGTGCACCCCCATGCCTGCTGTCTTGCCCCCTGCTGTGTACCCAGCTTTGTGTTGACCTGAGAGCTTCCTGGAGGAAGAGATACCATCCAGGAGGGAGGATGCAGATTGAAAGAAGAGAGGTGTGTTGGAGGCCAGCAGGACACCAGGAATCAGGGGAGGGAGACCAAAGACAGTGGAGACAGCTGTAAGAGAGTGTGGTACAGTGGGAAGGACACAGCCTGTGTTAAGTCAGTTCCACTGTTTGCAAGCACAGAGTCCTAGACAAGTCAGTTTTTTCATTGATAAAATGGGACCAAAATAGGAAAAGAAAGGAAAGAAAAGACTGTCGATCACCTCCTCCATACTCAGGGCCTTCACTTTCATCCTCTCCTTTCCCCTTCACAATCCTATGAGTTTGGGAGGTATTATCACCCCCAATTTGTAGATTGGTGTCCTCAGGCTCACCCACTGAATTTCTGGCAGGACTAAATATGAAGACATGAGGAGTGTCTGGGACAGTGCCTGCACACAGTAGGTCTAATTAAGTGCCATTTCCCTCCACTACATTTATTCCTTTGCTTCCATTATCTGTAACCTGCAAAGGACGTCTGTTGGTTTGAGAAGCAGAAGGTAAGAGGGGGGTGGAGCCACATGAAGGTGGCCCTGGAGGTGGCTTCTCTGGGAGTCATGGTCACTTGGGTCTGTGTGGCCAGGTGCCCCAGGGGGAGATGTTCATGGCCCCATGACCACAAGGGCTAGACCCTCCCAATCTAACACCAAATGGTGGATCAGACCCAGAACTAAGAGCAACAATCTCCTCAAAACCAAATGTCAAAGTAATTAATTCCATCCCAAAGGTGATAATAATGGAATATAATACTTAACACTTACTGAGCATTTATTAGGGGCTGCCACTGGTTTTCCCATCTAGGGCTGCCAGATGAAGCAAATAAAATACACAGTTATACACCCTGTGTGGTGAGGCACATCTGTAGTCTCAGCTACTCTGGAGCCTGAGGTGGGAGGATCACTTGAGCCCAGTGGTTTAAGACCAGCCTGGGCAACATAGTGAGACCCTACTTACAAAAAAAAAAAAAAAAGAGGGAGAGAGGAAAATCTAGTTATATCCATAAGATATTTAGGACATACTTATACTAAAAAATTATTTGTTGTATATTTGAAATTCAAATACAACTAGCATATTCTGTATTTTATCTGGAAATTCTATTTCTATATCAACCTATTTAATTTTTGTAACTACTCTGTGAAAGTTATTGTACAGATGAGATAACAAAGGCAACAGATGACCTGCCTGAGGTCACACAGCTACTAAATGGAAAGCTGTATCATAAACTAGCGTGGCTCTGAAGCTGGGGCCCTCGAAGTTCCCACGCTGGTCACCTGCCTGGCAAACTGTATGTTTGGTTGTGCTGCCCACACAAGCTTTCTTGAGTGTCTTCCTTCTGTTGGCAGCTCAGAGTGGGAGCGGAGATGGGTATTTACACTGCATTAAAATCTGGGAGAATTCACCCCAGAGGCTGCTGGAATCTTCCCACATTTCCTCCCCTGGGTTGCTATCTACCTGGACCCTTCTAGAGTGAAAGCAGTCTGCAAAAGACTTACATGTTCCCAAGAAAAACCGATAGCTTGCTCAACCATATTGTGAACTGATCGGGGAAAGAACCCTTTGATATTATGATCTGTGTATTTTGCACACATTAGAAGGAGAGAGTAAAGAGTTTTCTAGGATGTTCCATCGGGGAATTAGAGGATTTCCCCCAATTGCTTTACGCTTCCTGATTCCTAACCAGCTTGGAGTTGTGTGTGTCTGTGGTCACATATTTGGCACTTGCCACCCCTGGATTGTTTCTACCTTTTTGTGCGGGCACCTCTGCTCTGTCCTGCCCTCTGAATTACGGTATCCATGGTCCCGTGCATGGCAGCCATCCCAGGAGAGCTCTGCTGCAAGTGGTCTTTACTAGCAGGCAGAGGATGCTTCCACCAGAAAGCAACTCACTCCAGTGCCTTGCACCCATTCACCTGGAGGTGTCAGCACTGAGGTCACTATCAGTGGCAGAGGTGGAGGGCGTTTCTGCTAACAGGAAGCAGAGCAGAGGCCTGCCTGGTTCTAGCACAGATCCTGGCCACAATAGGCATTCAAATGTTTGCAGGATGCGTGAATCACAGAATAAGGCCTAGCGATGTGCGAGTGTTTGTGGACCTCATCTCTTCCTTGGACTCCAAAGAGAACCTTATCATTGCCAGCACAGTGCCCCTCCCTTCTTAGGGAAGATCCTTCCCCTGCAAGACACTTTTGTACACTTTCGGGAGTCAATCATAAAAAGAGAGGTTAAGACAGCCTGTGTGATAAAAAACTGGATGGAGCCAAGGGAGTCAAGGCTGGCGAGGGAGAGAGATGGAGAGATCTAGGTTGGGAGAGCAACCACGAGAAGAGTTGTTGGAATGTGGGGCATGAGAGAAGTGTAGGAAAGAAAAAGCAAAGGTTTGTTCCCATTTTGTGTACTTTGAGAGGGGAAAGAGTGAAGTTCTTTTTCTGTTGGTTTCTGTGGAAAAGCTCTTTAAAGTGACCCTGCTCAGAGCCTGGACCACACGGATCACAAGTTTCTCATTGGGTTTCACGTCAAATCGTTTAACCTCGGAGCCAAACCCCAGATGGTCAGGACCATGCGTTTCTCTGTCTGGTGGGGATATTTGTATTTATCAAATCGTTCTCCCGTTTATATGGCCTCATGGTTTTATACCTTAAGTTATATTGTTGGTTGTTTCAAGTTGCTTTTAGAAGTAGTGCATTGATAAAAAACGAACTAGAATCTGTGTTCTACTTAACTTTGCTAACAAAGTAAAACTCTTCAATCACCATCACCAAGTTTTTTTTTTCCAAAGACAACATGCAGAAGGTAGTTCATGCTTGGCCCATCCTGACTTTTTAAATAGACATAGCCCATCAGTATCAAAAGGGGGTACTGCAAAGCACCCTCACAAAGGATGGCAGAAACCATATCATAGGATACATGTGAAGAGGCTATTTTACTCAAAATGCATTTTTTCCTGTTCATCAGAGGACTGCTAAGAAAGAAATTCTCTAAATATGGTGAACATGAAAAGGCTCAAACATTCATAGTTGGAATAAAATCCACCCAGGAAAGGAACCCCATACATGCTGCAAGCAGAAACAAAGTTCCTGCTGGTGTTCTCCTGGTGGCACTCAGGCATGAGGCCATCTAGATGATGTGGGTGGGGGAGATTTTAAGCACAAACCTCTCGTGCCCCAGAAAATCACCTGGGATAGGAATCACATGGTACCGGACAGTTACTCAGATGCCTTTGGGGCTGGGATAAATGAATTAAGCAAGCCGTTTCAGATAGCCCAAACCAGGGGTTACTCTGTAGAAATGTGAACCCAAGATTGCTTGATCTTTCAATTTCAAGAAAAGCAGGATATCCAGACCTCTTTGTGAATTCTTCCTATTATGGAATGGTAATTTAAAAACGTGTAAACACTATTCCAGCAAATGAACCCACGGGTCTCCAATTTGCACCTCTGAGCTCAGAGAATATGCTTCAGAGGATGCTGGTTGCTTCACTGACATCAAGAGACTATACTTGCTAGAAATCCTTTTAATTATGCGAAGAGAAGCCTCTGGAAAAGCTTCAGCTCTTCCCACTCATCAGAGAATCCACACAGTAGAAAACTCTCATTTCTTCCTCTTCCCTGGTTCTCCCATTTAACTTGGCATTCCACCGTCAGCCCTGCCTGGAGCCACCTCCAGCCAGCCACCTGCCATTTTGACACATTCAGCCTTCTCAACTGTTCCCTGCGTGTCCTCAGGTCCCCACACCATGATCCAAGATTGTCCTGCTTCCCTCTGGCCCCTTGGAAGCCCCAGCCTCTCTGCCGCCTGCTGAGCTCTACCAGGGAGCTCACTGGACAAAAGACGGGGAGAACTGGTTCACTCAGAATAGAGGCCCCATTCGTTTTAATAACAATCATAATTAGTGGGTATTTGTAAACCATATGACACCTACCCAGGTGTGTATGTATTCATCATTTTATTTTATTCACCAACCTCCAGAGACAGACTAGGCCTTCAACCACTTTACCATCATGGGAACTGGGGATAATGCAACAGGAGGACAAAATAAATGGCCAGCTCGTCACCAGCCCACCAAGATGAGTGCCTGCTTTGGGGGAAAACCCCTGGGCTTCTTTCAGGAGAAGTCTTTGACAGAGGACAGGTGTCTGTGTTCTTGGAGGGAGGGACTGGAGCTCTGGGGTCATGAGGATAGGTTGAGGGGTCTTGGTTCCAGCCAAATGCATCATGCTGACTTTTGTCACTCCACTTTGGCCAACTTTGGGTGTGTCCAATTGGAGACTGAGATAGCTCTGATTGGCAGGGAGCTCCTCAACATCCCTTTAGGGGAGGATGGATGTTTTAACAGGGCTTTTTTCATCATCTCAGTGTACGATTCATGGATGGATCGGCTGCCAGTATTTCTGTTTTCTCTTTCTCTTTGGGTAGTTATTCCCAAATCTAACCTTAAGGACTCTCCATCTTTAAAATCATAAAGACCAAACTCATTGGAGCTTTAAGGTCCTGCAGAAGCTGCTCAACCTGTTATTCTAGTTTTACGTTCTTGTCCCTCCCCTGACCTCATTTAACTCATATACCCCATAGTCCATACACTGCTCCAGGTGCACCAATACATCCCTCATCCCCAGTTACGCTTTTGCTAATGCTATTCCCTTTTCCCCAGTCCTTTCTCTGAGACCTTTCCCTCAATATCTTTGTCCTGCAAGCTCTTATGCATCCCTCGAGACCTAGCTCAAAGGTCCATTCCTCTAAAGAGTCTTCTCCAACTCCCCTGACTGCAGAATTTTCTTTTCTTTCCCCTGAACTTGCACAGAATATGACCCCCCCCCATTACCTTATACAAGGTATAAGGCCATGAAATTCATGGGCAATTTAAAATAGTGTACAATTTAAAATTGCACACCAAGTTTATGGCCACCCTGTATTTATTATAAGTACCAGTTACTTCTCCATACCCCTTGCTTGATTGTGACCCTTTGAAGGTCTTCTCTTCATGTCTCAAGCTGCTCCTGGCACATGGTGGATAACCAAAATGTGTTTGTTAAATGAGAGAGAAAGAAATCTGACACTAATACAATCAGTATTATTTAAAAATATCGATCAAGTTCTAGGTGCCTTATAACATTATTATTTTGTAACATTATTTTTAGTCTTCACACCACCTTGTGAGTTAGATTTTATTTTATTTATTTATTTATTTGTTATTAGTATTAGATCATAGCTGTGTACAGTAATGCGATCATGGGGCACCATACACTAGTTTTATAAACAGTTTGACACACTTTCGTCACACTGGTTAACATAGCCTTCCTGGCATTTTCTTAGTTATTGTGTTAAGACAATCATATTCTGCATTCACTAAGTTTCACATGTACCCTTGTAAGATGCACCGCAGGTGTAATTTTATAATCATGGAGCACAGAGAGGTTAAACAACTTGCCCAAGGACACACAGCTAGTAGCTGATGAACAGAAGTTTGAACAGAGCCCAAGGAATGTCTTCTTAGGGACCTGCCTTAGGGTTTCCACATAAAAGTGTCCTTTCTGCAGGAGAACAACACAATGTTGCCCTGGCTGGACTCTTACTCAGAGACTTCTCCAGTTCATGCAGCTTTATGTTTGGGTCAAAGGAGGGAAAAGATACAAATGAAAATGAGAAAAGCTGGTTTCACTAAACATGGTGGGATTTAAGAATTTCACACAGCACCGTGTAGGAGCCATTGAACAGGTGTAATGTAAAGAGGAGAGAGGGCCTCTTCCCACCTAAGAACCAGCTCCTATGCGCTTAGGGCTCAAGAACACAGCCCAGCCTGGCTCTGAGAAGCTCCAGCCCATTGGCAGCCCCCAGGCCAGGGCTTCTGCAGGGCCAATAGAGGTAAGAACCCTTAATGTCTGGGGGCTCCAGAAGGAAAGTGAATGTACAAGGCAGAACCAACAGTGGGAGGTGGTGGCGACCTGCTCAGAGCATTAAGGGACGGGCCTTTGGCAAGGACGGTTGGCATTCAGACAGCCCTGGCAGCAGCGGTGGCACAGGCCAGTGAAGGGGGCGGGGAGGAGCAGAAGGACAATGGCTGGTACTGTCTTAAGTTGATGAAGGAATCCCTGAGAAAACCCCTGGGAATAATACTTGAGATGAAAATAACTGCAATAGCAGGCAGGAAAAGAACCAGGGAGACACCAAGTGTCACTGTTAACATGGTCCCTTTGTTATCCGCAGTCCCCTTAGGCCCAGGAAAGCAGGTGGAGGTGCATTGCTTTGGATCTTATTGTATATTATGTTCCTCATTGCTTTTATTTCTCTCATTCATTTGCTCACACAATAAACATTTATTATACCCTGACATGATTTTATAATCCACATAACCATCAGCTATGTATAAAGACACAAATTACACTATAACTTCTCCAGCCTAGGATGTAATAACTCTCACTTTGACTGTTATTTACCTGGTAGTTGTAAAATCAATTGTATGTAAAATCATACAAAAATCTCAGGGCCAGTCCATAACTGTTGTTTTAATTTCAGAAATATTTAGTTATTTAGATAAACATTTAGCAAAAATCAAACTGCAAACCATTACTCATTGAACAAATCATCTTTTCTGCAATGTCAGAATGGTGCAGGGTGGCGCCCGTAGCTCAGGGGGTAAGGGCACCGGCCACATACACCGAGGCTATGGGTTTGAACCCAGCCCAGGCTAGCAAAAAAAAACAACTGCAACAACAACAACAACAAAAAAAAAATAGCCAGGCATTGTGGCAGGTGCCTGTAGTCCCAGCTACATGGGGACCAAGGAAAGAAACTCGCTTAAGCCCAAGAGTTTGAGGTTGCTATGAGCTGTGATGTCACAGCACTCTACCTAGGGTGACAGCTTGAGACTGACTCAAGAAAAAGAAAAATTGTGCAAAGGAAGGGCTGTCACTGGATAGCAGGGATGTGTGGGTGCCGGCACCTTTGCTCCTGGCCTCCATTCTTCCCAGCCGGGCGGGGCACAGTCTGAGGACTCCACACCATTCTTTTCCTGCACTGTTAGTGAGAAATGGCAAGGGATTGCTTACATTTCCATAGTCTACATGCACACAAAGTGTTAAGCTTGGTAAGTGCCTTAGGTAAGAAAAGAGAAACTGCCTATTTTTTTTCCTGAGTAATCCAAATAAACTGTGTTTGTGTATTATTACAATAGCCAAGGTATGGAAACAATCTAAGTGTCCTGGGACAGATGAATGGATAAAGAAAATGTGAAAACATAGATATGAACACAATAGAATATTATTCAGCATTTAAAAAAGGAGGAAATCCTGCCACGTGCGACAACACGGTGAACCCGGACGACATTATGCGACGTGAAATAAGCCAGGCACAGAAAGGCAAATGGTCTCGCGTATATATGGAACCTAAAACCGGGGCAACACACAAAAAGGGAAAGTGGAAGGGGGAAGGCTGGAGGATGGGGGAAATGGGGAAATACTGGTCAAGGATATAAACTTTCCATTGTAAGATGAAAGTTCTGGTGATCTAATGTGCACATGGTGACCACAGTTTAGGGTATTGTTTTCTTGAGATTTGCTAGGTATTCTCACCACACACACAAAAGGTAACTATGGCAGTTGGTAGATATGTTTATTAGCTTAGTCGTGGTAACAATAAGGCTAATACAATTTCACTATATGTAGACATCGAAAGATCCTATTGTACACCTTGAATATATACAATTTTTGCTAGTCAACTATACCTTAGTAAAGTTGGGGGGGGGGCGAAGAAAACAACCAAATTGCATTTGTCCCCTTATTAAGATGTTTGAGTTTCATGACTATAATAAATGCTCCAGCTCCAGGCCCTGGGAGTTCCCAGCAGCCTACACCT
The DNA here is from genome assembly GCF_027406575.1 of Nycticebus coucang. NCBI lineage: Eukaryota > Metazoa > Chordata > Mammalia > Primates > Lorisidae > Nycticebus > Nycticebus coucang. The sequence goes on from NC_069793.1 coordinate 53,978,875, forward strand.
AACTCCTTCGTGTTTTTGTTCTAAACTAGCAGGACCCTCCCACCGCAGGATTATCTTGCAGTCCACCCACAATCGTCCTGACGGGTGATGCCGGTTCACCAGAAGGAGAAACTGACCAAAACCTGGCCAACAGGTACACATCCCAGGTGCCTGATCCTTGCCTTGGGCTGTGATGGACAATATTCCCTAGAATGTGGGTCTCAGAGAGCTATGGTTTTAATAAGTCTCTTCTTCCTTTTTGTATCATTTTATGCATTAAAACACAATTGAGCAGTTTTTTGGGGTTTTTTGCAGTTTTTGACCAGGGCTGGGTTTGAACCTACCACCCCCGGCATACGGGGCTGGTGCCCTACTCGTTGAGCCACAGGTGCTGCCCCAATCAAGCAGTTTTTTTAAAATAGGACAGGGAGTTTTGGATCTTTCCATTATCTTCCTCCCCCAATGACATTTCCTCTCCTGGATGTGACCCCTTGCATTCTGCTAGCCTTCAAGATCAGCAGAAAGCACTGCAGGGGAGCTTCCCATAAGAACTGCCAAGATGTTTGCAGACAAACATGAAAGGTGAGAGGCTACTCAGAGTCCTGCCCCTGGTCAAAGTGGGTCCTGCGTGGACTGTGACCTCTTGGCAGAGACATTGGCTCACATGCATGGGAATGTCTGCGCCTCGGTTTTATTCAGCACTGGCCCACGCATGGGAATCAGATTGTCTAGGTATAATTTTCAAAAAGGTAAAAGATAATTCTCATACAAATTTATAGTGAGTGTATGTCAAAGATCTACTTACCTCGTTCAGAAGGGAAGCAGCAGGATAACAATGGTATCAAAGCGTCTCACGTTCCACAAGATGATGAAACTGGTTTTATCCTTTCTCCCAGATGGAAAGCATCTGCATCTCTACCAGACAACAGTTAGTTACATTTTTTGAGGTTTCAGAGTCTAGGCCCTAATAAATAGCAATCATGCGTGAAAGTTACATCCCTTGAGAGCAGGGGTCGGCATACTTTAGAAACACCCGGGGAGCTTCTACACTCACAGCTCGAGGGGCTCACCCCTAGAGTTTCTGATCTGATAGGTCTGAGGTGGAGTCTGAGAATTTGTTGTTCTATCAAGTTCTCAAGGTCAGAGTCAGAGGAGGCCTACAAGGGCTTGTAAGGTGATGTTCTAGGAAAGTGGTTCTCAACCTTCCTAATGCTGCAATGTATTTTCATTGTGAGAACCGCTGTTCTAGGATGACTTTGAAAGAATATACAGGTACCTTTTGGCCTGTTTTCAAGTGGTAGATTAATTTTCTTTTTTTCGTTTTTGAGTTAATCTCACTATGTTGCCTGGGCTAGAGTGCCGTGGTGTCAGCCTACTTTACAGCAACCTCAGACTCTTGGGTTCAAGTGATCCTCCTGCCTCAGCCTCCTGTTGTTTTTTTTTTTTTATAAAATAAAAAAATAAAATTTATTTTATTTTTAGTGGTGATGGGGGTCTCACTTTTATTCAGGCTGGTCTCAAACTTCTGGCTCAAGTGATCCTTCCACCTCGGCTTCCTAGAATGTTGGGATTACAGGCAAGAGCCACCGTGCCCAGGGGCCATTGATGAATTTTCTTCACAAGATGGCTGTGTTCTGTCTTTCAGAGCTCACAGATCCCACAAGAGGCCTTCTCACCGGCACTTGAAGGTTTCTACCGTTTCGCTGACATCTGTGGGTAAGGGCTGGGCCAATTTGAAGGTGTGTTTGAGTATTAAGACTGAAGCTTGTCAACATGGCCGGGCTCAGCCCCCTTCTCCCACAGCTCCTGCTCTTCAAGGAGGCCTATGTATATAAGTTCAACAAGGTAGAGTAGATAGTCCCTCCATGCCTGAGTCCAGAAGAAGTATATCTAATTTTAATGTCTTTTGGGAAAAAGACAAGACAGGGCATGAAAAGGAAGATGAAGAAGCCGAAGAAAGACAGAACATCTGGGTGAGACTCCTCCAGCCCCTGCTAAAAAGGCCCCCATCTGGTAGGAGTGTGTACCTAGGTGGAAAGATGGCTGCCCTGGTCCCCCGCTCATTCCCTAGGTGGTTTCTCATGGCCTTCTTCGGGCTGTAGGAACATAGAATACAGCGTCGGTCCCTGCCTTCATTTTGCTCATAGTCTATGAGGAGACCAAAAAGTGGACAGATGTAACCAGGACACTATATTATAAGGGCCTCCACAGAAGAACTGGGGAAACCAAGGCAAGAGCCAGGGACCAAGTCTCTCTGGGGAAGGGAAGTTCCACAGGAGATGGTATTTAAGTTGTGCCCTAGAGATCTGAGCGAATAGAAAAGAGGAAGAAAAGGCACCTGGAATCCTCTGCCCTGTATTTATCCAGACCCTTCCAAAGGATAGAAACCCAACTCAAACTACTTTACACCCCAAAATAAAAATAATAAAAGCCAGAGCTTGGTATTTCAGGGAATGCCAGGTCCATGTGCTTGCATTGGGTTAGTAGATGGTGCCATTCCATCTCACAAGTCTTTCTTGTGGGTGAGCTTTCTTCTTGGGCAAGCTCTTCAGACATGGTAGCAAACGGCTACCAGCAGCTCCAGGCTTACCTCTCATCAGTGGAGAGAAACTTCCTCTTCCCCATACACCTGCCTCCCATGGCCATTCCTGAGCCCATTCCCAAGCCCATTCCCATGGCCAAGGGGAATGAACTCAGTGATTAGACCACAGCTGATACACATTTCTGCTCTTGGTGCTTGGGGTGGGTGTGGGCATGGCAAGCTCCTTCCTAACTAATATACTCGTGAAGTAGAGGAGCTGCAGTCAGAAGAAGGGGGCATGGAGGATGGGAGGGAAACAGGAGCCATTCACTGCAGAGGGGCTGGAGTGGAGGGCCCTCGGGAGGAGAATGTGGGGCTAGCAAAACTGAGCACAGTTTGGAGTTTGGACGCCACACTGAGAGGCAGGAGGAATCCATGGCCAGATGTGGCTCTCAGGAAGGTCACACCACAAGGCAAGGGAGGATGGGCTGGAAGGGCCATCCTGTGTCTGGGATAGGTCTCCCGTCATAATGGTCTCCCCTGCAAGAACAGAGATAAGGGGCAGATTCCAGAGATGACAGGTAAATGAGAGGACTTGGTCAGCTGCTTGGACATGGGGGGTGACTCCCATGCTCCTGAGTAGCTGGGTGAAAGGAGGTGTCACCCACCCCACCCAGAGGCGCTGCTGAAGAAGAAACAGTTTTAGCAAGGGATGGGAGTAAACCACAGGAGGAGAGGGTTTGTGTCTGTGACCTGTGGATTCCTCCACTTACCCACAAACCTTGAGCCCACTAGCTTGTTTTTTTTTTTTTTTTTTTTTATTGTTGGGGATTCATTCAGGGTACAATAAGCCAGATTACTCTGATTGCAATTGTTAGGTAAAGTCCCTCTTGCAATCATGTCTTGCCCCCATAAAGTGTGACACACACCAAGGCCCCACCCCCCTCCCTCCGTCCCTCTTTCTGCTTCCCCCCCCATAACCTTAATTGTCATTAATTGTCCTCATATCAAAATTGAGTACATAGGATTCATGCTTCTCCATTCTTGTGATGCTTTACTAAGAATAATGTCTTCCACTTCCATCCAGGTTAATACAAAGGATGTAAAGTCTCCATTTTTTTTAATGGCTGAATAGTATTCCATGGTATACATATACCACAGCTTGTTAATCCATTCCTGGGTTGGTGGGCATTTAGGCTGTTTCCACATTTTGGCGATTGTAAATGGAGCTGCAATAAACAGTCTAGTAAAGTGTCCTTATGATAAAAGGATTTCTTTCCTTCTGGGTAGATGCCCAGTAATGGGATTGCAGGATCAAATGGGAGGTCTAGCTTGAGCGCTTTGAGGTTTCTCCAGACTTCCTTCCAAAAAGGTTGTAATAGTTTGCAGTCCCACCAGTAATGTAAAAGTGTTCTCTTCTTTCCACATCCACGCCAGCATCTGCAGTTTTGAGATTTTGTGATGTGGGCCATTCTCACTGGGGTTAGATGATATCTCAGGGTTGTTTTGATTTGCATTTCTCTAATATATAGAGATGATGAACATTTTTTCATGTGTTTGTTAGCCATTCGTCTGTCATCTTTAGAGAAGGTTCTATTCATGTCTCTTGCCCATTGATATATGGGATTGTTGGCTTTTTTCATGTGGATTAATTTGAGTTCTCTATAGATCCTAGTTATCAAGCTTTTGTCTGATTGAAAATATGCAAATATCCTTTCCCATTGTGTAGGTTGTCTCTTTGCTTTGGTTATTGTTTCCTTAGCTGTACAGAAGCTTTTCAGTTTAATGAAGTCCCATTTGTTTATTTTTGTTGTTGTTGCAATTGCCATGGCAGTCTTCTTCATGAAGTCTTTCCCCAGGCCAATATCTTCCAGTGTTTTTCCTATGCTTTCTTGGAGGATTTTTATCGTTTCATGCCTTAAATTTAAGTCCTTTATCCATCTTGAATCAATTTTTGTGAGTGGGGAAAGGCGTGGGTCCAGTTTCAGTCTTTTACATGTAGACATCCAGTTCTCCCAACACCATTTATTGAATAGGGAGTCTTTCCCCCAAGGTATGTTCTTGTTTGGTTTATCGAAGATTAGTTGGTTGTAAGAAGTTAGTTTCATGTCTTGGTTTTCAATTCGATTCCAAGTGTCTATGTCTCTGTTTTTGTGCCAGTACATGCTGTCTTGAGCACTATGGCTTTGTAGTACAGCCTAAAATCTGGTATGCTGATGCCCCCAGCTTTATTTTTGTTACTAAGAACTGCCTTAGCTATACGGGGTTTTTTCCGGTTCCATACAAAACGCAGAATCATTTTTTCCAAATCTTGAAAGTACGATGTGGGTATTTTGATAGGAATGGCATTGAATAGGTAGATTGCTTTGGGAAGTATAGACATTTTAACAATGTTGATTCTTCCCATCCATGAGCATGGTATGTTCTTCCATTTGTTAATATCCTCTGCTATTTCCTTTCTGAGGATTTCATAATTTTCTTTATAGAGGTCCTTCACCTCCTTCGTTAGGTATATTCCTAGGTATTTCATTTTCTTTGAGACTATGGTGAAGGGAGTTGTGTCCTTAATTAGCTTCTCATCTTGACTGTTATTGGTGTATACAACGGGTACTGACTTGTGGACATTGATTTTATATTCTGAAACATTACTGTATTTTTTGATGACTTCTAGGAGTCTTGTGGTTGAGTCTTTGGGGTTCTCTAAGTATAAGATCATGTCGTCAGCAAAGAGGGAGAGTTTGACCTCCTCTGCTCCCATTTGGATTCCCTTTATTTCCTTGTCTTGCCTAATTGTATTGGCTAGAACTTCCAGCACTATGTTGAATAGTAAAGGTGACAGAGGACAATCTTGTCTGGTTCCAGTTCTAAGAGGAAAAGCTTTGAGTTTTACTCCATTCAGTAAAATATTGGCTGTGGGTTTGTCATAGATAGCTTCAATCAGTTTTAGAAATGTGCCCACCTATGCCTATACTCTTCAGTGTTCTAATTAGAAAAGGATGCTGGATTTTATCAAATGCTTTTTCTGCATCTATTGAGAGGATCATGTGATCTTTATTTTTGCCTCTGTTAATATGGTGGATAACGTTTATGGACTTGCGTATGTTAAACCAGCTTTGCATCCCTGGGATGAAGCCTACTTGATCATGATGAATGACTTTTTTGATGATAAGTTGTAATCTATTGGCTAGGATTTTGTTGAGAATTTTTGCATCTATATTCATGAGTGAGATTGGTCTGAAATTCTCCTTTTTGTTTGGGTCTTTTCCTGGTTTTGGTATCAGGGTGATGTTTGCTGCATAGAATGTGTTGGGGAAGATTCCTTCTTCCTCAATTTTTTGGAATAATTTCTACAGTACAGGAGTAAACTCTTCCTTGAAGGTTTGATAGAATTCTGGTGTTAAGCCATCTGGACCAGGGCATTTTTTGGTTGGAAGATTTTTTATTGTTTCTTTGATCTCAGTGCTTGAAATTGGTCTGTTCAGGAGCTCTATTTCTTCCTGGCTAAGTCTAGGGGGAGGGTGTGATTCCAAATATTTATCTATTTCCTTCACATTGTCAAATTTCTGGGCATAGAGTTTCTGGTAGTATTCAGAGATGATCTCTTGTAGCTTGTTAAAGAAACAGGCTGGGCCCTGGATGGCCTTGCATTCACAGCAGAGTTCAGGGAACCAAGATGGCATCAGGACCTTTATGACAGGGAACCTGTCCCAGCCACAGGCTACAGGCCAGAGGGGCCAGCCTGCTGAGGAAGCCACACTGTCCCCATCCAACCCTCTCCTTGGCCTCAGGGTGAGGTGTGGCTGGCTGGGTCAGCATCCCTGCACTGAGGTGCGGCATGGCAGGGCCTGAAGCCGAGGGTTCAGCAGCGCTCACCCTCCTTCTGTAGACCCTACGGGGCACATCATTGACCTGGTAAATGACCAGCTGCCAGACATCAGCATCTCAGAGGAGGATAAGAAGAAAAACCTGGCGCTGCTGGAGGAAGCCAGGTCAGTGAGTGAGAAATTCCTGACCCGCCGTGGAAGGAAGTCCAGGAGCAGCCCCGGAGACTCCCCATCAGGTAGGGCAGGGCCAGGATGTGCAGGTGGCTGCCCCAGGCCCCTCCCAGGCAGGGTTGGAGGGATGGGGAGGGAGGAGCAGGCACCAACTGTAGTGGGAGCCTTGCCTCTGAGGGGGGCCTCTGACTTGCCGGCCTCCAGGCCCCATGAGAACTGAGCCTGGCGGGGAAGATCCTGCAAGGGCAGGATGTATTCTCAGGTTCAGGAGTTTCAAAATGCCTACCCCACTCTAGATCAGAAAACTCTTGTACTTTTCACTTTTGACCCAGTGTATGACAGTTGTGGCTTCCTATTTTGCCAAGAAATGTCAGCCTATAAGATACCGTGAACTTAATATGACCTCTCCCCTACCCAAGGTTTCACCTCCCCTTTCCTCTCCCTGCACAAACCCCTCCTGCTTTTCCCAGGAGACCCTACTCCATTGACTGGAGCCTCTCAGAGGTCTGGAGAGGCTGTTCTGGACTCACTCTCCCTGAGTTCTAGCTGCAGGCCCCAGTAAAGATTCTAGGCCCGCTGGGGAAGAGGGAAATTTCTGGGTTAGAAGGAAGTTTTTCCTAGGCACCCAAATCGTCCTGCTGCCTCTGTGTTAGAGTCATTCTTCTGAGCATAAGTTTGAGACAGGATTTCTGGACAAGTGCAACTGTACTCAGAAGGACAAGGGGAACATTTGAAATCAGGAAGAGTAGAAAGTATAGCCTTTGGAGCTGTATCTGCCAAGCAGAGCCGGTTTTTGGAAGGTGTTTTGAGGTCAGGCCAGGTAGGCTGAGGAGTATGGCCCTATCCTTCACCCCCTGTACCCCAAATGACATGAGAGCCTCTCTGTTGGGCTGGCCACTGGGAAAGGCTGGGTTGGGATGTAGTGGGGAGCTTTGCATGGCAGCCCAGAATCAGCCCCTGACCCCAATAAGACAGACCCAGGGGACAGAAAAGGATTGTCTTTGTTAGGCGGAAGTCCTCAATTTTCATGAACACCGGCAAATTTGTGTCTGTCTCCACAGCTGTTTCCCCCAACCTCAGCCCTGGACCTTCTCCTACATCCTCTCGGAGCAACTCTCTTACTGTCCCCACCCTAGAAGGTGAGGCCCAGCCACCAGCATTTCCCACCCTGCCTCTCCCTGGGAGTGTCTGCCCAGCCGGAGCTGACTGAGCTGACTCCCATTTCTCATCCCCGGCCCCAAAGGATTGCCTCTCCCCATGGGGTGCCAGGCTAGGCCACCCAGTGGAGGCAGGTGGGGGAGGAAGAGTCTAGGAAGGCTTTTCTCTCCTGAGCCCAGGGAGAGCTCAGGTTATCACAGAGCTGATTTGGAAAGGCCTCTTTGCATTTTGATTTCTTCCCTTTCCTTAAGCTGTAGCCCAGGGCCATAACCGTTGGGTCAGCAAGGGGAGGGGCAGAGTGCCAGGGAGAGCAGCCACCCTTGTCAGTGCTTTGGGGAATGCTCAGGCCAGGGCTAAGCAGCTCAGGTTCGGATCCCAGTGCTAACATGGCCTGGCTATGTGACTTTGCTTTCCCATGCCTCAATTTCCCCATATGATTTCTGTGAGGATTCAGTGAGGGCCCACCACAGAACCTGGCATGTGGCAGGTAGTCTCACAAATGGTGCCGCTATTGGCTCCAGGCCTGAGATTGCCACAGGAGGACATTCTGGGGAGGGAGATGCAGCTAACGGCACAGCAAGGGTCTGGGGTGCTAAACATCACTTACCAGCGTCTGGACCTTTCCAGGTTTGGATGTGTGCAGTGACCCACAGTCCCCTCTGCCTGGAGCTTCACCACAGGTAACAGGGGGATCACTTCCTACACTGTTTCTGTGCCAGTAGGTTGCTCCCCTCACCCCTAACACCTGGGAGGCCCTTCATGACACTGGAGATGAGATGCTGGAGGGTGGGCGTGTTTACATCACTGCTAGGAGCCTCCCTGAGAGGTACTCTAAGAAGAAATATGGTCTGTCCCCATGGCTGACTGACTTGTGTTTACTTTCTCTGACAGAGAGGAGATGAAGCCAAAGACTCTTCACCTCACCTTGGCGAGCCAGTGAGTTTGAGCTTTGCTCAATTTGGATTATTTGGGTGTTGGAGACACAGTCTCCCAGAAGTCCAGGCTGGCTCCTAGGCAGCCATTGTGTGTCTGCATGTGCATGAATGGACGGGCAGTCTGGGCAAACCAGCAGGTTGCTGTGCCCCATTGTGACTGCAGGTCTGAGGTGGAGGGCAGGGAGGCAGGATGCAGTGAGGGTGACAGGCTCACAGCCCTGTCCCCGGTCTCTGCTGATCAGAGACAACAGACCTCCAGACCCAGCAGATCCTCCAGTGGAAACTCCAGGAAAGCGCCAGCCCTTGTCTGGGATTCTGCCTTGGGCAGCCAGGAAAACCTATCTTTGTTGATGAGCAGTAGAAGTGCCTGCCCCACACCTGCTCAGAGCCAGGTGCTCAAATGCTTGAGGTGTGTTGAGGGGTAGCATGAGAGTCCTCTGGAAGAATTTCAGGGCCCACACAAGACAGCCACACCCATTCTCAGATCCACATGCTGCTCACAGAGCAGGTTTCCCAGGGAGGATGAAAGAAGCTCACAGAGCATCAGGACATCTGGCAGTGAGATAGGACTTTGCAAGAATTGCCTTACCCAGTGATTCTTAACATCTTCTGGATCATGGAACTTTCTGAAAAATTGGATTGTATGGATTCTCTTCCATGAAAGATACCGCTTCACACAGACAGACACACATGTTTCAGATGGTTCGCAAACCTGGGTCCCTAAGAGTTAAGGGCCTTGCCAGGCAGAGCCAAGACTAGAATCTGGGGCAACGGAGTTGGGGCCAAAGCTGTCTTCTGTTCTGCTCTCCTCCTCAGCTCCTAGCCCTTGGGAAGTTCTTGGCTAAATCTCAGTCACAGGTCTCATTGTCCTCTGTTTTACAAACCTCCTGCTTGTTTGAGGGTCCCCTTTGCTGGGTCAGACCTAGCTAAGGAGCCCTCCCTTTTCATGAAGTCCATGCTTACCCCCATACACACGTATGCAAATGAGTCCCTCGCAGGGCTCTGTGGGGGCAGAGGCTCCACAGCAGAAGTGGCCTCACCTGTCTCCTCCCCAACTTGCCTCCAGGGTCCCAGCTCTACCTTGTCTTTTTCAGAATGTCCCCAAAGGGCTAGCTGACCGGAAGCAGAATGACCAGAGGAAAGTGTCTCAGGGAAGGCTGGCTCCTCGTTCTCCTACGGTTGAGAAGTCCAAAGAGATTGCAATAGAACAAAAGGAAAACTTCGATCCTCTCCAGCACTCCGAGAATACATCCAAGAGCCCAACTTCTAGTTCAAGCAGCAGTGGGAAAATGGCCCTGAATAGCCCTCAGCCTGGCCCCGTGGAGGGTGAGCCAGGGAAGCAGCTCTTGAAGACTGCCAAGGAGGGCAGCCCTCTGCCGAAAAGCCCAGCCCAGGGCTCTGGAGGGGCGGCTCCCCCAGCCCCCCAGGGGAGAGGCCCAGTTGGAGAACCAATGGGGTCCAGGGTCGGCCCTAAAGCCGAACCACAGCCACCTGTGTCCCGTCCCCCCCTACTGCGGGGGGTCTCCGGGGACAGTGGCCCTGAAGAACCCAGCTCCCGGCTACAGAAAGTATTTGCCAAGCTGCCACTGGCAGAGGAAGAGAAACGTTTTGCAGGCAAAGCCACTGGCAAGCTGGCCAAGGCACCTGGACTCAAAGACTTTCAGATCCAAGTGCAGCCTATTCGGATGCAGAAACTGACCAAGCTCCGCGAGGTGAGTTCTCTGGGGCCAACTGGGCAGGGTGTGCACTTCAGGGACCCCGGGGCTGAAGACCTCTGCGCTGAGGCTGGGCCCCAGGGCAGGGCAGCTCTGGCCCGGACTTGGACCTTGTGAGGGTAAACTCCCCCACCCTAAGAACTCAGACCCACTTGTGTGTCATCACGTTTATAAAAGTCAGTTTTAATTGCTTTTCACCCCATTTACCAGGCAGACATATATATAGATGCCACACAAAGCCCATTTCAGGGCGAGGTGGCTATGTGGAGAAACATGTGGGCCCTTCAGTCGTGGGGTGTTTTTCTCTAGCTAGAGTTGGTGGAGTGCCTGCTCCTGCCTGGGACATGCTAGACAAGGGCGAAAAAGCCCTTTCTTTTGGGATGCCCCCAGGCTTTCTCCCTGATGCCTGTTGATGAGGGATTTTAACTCCATGCATACTACCCATGAGGGCTGCTTTTCCATGGAAAATCTCTTCCAATGCCTGTGGTGTCCTCACCTTCTGTTGGCCATCAGACCAGGCACAATGGGACTCTCGCCCTAAGCAGGTTATGACTGGGGGTATCCAGAGATGTGGGAGAGAAGACAGACAAGTCCTATCTAGGTCTCTCTTCACCAGAAGGCCTACTGGGAACACAGGCTAAGGGATTCCTCAGGGTGGGGCCCAGCGCTACAGCTGGACCTGGACAAGGCTCCTCTGGGATTCTTTGCAGAGAGGCATGTAGGGCAAGGAAGAAAATGAGGTCCCCGATCGCACTCGAGCACAGGAGGAGGGGGCGTTCTGTGTTAGCAGGGACACATCTCAGCGCTGACCACTATCCATTCAGAACCTTGACAGTGCTCCATGTTGGAGGCTCAGGGAGCTGGGATCTCCTTGTGTTAACATTCTACACAGCAAATCCTACCTTGCCAGAAAGATCTAACTAGCGGATCAGCCCAGGCCCTGGAGGGCCCACCCCTGCTGGGTCACAGTCTCACATCTCTGAGGGAAGGTGGAGCCAAAGGAGCCAGACGGCCAGCCATATTTGCCTTTGTACAGGCTCCCTGACTCTATGGCCCATATAGGCAAGTTGCAGAGAACCTAGATGCTTCATCCCACTAACCACCACCCTGGCAGCTGAGCATCCTACCAGTGCTCCAATCCTGGGTGCTGAGAGCTAAGCAGACAGGTCAAGGGCCCTTGGCCATGACTTCCACTTGGATCATTAGCACCCTCTGCTGGCCTCTTCCTTTCCCTCTGTATCTGGGGCAAACCTCTCAAGTAACCTCTGCCACACTAGAAACTGAAAATCCAATGATGGCTCAAGTCACAAGGGGCCAGGAGCTCTGTCAGGTGTTTCTACTTGGGGGCCCTGGAATGGTGTAGTTGGCTTACAGCAGGTGCAAGCCTACCTGGGCTATATACCTGTGGTCAGAATCTCTTCTCGCCTGCAGCTCTGCCAGGGCAGCTATCCTCAGGCCTCATTTGTCTGGAGAGTGCAAAAACTCAAGAGGTGCATTAAAAGGCCGTCGGGGAACCAGGGGGGTGGGGAGTCACACTCATGGAAGTGGGTACTCACTGCCCAGGGCAGCAAGGTGGGAAGCTCTAGACATCTGTGAGACAAAGGCTGCTTCCAAGAGTAGCCCTATATAGACCTGGGGACCCTCTTGTCCCTAGAGCTTTCAGTTCTGCTCTTTTGACCTCCAGCCCTCCACAAACCTCAGCCATGATGTAGCTGAGCGTTCATTTACCCTGAAACCCATGGACTTATTTAAAACACAGACCATGCCAAGGGTCGTTCTTTATCTGAAGACTGTGGAGTTTCAGGGACCTGTGTGGGCTGAAGGAAGAGCTGTTTCCCTGGTGCTGCTCAGATCTCACCCTGCCATGCCTGTCCACCCACCTCTGAGGCTGCTCATTATTCCCCACTTAAGGCTGAGTGGTCACAAAACTGCCAGAAGCATCCAGTTGGTGTCATCACCTGAGATGTTGTCTTTTTCTTTTCCCACAAAGGAGCACATCCTGATGAGAAATCAGAACTTAGTGGGGCTCAAGCTGCCAGACCTTAGTGAAGCGGCTGAGCAGGAAAAAGGTAGGTGGGGTGGGGTAAGTGCTCCCTCAGGCCAGGGCTGGATTTGTCTGGCTGCATCAAGGAAAGTAGCTGTGACAACATGAGACTTCCTATCAGTGGCCTTTGTCCATCCCAGTGGTGAGTGTGGGCTGAACACAGAGTAGGCCCTCAGTAAATATTTGCATTTGTATGAATGAATCAGATTGTGTTTTCTGCCCACTCAGTGTACCTCCAGACCCCTCTCCTTCCAACTAGGCCCCAGATGGACCCTGCCAGCCTTCCCTGGGCCTTCCTGATGTCTAGAGGGTCGGAAGGGTGCCCCAGGCCTGAACTTCTGATACTTCCTTTTCGCTTTCCACTCAGAAAGCTGCCCAAATAGATCAATTCCTCTTTTTAAAGCATTAGAGCCATCTCTTGCTTTCTAAACTGCTGTCACCACAAAGTTCACACTTTAGCCCTGCCCTGCTGGGTGGCTGCAAGTCCCTTCCTCTGTGACTATAGCTCTCCACCACCCCACCCTGCCAGACTGGTCTTCAGAGCACAAGGCCTTGGTCTCCCACCCTGCCTCACCCTCCACACTCGCCCCTGCTGATGTGTTCTCTACAGTCCTCCCCCTCCTGGAGCTGGCTGACTGGTCCAGCCCTGCCCCCAGTGTCCCTAGCACCCTTCCTTGGCCCCATTCCTCAGCGTGCGTGTGTGTCAAGCCCCACTTGTAAGGCCTGTCACTGACCAGCCAGGCGTCATGGGCAAGCTGCTTAACCCTTCCAGGCCTGATCCCCGCATATGTAAAATGGAACTAAGAACAGTAGGTTGTCATGGAGATTAAATAAGTGAATGTCTTATTTAATCTCCTATTTCATCTCTTTATAAGTGCCTAAAACAGTATGGAGTAAGTGTCGTCTAGGTGTTTGCTGTTATCCCTAAACTAAAAGCCCTCAAGGGCAGGAATCTGTGTGTGTGTGTGTTTCTAATTGGTTACAATAGTGTCTGTCACTACTGGGCCCTGAGCAAGTATTTATTGAATAAACAAGTATTTATTGAATAAACCAGATGTAGCAGGGGAGTGGAGACAGGTACATAATCTGTAACCGTAACCATGGTTCCCTGAGGTTATGGCAAAGGAATGAGGGTGAGCTCAGAGGGATGAGTGTTTCCAGTAGGCTCTTCCCCCTTGCAGAGCCACCTTCCTACGGCCCCACACCCTGAGGCCTCTGTCCACGCTGTCTCCCTCCTGCTGTGCTATAGGCCCTTCCCTCTCAGTCACATCATACCTGTCCCTTAAAGCAATGGATGAGTCCCGCCAACTCTGTAGTCCTCTTTTCCCTATTCTCTTTTGTATTTCACTGTGTATCCTACTCCTTTGTGTGTGGGGGGGTGGTTATTTTAGTAAATATATATAATATTTACTGTTTGTAAGTATACAGTTCAGTGGCAGTAAGTGCATGCTCACTGCTGGGCAAACTATCACCACTATCCATTTTCATAACTTTCTCATCATCTTGAACTGAGATGCTTGTACCCATTAAACAGTAACTCAGTCCCTCCCTCCCTCCTGGTAATCACCATTCTACTTTCTGTCTCTCTGTATTTGACCATTGTAGGTCCTTCAGAGAAATGGAACGGAACCCTACAGGATTTGATCCTTTGTGTCTGGTTTGTTTGTTTTTAGCAAGCAAAAACTTGCTCTGTTGCCCAGGTTGGAGAATGGTGTTGCAATCATAGCTCACTGCAACCTGGAACTCCTGGGCTTAAGTGATCTTCCTGCCTAAGCCTCCCAGCAGCTGGGAATACAGGTGCATGCCGCCACACCCAGCTAATTTTTTTACTTTGGGGAGAGACAGTGTCTCACTATATTGAGCAGGCTGGTCTTGAATTCCTGGCCCGAAACAATCTTCCTACCTCAGCCTCCCAGAGTGTTAGGATTACAGGCATGAGTCACCATGCCCAGCCTTGTGTCTGGTTTATTTCATTTAGCAAAACATCCTCAAGGTTTATCCATGTTATCCTACTCCTTTTAATCCCAGTCATAATAAATAAATTTCCTATAGCTTTTTACAAAGTATAAATCATTTTCCACCTCTGATTTCAGCTAACCCTCCCAATAAACTAAGAGAGGCAGGGATTCTTGCCCTCATCTTACAGTTGAGGGTCCTGCCCCCAGACCCAATGATTTCCTAACTCCAAGCCTCATGGCTTTGCCATCACACAAGCAGTTTTGAGACTTTTTGTTCTAGCTGTATGACATTTCAGATAAGTTAATCCTTAGAACACCAGTATGTAGAGGAGAGGCAAGCGGGGTTGCTCTCGTTGAAGGTGACAGGAGAGCTTGGATCTGCACCTTCTGAAACTCTCTCCCTTTCCACTGCGGCCCCAAGGTACCTCAGTGGACCCTGGGCATCAAACAGCACAATGTGAAAACCTTTGCCCCACTTCAAGCCTCCTGGGGCCGTCTCAGCATAAAAGCTCTCTGTGGTGGATTGTTGTTTGGAAGTGTCCAGGGTGTCACCAGAGCCCCTGCTCTGAAATACGGTAAAACACAAGAAGGTTCCCGGAAGTAAAAACCTTTTGTAAATGTTTTTAAAATATTAACCACCTTTAGAAGAATCTCTTAAAAATGTATTATAGAATATTTGACTTTTAATTTACTAAAGTACATTTAAAAACTAGGAAAAAAATTTGTCTTGAAATTTCACTCACAATCCCATAAATTCTAAAAAAGTAACCATTTTTATTCTTTCCAATATTAACCCATACTTATAATTTTTTTTGCAGTTGACGAATAGATATAACCTCCTGTGTTTTTTTGTGTATTATATAACTAATTCTATGTATTTGGACTCATTCTCATTCATCATTTAATGGATGAATAATTCCTTTGTATTGCTGTATCTATTATTGGATATTTCAGATGTTTATAGTTCTTAGCCTGTGATTAATAACCCTACTGTAAACAATTATGTACTGGTAGGTTTTTTTATTTCTTCCTTTAAGTTACTCCCTGGGGATAAATTCCCAGACTTGAGATTCACAAGGTCAAAGTGTAGAAGCATTTGGAATAACCAAATTATTTACAAAGAACTATGCTGCTGGCAAAGACTGAGTTGTACTTCTTTCTCTTAAACATTACCAGCACTGGACTTTGCTTTTGCTCTTTATTGGTCAGAATATAGTAAGAATAATCAAGAATAACAATTATAATGTGTTTTTGGTTATTAGTGTGATGCCATTTCATTTCAATTTGTTAAAGTTCAAATTTAATCTTTTTTTTTTTTTTTGAGACAGAGTCTCACTACATCGCCCTTACTAGAGTGCTATGGCATCACAGCTCACAGCAACCTCAAACTGTTGGGCTTAAGCAATTCTCTTGCCTCAGCCTCCCAAGTAGCTGGGACTATAGGCGCCCACCACAGAGCTGGGCTATTTTTGTTGTTGTTATTGTTGTTTAGCAGGCCCAGGCAGGCTTCAAACCTACATTTGCCTTGTTTCTTTTTCTGTCATCCTTTTTTTTTTTTGCTATGTATCCATTTGGGCCTTGGGCTTTTTTTGTTGGTAATATACATAAACTTTATATACATCATAAATATGAACCCTTCATTGGCTGTATTTTCTCAGTGTTTTCATTCAATCATTTTTTAATTTCTATTAAGTTTTATATTTCAGAAGAATTATAAAAAATTAATATAATCTCGTTTGCCTATTTTTCCTTTGAGAAGTCTTTCATTATTTCAATCATTAGAAAAATATTACTTCTCCCTAGTTGGGATAACAGATATATTTTCTACTGGTTTATCATTTGATTTATTTATATTTATTTTGCTAATACTTCTGAAATTTATTTTACGATATGAGTATTTTAATATTTAACATCCTCTTACCTCAGAAATATTTTGACTGTTTTTCTTTTGTGGCTTAGATGTATGTTACCTTTTTCTTTATATTACTATAATACCAAAGACTGGTCCTGGACTCCTGATGCTGTTTTATTCTGATCAGTACCATATCATTTTAATTTATTGCCACCTTGTAATAGTTCTAGTGGGCAGTGGGGTTAGTTCTCCCTCATTGCTCATCTTCAGAATAATTGTTGATATTCTAGATACAGGCACTCCCCAGGTTACAAACAAGAGAGGTTGTGTAGGTTTGTCCATAGTTGAATTTAGATGTCAATCGAGAGAGGTACATTTACCTATTACCTATAATAACCTCTGTTCATAAATGCAAGTTGAACATCAGTTGATGCTTGTAACTCAAGGGCTATCTTTATAGAGAGTCAGTGCAAAATAACAGAGCAACTAGACAGAAGCCTGACGATAGACTTGAATTCATGTCCCAGTCCAGACACCAGTCAACAGACTCTTTTTTTCTTTTTTCTTTTTTGGCTGGGCTGGGTTTGAACCCACCACCCCCAGTGTATGGGTGTATGGGACCGGTGCCCTACTCTTTGAACCAGTCACCAACCAAGTCAACAGACTCTTTTTTTTTTTTTGAGACAGAGCCTCAAGCTGTCGCCCTGGGTAGAGCGCTGTGGCATCACAGCTCACAGCAACCTCCAACTCCTGGGCTCAAAGGAGTCTCCTGCCTCTGCCTCCCAACTAGCTGGGACTACAGGCGCCCGCCACAACGCCTGGCTTAATTTTTGGTTGCAGCCGTCATTGTTGTTTGGCGGGCCCAGGCTGGATTTGAACCCGCCAGCTCAGGTGTATGTGGCTGGTGCCTTAGCTGCTTGAACCACAGGTGCCAAGCCTCAACAGACTCTTGAACATGTTCCTCAATCTTTCTGGGCCATCATTCCCATTTGACATCGATGTCATTTTGTATAACGTCTGAATTGCCATTGCTCTAAAGCTACACACTGTTCTCAGAAGAACTGATCCAGTTTTGTTTGCTTTACAGGTTGTAGACCTATAAATGACTGAATTTGCAAACATTTAGTTCTTCTCCAGGCACATGGTTTATCCCTCTATTAATTTAGATATTTCTTTCTCCTCTAGAAGGTTTGTTCTTTGTACACATCTCCTATGTCTCTTATTGGAGCACATTCTGTGTGGTTTATACTTTTGCTTGTTTGTTTAAGAACATTCTTTTTTCATTAGATGTTTTAGCTGATAATTAGTGGCATAGATGAATGTTGCTTGCTGTGCTATAACCAGCATTTTTTTGTGTAATACAATTATTAATAAATGGTAGAGTGATTACTACAGTGATTAACTGGCGGTGTTATTATAACTACAGTGATTATTACATGCCAGATATTGTGCTAAGCACTTGACAATATTCATTTAATGCTCACAACAAGGTTGGGAGGTGGCCTTATAATGCCCATTGTACAAATGAGGAAGTTGAGGCTCAGGGAGGTTCTGGTTATGTGGTTTTTAATTGCTAAAGCCGGAACTGGAACTCGGATGTGTCTAATTTCAAAGGCTCTTGACAACTTTGCAGAAAAAGCTTTTTTCAAATTTGCAATCAAACCATGTCATTTTAATTTTATCCAATTTGAGAGTTGTATGCCATGTATATTTCTCTGTATATGTTTCATTACTTTAGCAACATTCTCTAACTCAATAATGGTAACAAGGAGAACATTTGCCTTGTTTCTCTTTCTTTTTCTTTTTCTTTTTTTTCTTTTGAGGCAGTGTCTCACTCTGTTGCCCTCAGTAGAGTGGCGTGATGTCACAGCTCACAGCAACCTCAAACTCTTGTGCTTAAGTGATTCTCTTGCCTCAGCCTCCCAGATAGCTGGGACTACAGGCACCTGCCACAATGCCCAGCTATTTTTAGAGACCAGGTCTTGCTCTGGCTCAGGCTGGTCTTGAACTAGTGATCTCAGGCAATCCACCCACCTTGGCTTCCCAGAGTGCTTGTATTATAGGCATGAGCCACTGAGCCCAGAGTGTTTCTTTCTTTTCTTTTTTTTTTTTTTTTTAGACAGTCTTACTTTATTGCCCTCGCAATAAAGCAAGCTCACAGCAACCTCTACTTCCTGGGATTAGGCAATTCTGTTGCCTCAGCCTCCCAAGTAGCTGGGACTACAGGTGCCCGCCACAACGCCCGGCTGTTTTGTTGTTGTTGTTGTTGCAGTTCGGCCAGGGCCGGGTTCGAACCCGCCACCTTCAGTATATGAGGCCAGCGCTCTAACCACTGAGCCACAGGCGCCGCCCGTGTTTCTCTTTCTTTTTTTTTTTTTTTTTTTCCTATTTCTTTTTTGTAGAGACAGAGTCTCACTTTATGGCCCTTGGTAGAGTGCCGTGGCCTCACCCAGCTCACAGCAACCTCCAACTCCTGGGCTTAGGTGATTCTCTTGCCTCAGCCTCCCGAGTAGCTGGGACTACAGGCGCCCACCACAACGCCCGGCTATTTTTTTTCCTATTAACATGCTTTATTTATTTATTTTTATTGTTGGGGAAACATTGAGGGTACAAAGAACCAGGTTACGCTGCTTGCATTTGTTAGGTAAAGTCCCTCTTATAATTGTCACACATGGTGTGTCACACACCAAGACCCTTCTGTCCTTCTCTCTCTCCCTCCCCCACCACGTACTAGCATCAATTTGTCCTCATATCAGAATTGAGTACATTGGATTTTTCTCCATTTTTTGTGATGATTTACTAAGAAGAATGTGTTTCAGCTCCATCCAGGTTAATACAACAGATGTAAAGTCACCATCTTTTTTAGTGGCTAAATAGTGTTCCATGGTATACATATACCATAGCTTGTTGAACCATTCCTGGATTGGTAGGCATATAGGTTGTTTCCACACTTTGGCAATTGTAAATTGAATTGCAATAAATAGTGTATTACATTGCAAATGTCCTTATGATAAAATGATTTTTTTTTTTTATTGTTGGGGATTCATTGAGGGTACAATAAGCCAGGTTACACTGATTGCAATTGTTAGGTAAAGTCCCTCTTGCAATCATGTCTTGCCCCCATAAAGTGTGACACACACCAAGGCCCTACCCCCCTCCCTCCGTCCCTCTTTCTGCTTCCCCCCCATAACCTTAATTGTCATTAATTGTCCTCATATCAAAATTGAGTACATAGGATTCATGCTTCTCCATTCTTGTGATGCTTTACTAAGAATAATGTCTTCCACTTCCATGTTTCTCTTTCCTATTGAAAATTTTTT
Organism: Nycticebus coucang; assembly: GCF_027406575.1. NCBI lineage: Eukaryota > Metazoa > Chordata > Mammalia > Primates > Lorisidae > Nycticebus > Nycticebus coucang. Next base: position 53,998,352 of record NC_069793.1, read on the forward strand.
TCTGTTTTTCTCTTTCTGATCAAGCTTGTATTTTGATCATTAATGGCACAGATGATGTCTTAAATAGATGTACTATTTTAATTTTATATTTATATTATAAAATATAAGATATAGAATATAGAATTATTTCATATCTTATCCTTTTTAAGGAAATATTCTTTACTTCCAAGTTTCAAGATTTGTGGTGAATTATATCAAATGTGCTTCGAATACCTATTAGAAAAAGTCATATGTATTATATATCATTTAATATATTTGTTTCCATATATAGGAGCAAACACTCGTGGTACTAGAATAAAACTAATTTGGGACCAGGTACAATAGTTCATACCTATAATTCTAGTACTTGGGGAGGCTAAGATAGGAAGATTTTTTTTTTTTTTGAGACAGAGTCTCAAGCTGTCACCCTGGGTAGAGTACAATGGTGTCATCCTAGTGCACAGCAACCTCAAACTCTCAAGCAATCCTCTTGCCTCAGTTTTTGTATTTTATTTTGCTCAGGCTGGTCTCTAACTGGTGAGCTCAAGCAATCCACCTGCCTCGGCCTCCCAAAGTACTAGGATTATAGGCATGAGCCACAGCACCCAGCCCTAAGGGAAGATTTCTTGACATCAGGATTTTAAGACCAGCTGAACAAGATTCCATCTCTACAAAAAATAGAAAAATCAGCCGGGCATGGAGGCATGTGCCTATAGTCCCAGCTACTTGTAAGTTGAGGTAAGAGGATCACTTGAACTCAGCAGTGTGAGGGTGCAGTGAGCTATGATAACACCATTGTACTCTTGCCCAGGTAGCAGAGCAAGACCCTATCTCAAAAACAAAACAAACCCCCAACTCATTTGGTCATGGTGCATTTGCTTTTATATACTACCAAATTCTATATACCAGCATCTCTTTTAAAGTATTCTATAACTTTCCTACATTAGATAAGATCTAAGTAGCTGTGACATAGACCCCAAATATGAGACTGTGTAGGACAGAGAAGATTGTGTCACTCTCAGGTGACAGTTCTAAAGGAAGCTGAGGTTAACAGCTGGCTGTGCTCCATGTGATCATTTGAGGGCCCTAGTTTCTCCCCAGTTGTCATTTTGCCGTGCTCTGAGGTATCAGACTTGATACAAAGTCAAAGCTGGACCACAGGCAAATCTGGGTTCCCATTTAAGGGAATGAGAGAGTGAAATTCCAGAACAGATTTTTTTTTTTTTTTTTAAAGAGGATGTGGGTTGCACACATCCCATTAGCTCCCTTTGCATGGATGATGACACGGTCACATGGGTATTTCTAGCAGCAAGGGAAGCTGGAGAACATGATTGCTGGTGGAATAGCTAGCCAGATGCCTAGATAAAACTCCATTCATTCATATGGAAGGAAAGGGGAAGGCAAATTTTGGCGGACGTTAAGGTACCCTTATCACAGTTAGTTTTTTAACTATTTTGTAGTATTATGTAAGGAATACTAAATACAGATACTTTGATCCATCTCTCATTAATGTTATTTCTACTTTTTCCCCTGTTACAAGCAATATTATAATAACACTTTTACGTGAACCTTTCCAGATCTGCATGTTTTACACTTAAGAGCCAAAAGGCTGAGAAGTGACAGATCTGCATGGGAAAACACACAGTTCTATCTGTTCCTGTTTCAGCATCTTCAGAGGCTTCTTTCCACTCTTAGGATGAGCACTCGAATCCTCAGGAGAATCTACAAGGCCCTGGTGGTTTTTCCTAGAAGTGAAATTGATTGATCAAGAGGTATTTACATTTAAATGTATATAAGGGCTGTCCAGAAAGTACCCAGCCATGTACTATGAAAAAGAGAGATACATGACTGGATACTTTCCAGGCAGCCCTGCATATACCTACTGCCAAACTAGCTTACAAAAAATTACACTAATTTAGATACCCACTACCTGTAGCAAAACCTCACCATCCAATATTAGTAGGGCATAAGTTAGATCTTAGAAGTAAAATTATCAGGTAAATGAATTTGACTTTTTAGTACCAAATTAAAAAAAATAAAATGAAGCACATTTCAATAAATTCACACTCCTTCTCATTTTCTCTCAGTTCTAGGGTCTGGTTGGTTAAGAGCTTAAGCTTCATCATTTACCAGCTGCATAGCCCCAGTCAACTTTCTAGTTCTCTTGATGCCTCAATTCATCTTTAAAATGGGCATACTAGTAGTACCTACTTCACTGAGCTGGTGTAATATTTTTATTTAATATTGGTCTTTATTCTAGCAGGAATCTGACATTTTAATTTCTGTCTTTGAGGTGGTGGAGCTCTATCTTGCAGGCCAAATGGGACATTCTTGTACTCTGCACTCCACAGTACGTAGGACAGTGTTGGAGATGTGGTGGGCACTATGGGTGATTAATATCTGCAGAGTTATGTTTTCCGTTTCTTCTATTCTGCAAGCCCCATAAAAGATCCCCATCCCCTCTTAGACCCAGGACAGAAGGCTTTGGGAGCATTTTAGGAGAGCTGGATCAGAGAGTATTCATAGACTCCAAATACAACTGTGTATGAACTCATGGAGAAAACTTGGGTCTCATAGGATGCTTCTTGGCTCCCCCTTTGAGAGATGGGGAAATATCCTTATCAGAACATTCTGGAGACTTTAAGAACTTTGGCTTGCCTTCGTTTTCTGAAGACTGGGAGGTTCATTTCCATCCTGCATTTGGTGTTTCCGACAACCCAATCGGTTCCCTTCTCAGGAACTACATTGTATGATGTTTGGTCTTTCGTTGTTTGCAGGTTATTTTAAGCTAAAGATGTAAGACTAAATGTGGGCCAGTTCCTGGGGTGTGTGCTGCAGACACATTAGGTGAAAAAGGCTCAGGCATTGCCATGGCATTGGCCTTCACCCAAGGATAGGGCCTTGTCTTGGCCACAGTTGTCAGTCCCCTGGACCATCTCAATAGCCTCCTACCTGGTCCCTCTGCCTGTACTCCTGACCTTCACCCAACTCACACCACAGCCAACACAGCAGCCAGAGGAATCTCTAAAACACAAATTCAGCATCTTCAGAGGCTTCTTTCTGCTCTTAGGATGAGCACTTGAATTATCAGTAGAAACTGCAAGGCCCTGGGTGGTTCAGTCCTAATTATCCTTTGTTCGACAACTGGTTCTTTCTCTTCCTCAGGCTTGGCATGTGCTGTTCCCTCTATATGGAATGTTCCTCCTTTCCTCCTCTTCGCCTAATGAATCCCCATTCAATCTTTAGATATCTGCTCAAATGTCACATTTGGGACCCTAGTTTTCTAGGGAAGGCCTTTCTGGTCCCTTTAGATCTCTTGTCTTTTATCAAATCTATCGTAGTGTGAAATAAATGTTTGGCTGTTTTTCTGATTAATCTGTCTCCATAGATAATCTCACAGAGAGCAGTGGCTTATCAATTTTGCTTAGCTTTGTATCCCTAACTCCAACCACATTGCCTAGGACATAATAAGCACCAATAAATATTAAATAAGTGTATGAATGAGTGAGCTCACCTTTGCTGTCTAGGGGAAGAGTGTAGACAGAGTATAGAACATAAAGTACCTAAGAATGAAGAGAACCAGCCAGCTCAGTAGGGGTGAGTCAGGGAGGGTTTCCAGGAGGAACAGCTTTGAGCCAAGGAAGAAAAAGTCACTCCAAGCAGGGGAACAGCAGGAGCAACGGCATGCAGGCTTCTTCTAGTAGTGGGATGTTTCAGGAACAGAGGAATGGCATGTGAACCACATGTGAGCTATATGTTCCAGAGTTGAGCAGCAGGGCTGGAACTATGGGCTGGGGCCTGGGAGGCTGAAGGCTTTGAGGGCCAATTAATGAGTCTGAATTTCCTTTAGGACACTGAAAAGCCAAAAAAGCCTGTAGGTAAGGAAGCAAGTTCAATCTATGCCTTAGAATAATTCTTCTGGACAGATTTTAAAGGCTGGTATGAAAATCAGTGGCTGGAGATAGGGTGACCCCAAGTTAAAGGTGAGAGGCAATAAGATGGTAGGGCTTTGGGGTGACAGTTTGAGAGCTCTTTGGAGATGGAACTGTGGGGCAGTGTCTGCTTGGAATGCAGAAGCAACATAGGTACCCTGAGTAAGTTTAGGCTTGGATAGTTTGAATAACTGGCAGGCTCTAGGCTATAGAGGTGGTCCCTAGTTGTCAGTTACCTGGCCCTGAGATGATTTAGGACAAGGAAATATTGGCTTGGTATGTGAGAATTTGATAAAGGAGGTGGTTGAACGAGTGGGTTCTGAATTGGTTGGTTTGTATTTCAAAGACCCACTTGAGGGGAGAATTGTTTTCTACCTCTAGGAATTAGCTAGTTCTAGGAGGGCAAGTCTCTCCAGGATTAAGGCTCCAAATGCCAGATCATCAAGAGTACAGAAATTGAGAACACTTAGTCACTGCAATGATACCTACAGACTTTCTGTGGGATAAGAGGAGAATGGCAGCATTTCTTTCCACCTAAATATTTCTTCCTATCTTTCTATTTATACCTCTACACATGTTGAATTCTTCTTTGTGTATCTTCCAGGTTATAACATTTACATTTCTATTTTGTGACCATGATTTCTGCAGTTGCTTAGCCTTAGACTTAAATGTAAAAGGATTTCATGCTCATCACTAGTCCCTTTACCACAACTCACTGTTCCCAAGCTTATTATTTTGATTTATGTCTTGTTTATCTGGACTTCATTTTCCAATAGTTTCCTTGGAAGGGTTCAGAGGGGCTATGTTCCCTGAGTTCTGGTATGTTTAAAAATTTCATCTTATTCTTGAAGGACAGCTTACATAGTTATGAAGTTCTTGGCTGACTCTTTTCTTCAGGGCTATGTACATGTTGCTCTACTATGTTCAATGTTGTAGGGAAGACTGGGAGCAGCTGATTTTTAGAACCCCTTAAGCCTCACCTTCCCCTGTAGATATCTGTCTTTTCTCTCAGAGGCTAGCTAGAGAAGCATTTCTATATATGTATATATTTTTTTCCATGGTGTGTTCTCTCAAACTGCAGGTTCAACTTTTTCTTTAATGAGGAAAATTTTTCTTCTGTTATATCTTTGAATATGTTTTGTGTTCCTTTTTTGTTTGTTTCATTTACTACTCAAGAGACAACATAATCTGTGAAATGGTATTCAGTGTCTTAACTCCATTATTTCATCTCTAACTATTTCAATCTTTCTCTCCCTCTTTACATTACTTGTGATCACTCAATCTCTCACACTGTTTTCATTAAGTCAGTTTGAAGCTATATCTGTTTTATTCCTTCATTTTACGACGTTGGTTATGTTTTTATTTTCCAATTTCTTGATTAGTTCTGTTATTTGGGTCTTCAATTCATTTCTTAAAAGAGCAATCTTTTTCTTCCATTATTATATGATCTTCTCATCCCAGCTCCAATTTCTTATTTTTACTTTTTTCAGGTCCTAATTTTTCCTACAGCCAAAGCATTTGTGGTGTATATTTTAAGCACAAAAATGTACTTTTGCATTTTCTAATGTGTTTCTTGTAGCTATGTTTCCATCCTGACATCTGTCTCCTGCATATTTCTCTTTTTCCTTCCTTTCTACCTTCCTTCCTCTTTTGACTATGGTATTTTTGTATAGTTGCCATTCTATTTATTTTTATTGTATTTCTTTTTGATCTTGTTATTTCTACCTTGATGTTCTCTTTTCCAGATATATTGTATAGGTTAATTTTTATTGATCCTCTGCTACCTTATCTGTGATCTCTTTGTCTTCTCTTCAGTACTTTAGTTGAAGATTATGTATTTTGTGTCTGTTTTGTTATTGATTGGGTAGTGTGGAAAAGGGGAAGTTCAGATAGAGCCGTGTGTGTAGAGTTAGTTTCTGCTCTTTTTCTGTAACTTGGTTTATAACCTAAAACTTGAGTTTATTATCTCAAATTGAGGGCATATCTTATTCCCTTGGGTGGGTGATAGTGGCTTTTACATTGTTTCCCAATTCAGGATAGAATTGTAGAGACAACCTGCCTGGGTGTTTATTTTCCAGGCTTGACTCAATTCTTCACAGCAGCCATTCACTCTCCTACCAATAAAGGAAGGAAAAGATAGATAATATCCCAGGGCTACTTCAGCCACTGTATTTTAGAGTAGGGGAGGGCATGGTGGTGACATCAGTTTTGGCTTTCCATGTGTGTCCTGCCATTCACACCATCAGAGGGGCTTGATTTCTTTTTTCTTTTTCTTTTTTTTTTTTTTGCCTTGTTGGGAATATTGTCTTTTTTTTTGTTATGGGGGATTCATTGAGGGTACAATAAGCCAGGTTACACTGATTGCATTTGTTAGGTAAAGTCCCTCTTGCAATCATGTCTTGCCCCCATAAAGTGTGACACACACCAAGGCCCCAACCCCCTCCCTCCGTCCCTCTTTCTGCTTTTCCTCCCCCCCCATGACCTTAATTGTCATTAATTGTCCTCATATCAAAATTGAGTACATAGGATTCATGCTTATCCATTCTTGCGATGCTTTACTAAGAATAATGTCTTCCACTTCCATCAGGTTAATACAAAGGATGTAAAGTCTCCATTTTTTTTAATAGCTGAATAGTATTCCATAGTATACATATACCACAGCTTGTTAATCCATTCCTGGGTTGGTGGGCATTTAGGCTGTTTCCACATTTTGGCGATTGTAAATTGAGCTGCAATAAACAGTCTAGTACAAGTGTCCTTATGATAAAAGGATTTTTTTCCTTCTGGGTAGATGCCCAGTAATGGGATTGCAGGATCAAATGGGAGGTATAGCTTGAGTGCTTTGAGGTTTCTCCATACTTTCTTCCAGAAAGGTTGTACTAGTGGGGCTTGATTTCTTTACTTTGTTTTTGGTTTCCCTTTCTGGCAAACCCCTCCATTTTATTCAATATAATTAACTCTAATAGAATACTACATAATCTGCCTGGTGATTACACAGTGGCTCACAGTTGTAATCCTACCACTTGGGTATCCAAAGCAGTGGGATTGCTGGAGGTTAGGTGTTTGAGACCAACCTGAGAAAGAGCAAGACCACATCTCTTCCAAAAGTAGAAAAAATTAGTGAGATGTTATAGTATGTGGCTGTATAGTAAGTTTCAGCTACTGGGGAGGCTGAGGCAGGGAGAACTACTTAAGCATATTGTGAGCCGTGATGACACCACTATACTCTACCTTGGAGCAACAGTCTGTCTCTAAAAAAAAAAAAAAAACTGTGCAATCATTCTGCCTTTCCTACTCTCCCCTCCTTACCAGTAAGAAAAGCAAAATGGCCTAGGCAGTGTTTCCCTCTCTTTGAAGTGTTGGTATGGTGGAATGGAGAACCTTCTGCTCTAGGGAAACTCTGAATTTCCTCTACCAGCTGCCTATTCACCCCTCCATCCACTTCCCTTCCCATCTGCGCTGTTGCACTTTTTGTCAGAATTTTTCCTCTCACATCTTCCTGTCCACACTGATTCTTTGGGGGCGGGGGGAGGAAAAAAGGGTTATGAGGGTGGGAGCTCTACATGTATTTATGGTATTTCTTTCTCTGGTCATTATTTTTAAAGACTATTATCTTTTTCTTTATTGGAGAAGGGATGTGTTTTTAATTGGTTAGTTAATTTATTTATTTTGTTACTTTGGTTGAATTCAAGAGGAGAGTGGTTAGTTCTGGGATCCACTAATTCTGGTATCACTCTTTAGGCACGATTTTAACAAGGGCTAGAAGCTCTGCCTTCTTTGTTGGCTCAATCTAGGAGACTTTTCTAGGGAGAAACTACAGGCATGGATTTCACTTGGATTATTAGACCTTGTATGTTTTACAATCATGTAGATTTCTCAGCAACCTGTTCCTCATTTGGCTTTGGAAGGATGCGGTAGAGATACAAAAAGTAGAGGGAGACCGGAAGGGCCACAAGGTTTACTGTGTCAGAAAGCAGTGCCAGGACAGAATCCAAGAGGTAGCTCAGAGAACTTCCTGTTCTCAATATCTAAAGAAGGATTGCTGACTTCCCTATCTCAGACAGCTGACTCTCCAGCTTTTGCTTAGATATCTTGAGTACTAGGGGACTCATGAACACCATTTTGTTATTGGAAAGCTCAAAGTATGTATAAACATTCTTCATGTTGAGCCAGACAGCATCCCACCCTCTTGCTTCCTGGTTGGTCTTGGTGAGGCTTCTAGTTACATGATCCCCAATCTTAGCTCTTCATTTATTTTGTTTTGTTTTATTTTATTTTATTTTTTCAGACAGAGTCTCACTTTGTCACCCTTGGCAGAATGTCATGGCATCATGAGGCTCACAGCAACCTCAGACTCTTGGCCTCAAGCGATTCTGTTGCCTCAGCCTCCCAAGTAGCTGGGACTACAGGTGCCTGCCACAACACCCAGCTATTTTTAGAGATGGGGTCTTGCTCTTGCTCAGCCTGGTCTCAAACCTGTGAGCTTAGGCAATCCACTTGCCTTGGCCTCCCAGAGTCCTGGGATTACAGGCATAAGCCACTGTGCCCAGCTGTGTTTCATTTTAGCTCTTTAGATGACTACCACCACTGCCTACAGTCCTGACCTCTAGCCTAGACTATAATCCTGGAAAATTATTGAGCAAGTTGTAAAGTTGCTAGGTTGAAAGCCTTGAGATGTAGTAAAACATATGGATAAATACAAAGTGCCACATGAAAATGTCAAGAAACCATTGTACAGGTTTTTTCTTGATTTTGCGCAAGTAAAGAGTTTTGAGAGTTTTGCTTAATCCTAAATACACTCTGACTGAGCCCAGCATCAGGCATACAAGTCTATGCTGCATGAAAAACAAACCTCAGTGCGAGGAACATCTGCCATTGTCCTCCTATGTAGGAGCTTGTTAGAGGACATCTGGTCCTCTGGGACAGCAACAAATCAAAATGTGTGCAGGCAGGGGATGATATCTAGGGGCCGTGGGCTTCAGAGTGCCATTGGCAACATGGGGTTAGAGCCTAGAAAAGTGAGGCTTTGGAGAGGTACAAGAGCCATCATCAAATGGGGGAGAGATATACGGGAAAGAGAATACCTGGTTCGTTCTTTCTGCCTTCAGAGCCCAGACCCAGCATAGTTTTAAGGTGAGGGAGGCTGTTTATTGTCACTGTTGCCTAGGAGGCATCTATATTTCCTGAGGTCTGTAAAAGATTTAATGACTTTAGCTTTATTCTGGAAAATCACTAATCTACAAGGTAAGGAACCAGAAGCTGATTTCTGAACAGGACACAGAAGATAGAACATTTGGATTCATCAGAGGAAGAATAATTGGACAACAGAACTCATGAGAAGCCTATCAAAGAGATAGTTTTTCCAAACATTATAGACGAACAGCCAACCAACTTCCAGTTACCAGCTTGATACCGTGGGGAGCAATAGGAAGACAGAATTTAGAGCAGGTAGACCTTGGTTTGAAGACTGGCTATGCCATCTGCTGCTTCCATGACCTTGAGCAAGATATTTAACCTTGCTGAGTCTTGATTTACTCACGTGTAAAATAAGATGATTCAGTTATGGGTCACTGTGAGGATAAAGTTAGATGGCTTTATAACTAGGTACTTTAAATGTTAAAACTCTTCCTTGTCCCCTGAAGCTAGTTTCTAATTGTCCTACTGTAGTTTCAAAGAGACATTTTATAAGTAAGCACTGTTATTTTCCAGGGCTTCCTTCTGAACTCTCCCCAGCTATTGAGGAAGAAGAATCAAAGACTGGCTTAGATGTTATGCCTAATATTTCTGACGTGCTGCTGCGCAAACTACGGGTCCACAAGAGTCTGCCTGGAAGGTAAAATCAGAGTGTGGGTTGCTGAAGACACTGTACTGAGTGGCTGTCATGTTGAATTCTAAGTGGGTCACAGAGGAGCACTAGTCTTGATTCTTAACCCCATAAGGGCCAAAGTTCAGTGGTCTAGGAAGGGATAATGCATCCAAAACAAAAAGAATAATGGAAGGGTATTTTCAACTCAAAAAGTAGGTTCATAGGTGGGAACAGCCTCTGAGGGCACAAGATCCACCAGAAGCTTGTGGCAGCAGAGAATAGGCTATGGGCTTTGGGCCAGGAGACATGGGTTTCAGTCCCAGTTACCCCAGTTAGCTGTGACTGGGAGAGTGTAGGTCTGATATCTGCATAGATAAAGATGTGGGACATTGGAACCACGTGATGAAGGAGCAGTTTGGAACATAAAATGAGAAGAGAGAGCACTACGGAGCAATAAATAGGGTGGGTGGGTGCCTTCAGGTATGGTCTCAGCCAAGCCCACCAACCTGGAGACTAAACAGTTGTGTGGGGTGGGGGTAAGGCCATTGGGGAGCAACCAGGCATAACAAAGCTCCAAGATTTGGGGGTATGTGTGAAAGAATGAACTTTGCCCAGTGAGTGTGACATGTGCGAATACCTTGTGGTAATCACCTAAAACATAGTCATCAGGGCAATACTCAGAGGAACTTAGTGTCCAGGCCAATATCAGGAAAAGTGCTATAAATAAGTGAAAGCAGGCTGCATCCACGGTTTGCCTGGTGGAAGGCAGTGAAGGGGCACGCAGAGGCAGGAATCCAAGGACAGGCATCCTCAGCATGTTTTGCATGCTGTGTCTCTTTCTGTATGTGTGACAACTCAGGAGAAAAGGAAGATTTTGCTTTGTCTCAAAGTGACACACAGGCAAGTGACAGAGTAAGGGATTGAACCCAAGTGGGCTGATTCCTGATCATCTGGCACCGGGGCCTGTCAAAAGTACCAAAACAGACATCAGTGCTCTTCGGTCTGCAAGGAGCAGGGCTGGTCGGGAGTACGGTTGGCTTATTTCTCATCAGTAAAGTTGAAAATAATTGGTTTGATTATGGAATGCCCCAAACTCCCCCAGGAGAAGCCCAGTGAGCAGACAGATCAAGCTTCCCTGAGTAAGTAAATAGCTACCAGCTACATAGCACACGCCCAGGCTGAGCCTACAAAGACTGCATAGTCCAGGAAGGTGACCAGCTTCTGAAACGTGTGGTCTGGGATCTTAGACTGAGATCAATGTAGCCACCATGCATTGTTTAAACAGCCGCGTTGTCTATCTCCAGCTTCCCTGCCCCAGCCATGAACCCAGCTCCCCCTCTCCTAGTGTCAGAAGAGGCTCTTTCCAGCTGGGCCCTTGTTCAGAGCTTGGGATAGATGGGCACAACTGTCATGTAAGATTTGTTATCCAACAAAAGGAAGCCAGAGCTTCGGGATTCTTCCCCCAGCAGAAGTATGGGAAGATTACACTTGAGTTTCATATGAGGAAGAACCTGGTTTCATGTCAAGGGGAGGTGGAGCCATAAGGTCAGCAAACTGAACAGGTTCAGTAGAAAAAGTAGGTCTAAAACCCAGATTAGGGACATGGCCTGGGTTGGTTAACAAGAGTCCAAAGTGGAAATGCCACTGGGTGAGGTAGCTGTAGGTCAAACACTAAAAGGATGCAGGCACGTAATCAACATGTGTCCATTGAGTGTCTATTCCATGCCAAACATTAGAATGAACAAGCACAGTCCTTGCTCTCCTGCAATCACATTCTAGGTAGGGAGACAAATAACACTATTTAAGTAACTGAATGAATGATTTGAAATAAAGTTGCTAGAAAGACCATCAAATGGGACACACAGAGTAACATGAGAGTGAAACATTGGGTAGAGGGGTCAAGGGAGGCCTCTGTGATGAGATGAAAACTAATTTGAGACAAAAGCCATCCATGCAAAGATTTTGGTGAAGAAATTTCCAGATTTCCAGAGAGAAGAATAGAGATTTCCACAAATGGTGAAACTATACAGCCACGTACAGAAGAGTGGAGTTGAAACCCTGCCTCACACAATGGGCACAAATTAGCTCAAAGTGGATCAGAATCCTAAATCTAAGAGAAAATGGTATGAAACTCTTAGAAGAAAAAAATACAAAGAAATCTTGGGTTAGTTTATGTGTTTTTTTTTTAATATCCCTAAGAAACAAATGACAAGATAAAAAATAAATGAATGATACTGCCTCCAAATAAAAAAAAATGTTCATGCTGCCATCCAAAAAAAAAAGCGAAAGGCAACTTGCAGAATGGGAGAAAATATTTGCAAAACATTTGTCTGAAAAGGGACTTATAACTCAAAAAGATGAGTAACCAATTTTTCAAAATGAGCAAGAGATTTAAATAGATGTGTCTTCAAAAACGATACATAAGGTGTCATGTGAACATACGCTGTTCTTTGAGAGGCCCCTGGTTCCTAGATGCCTATGCTGGCTTATAAGGCATAGCTCTCTATGCCAGGAACTAACCATGTCATGTGGCTTCTCTCTGAGTCCTCAGTTTTCAATATGTATTTTTAAAGGTGGGTGTGCAAAAAAACAATGTCAGTCACTGAGATAGAAAAACAAGTTTGGTTAATAATTTATGAGAATCTGTAAATTTCACATAATATCCAAACCCAGGAGTCAGAGGCAAACTCAGTGTGTGCTCTATATGACAGTTGAGTTTATGTTGGCCTCAGAGGACAGAGCCTGTGAGTGGGTGGGTGTGGTTGGGACAAGAATCATAAGCAAAAACATCTCTGCCGCTGTTTATCCCACATTCTGTGCTCTGCTGACTTGATGGCCCTGGGGTCTTGTTGCCTCATCCTGACAGGAAGGCTCCCACAGTCCCTCCCCAGGGGTGAGAACCAGCCCCTTGCAGAGAGGGCTGACCCCTACCTTTGCTCTCGGGGTCCCTCCGCACCCATCAAAAGAAGGAAGCTATGTTTCCTGAAAAGCTGATTGATGGCATGCTCTGTTGCCAAGTCTTGTGACGCCCGCAGGACCCCTCCCGGCCTCCCCGCCCCAGCCCAGGAAAGGGCCTGTGCATTATTTACGTTGTCTGGGCTTCACAGGGGGCCGGCTTTAGCTACCAGGGAGAGTGGGCGTGCAGATGGAGAAACTGCTTACTGTCAGGGAGTCCCAGCTGTGAGGACTGCACGCAACCAGGAGCCTCTCACCAGGACACCTTCATGTCCCCTGAGACGTTCTTGCCTGCTTTCTGATCCCAGGCATCAGAGATCCCCGCTGTTGAGGAGAGCTCTGGCCACTCTCCCCTCTACCATTTATTTTCTGGTCACTTGCGTCTTCATTGCAGCCCTCAGAAACAGGAGGAGGATCCAGAAAAACTACAGTAGCAACTCAGACATGTACAGTTTATGAAGTACTTCTTACAGGTGTTTTCCTATTCCTCACAGCAAGCCTGTGAGTTAATGGCAATAGCTAACATTTCCTGAGTGTCTACCGAGTGTGAGCGCCATGTATTTGTGCACATGCACACACAGACGTGCACATGTACGTATGTAAGACTTCCAAGGTGTAGATGATGATAGTCCCATTTTACAGGTGGGCAAGCTGCGGCTTGAGAGATTAATTTGTCCAGAGTTTCAGAGTATTGTGCAGAGTTGCAGTGTAGTACTGGCACCGTAAGAGTCAATGTCTCACAGATGACAGAGTAGGCAGAAAGGGGACACTGCATCTTTTCTGTCTCACCATCTCTGCTTACTCCATTCCTGGAAACACATGGTCTGCTGGTCATTCAAAATCACCTTCTGCTTTGTTTAATAGGTTGAATAAAGTTCAGTTGTGTGCTTTTTCTCTTTCACAGCGCTCCTGCACTCACCGAAAAGGAAGTTGAGGTAAGTGACTCAAGTGCTTTATGAAATTTAGTGCCTGTACTTGACTGAGCTTATTCAAAACATTCCTTCCTCCAGCCTCTAGCCCTGACATTTTTACACAAAAACAAGAGTGACTGTGGGATAATGTGGACATGCGCGACCAGCCCCCGTAAGCTGCTGAGATCCCCACTCTCACCTCAGTTAATGGAAGATTTTGACAAATTTGGTCAGAGGAGAAGGTAGTTGGAAGTTCCATGTTCCTTCATGGGTTGTTTATGTTCTTTAAATGTATGACTTAGATATACAAAGTCAGTTGGGAATCTGGAAGTGCATCAGATTTTTTTCAATATTATTGAAAGATAGATTTCAAATTTTAAACTTTGGGTTAGAGGAAAAGTGGCTTGACTTGCCTTCTGAGGGTGTCAGCGACAAGACAAGCCAGCTCAGCTGAGGCAGGAGGCTGCTGTCAGCACCCCGCTATCCTGGATTCACCTATGACTCCCCTTAGGGCCTTTTTGTCCCAGTGGGCTTATCAGCAAGCTGAGAGGAATTTGGTATTCGCTCTGGTGAAAGGGGGCATAGATGGACAAAAAGAGTATATCCCAGAGTTGAGACATTAGAACTGATGTGGACCCGGTAAGCAGAGGAAGACAGACCGTGTGAAGTAACCACCACCAAGAGTAACAGTCACCTTGCACATGGGCGCTGAACTTGCGGCTCATAACACTCCTGGCCATCCTTTCCGCTTATCCTCCCAGCAGCTCTGAAAAACAGATTGCGCAGGAATTAGAACAAGGGAGAAAACTGATTATATAACTCAGACCCAGTTCTTAGCAAAACCAAGATTTGAATCCAAGTGTTCCCATTGAATTCAGGATTCTTTATGTAACGCTGCCCTAAGGGGATGACCCAGGGATAAAGAAGTAAGTGCTGAGCATTATTCGTAGAGTTGACCAAGGCCTGGGTAGAACAGAAAATCCCCATCGCTGGACTGTGAACTCAAAGCCCTTCCACTGATGATTGTGAAGACGGGCTGTGGGCAGACCCTGTTCCTAGAGGCCCACAGACATAATCAGCTTGCATCAGGTGGAAGTAAAATAGGCTTTGGAATCAGTTCACGGTTAACTCCTATGTCACCTTGAACTTAACCTCTCTTGGTTCTGGTCTTGGTCTCTTTACCCATCACATGGGTATAACACTTCCTGCCCCCGAGGGTGGTTGTGTACAACTCATGGCAGTGCTGGTGTACACTAGATATTCAATAAGGAGTCGTTTTCAATATTGCCATCATCATTGGATCAGTTCAGTTCTCTGGAGATGTCTGCCCTCCCTGGGGCATTTTACAGGAACTTCAGAAACTCAAGCAGAGTCGGTGACCACAGTGTGTAAATCTGCTACAATCTGACTCAGGTAGGGCAATGAAGGCTGTAACATTGAAGACCATTGTTTCCTTCCTGTGGGAGGTCCACCTGTCTATTTCTCCAGTAATCTCCTATTCCAGGAATTCCATGTCTGATCAATAAATTAAAAATTCATTCATGCAGGCTGCATTTTTGGCTTGAATTATTTATTCCAGAAAGCTTATCCTAACAGAATTGTACCTAGCCTTATTTAATCTCCTTAAAGCTGCTACTGATGTAGGCTTCAGAATGCTCAGGCTAGATGCTGGTTGAAATTTGCTTTATGTCAACAATGCTTAATCTCAAATGGGGTTTCTTTAAATACAATGTTTTTATGCAAAATCTCCAAAGCCCTTAAAGTAATAAATCCAAATTGCTTACACGATCAGCTGTACTGGACTGAGTTTACCTAAACCCAAATACAGGATGTTATTTTCTTAAAGTTCAGGGGGGAGTAAAGTGTTATTCTCTTAATATTTTTTGGTAAAATACATCTGGTCTTTCTGGTCCTGGGAAGGACCTAGCGTGGACCTCAGGTTACTGCTTTACCATCATTTGTGTGGCTTAGTGTGAAGTAAGAGCTTCACTTGCAGAGGGCTTTGGTGCCTGGCCCCAGGGGCTGTTGCAAAATACTTCTGCAAGAAGTGCACCTGCAGCCTTGTTCCCTGCAATAACTCCTCCTAGCACCTCTCCCACACTCTTGTTCCCAACAGAACGTGTTTGTACAACTATCCTTGGCCTTTAGAAATGACAGCTACACCCTGGAGTCTAGAATTAACCAGGCTGAACGGGAACGCAACCTGACAGAGGAGAACACGGAGAAAGAACTGGAAAACTTCAAAGCTTCCATTACGGTAATTATGGAGCCTAACGGGAAGAATCCTTGGAGGACCAACTGTCTCCAAGGGCCACGTTGGGTGTCCTCCTTCTCTGTCAGGCACCAAGTAGGGTTTCCTGAAGTTAAAAATTGAGCCAAAACTGAAAAGTGTTCCTCAGCTGGGAGGAATTGAGGCAGAGATCCTGAAGACCTGGTTACCGCAGGCTGTGGGCGAGCCCCCTGAGCCCTTGGGAGCACCTCAGGAAGGGACTGGGTGGCCTGGATGTCACTTCTTTCAGGTCAGCCAGGTGTACAGTGTTCACATTGGGCTTCTCCAATCCCCAGCAGAAGCTGTGGTCTGGGCCCTGCAGAGGCCACTTCTCTTGACCAGGATGGAGCCCAGGGGTTCTCTCATGAGAGCCAGGTCCTTGGCATGTGTCTTAACTGGGGCTGCTGTAACAAAGCACCATAGACTGAGTGACTTAAACAACACAGATTTATTTCTCACTGTTCTGGAAGTCCAAGACCAAGGTGCCAGCATGATTGGGTTCTGGTGAGGGCCCTCTTCAGGCTGCAGGCTGCTATCTTTCCATTATATCTTGACGTGGTGGGTGAAGAGCAAGAGAATTTGCTGGGTCTCTTTTATAAAGGCACTAATCCCATTCATGAGGGCTCCAGCCTTGTGACCTGATCACCTCCTAAAGGCCCCACTTTCCTATCACATTGGGAGTTAGTATTCCAGTACATGATTTTGGGGAGACACAAACATTCAGTCTGTCACATGATTTGATGACCCCGGATGATGCTCCTTCTCACTCCCCAGTCCTCAGCTTCACTTTGGCATCACTGTGAGCACCGGGAGACCTACCAGAAGCTGCTGGAGGACATTGCTGTCCTTCACCGCCTGGCTGCCCGCCTTTCCAGCCGTGCTGAGATAGTGGGGGCCGTCCGCCAGGTGAGCCCCACCGGCCCCCAGCCTTGCCAACTGGCTCTGCTCTCCTGAGTTAAATAGAGCAATAACTTTAGCAGCCACAACTGCATGCACCACTTAGTGACAGCTTCCTCTGGGCCAGCATCCTATGTACATGACTGTGGCAGTATTCAGAGAACTATGAGTAGACCACTACACCCTCAAGGTGCTTCCTGGGAAAAAGCTTCTGTGACAATACGTGTTTGGGGACCACTGTGTACTACTTTTCTTGGAGATTTTTAATGTACATTGGCATAGCCAAGGCTTCGAGAAGTCCTGGGCTGAAGAATACTATTTAACTTTACCTAAGTATTTTCCAAATGTGTTTGGCTGAAGAATCCCTCCTATTTACCCCCAAAATATCTAGTCAACTCCCATAGAAATAGTATTTGGCAGAACGTACTTTACTAAAAACGACTCTGTTTCATTTAATCCACGCAGCAACCCTATAAAGTAAATAGCCTTTTCCCCAGATGAAGACTCAGAGTCTTGGAAAAGAAATGGCACTGTGAGCGGCAGAGCTGGCGTGCAGGCCCAGGCTTGGTGCCTCCTGGGCCACTTTGAAGTCCTCAAGCTCACAGAGCACTGCCCTAGTCCGGCAGGATGTGATGAGATCACACTGCCTGGGTTCTAACCCCAGCTCCACCCTGCATTTGCTGTGTGACCTTGGGCCGGGTACCGAGCTCTGTACGCTTCAGCTGCTTCAACCATAACTTAAGGATGATCATGGTGTCTGCAGTGCAGGGCTGCAGGCATTGTTATCACTGTGCTGTTACCATGGATGCTCTGCGCTGGCTGCGGGGGAGGATGTTCCTGGGGCACAGCACTGAGAAGTTCCTGTGAAATGAAAGCCCAGCCGCTGAGCTGTCCCACCCTGTGCCCTTGAGGGGAAGGGCACCTGACTCAGCAGTGTCACCCAGGAAGTCACTCCAGCTGGGAGCGGAGAGTGGCAGATCTCAGCCCCACACGGCTGTAGGGACTTTTTCCAGGGAAATCACTTATCAGGCTCTTCTGTGGCCAGGCAGAGCCTGAGCTAGGCCCTCTGAGGGCCACAAGTCGGGTACAAGCAAAGCCGTTCTCATTGTAGACAGCTTTCCCAAACGTGCGTCTCAGCCCAGGCGCTGCTCACTCCGTCTTCACCCTTACCAAAATGGCTCCCTTGCCCAGGCCTCTGGTCTCAGCTTCCTCTCTGGCTCCCTTGGACTTGTTCAGGCTCTTGTCTTTCCTTTCTGCTCTCCCTACTGCCAGTCTCACTCCCTTCAATCCCATCTCTTCTTATATCCTGACTATGTTACTCCCTTACTTTAAGACATTCAGTGGCTCCCGTTTCCCTCTTGATAAGCTCATATCCCCTTGTCTAGCATTTGAGGTTCTGCACAGACCAGTCCTATCTCACTTTTTCTTCTATGAATAAATCGATCTGATTGCTGATTTCTATATAAGTAGGGTGATCTGAACAGTCTGGGTTTGCCAGACATCCCTGATTTGCATCTGTTATTCCAGAATAATGCAATAGCATCTCTTTCACTCTCCAGAGGATGCCAGTCTGAAATCCTCACCCCATAGAAGCCCTGTGCTTTTCTGCCGCTGGATTCCTCCTGAAGCTGCCTGGCCTGAATGCCCTTTGTCTCTCCTGTCCACGCATGGATGCTGCCCACATCCTGCGTCTATTTCATTTCATCTCCACGAAGCCTGTGTGACACATCCTCCCCTCACCTCCTCAGCACTGTGGCTTGTTTCCTCATTTTTCCTGAACACAGGTGGCTGAGCCAAGCACCTAGTGTACTCAGGCTCTCCTTCCCTGCAGGAAAAGCGCATGTCAAAAGCCACAGAGGTGATGATGCAGTACGTGGAGAACCTGAAGAGGACATATGAGAAGGACCACGCGGAGCTCATGGAGTTTAAAAAGCTTGCAAATCAGAATTCAAGCCGCACCTGTGGCCCCTCTGGTAAGGACCTAGGTTTGCACCCCATCTTGGCCCTGCAATATGGACCCAAAGAGCTCTTGGCTAGGGTCAGTGCTAGCAGGGCAGCCCCACAACTTGTTTCCAGTTACTCAAGGTTCCCTATCCATGTCCAGTGCAGCAGCTGCTCCTGCAGGCCTGGCCCTCAAGAACTAGAAAACATGGCTCGGCACCTGTAGCTCAGCAGCTAGGGCACCGGCCACATAGACTAGGGATGGCAGGTTCGAACCCAGCCTGGGCTTGCCAAACAACAATGACAACTATAACAAAAAAATAGCCAGGCACTGTGGTGGGCGCCTGTTGTCCCAGCTACTAGGGAAGCTAACACAAGAGAATCGCTTAAGCCCAAGATTTGAGATTGCTGTGAGCTGTGATGTCATGGCACTCTACTGAGGGCTACATGGTGATACTCTGTCTCAACAACAACAACAACAACAAAAACCCTAGAAAACATAAGCAACCCCAAAGTGACCTCCTAACTCACGACGCAATGAACTAGAGTGACTAAGCATAGACAGAAAGCTCACAGACTGCAAGGGCTCACTCTACTTTGTAAGAGTGACCCCGCACCCTGTAAGTCTTGGTGGATTAGGGCCCCCTTTTAGGGAGCACATGCTTTAGCCCAAATTTCTGGAAAGCAATAGGGATCCAACCAAGGATTTATTTTATTTATTTATTTTTTGAAACAGAGTCTCACTTTGTCACCCTTGGTAGAGTGCCATGGTGTCAAAGATCACAGCAACCTCAAACTCTTGGGCTTAAGCAATTCTCTTGCCTTAGTCTCCCAAGTAGCTGGAATTACAGGCACCTGCCACACCATGCGGCTTTGTTGATATAAGCCAAGGTCTCACTCTGGCTGTGGCTCAGGCATTCCTCCTTCCTTGGTCTCCGAGTGCTAGGATTACAGGCGTTGAGCCACCACTTGGCCCCAACCAAGGATTTAAATCAAGAAACTAACATAATCACATTTGTAGTTTAAGGAGGTTCCTGCTAATCATGTGTGGCAATTACATTACTGGGTAAGTAGAGAGAGGAAACCCCATGAATCTGGGCAGGGGGTTGCAGTGGGAGTCTGGTTGAAGGAGATATTATTGAGATAGACTCTCACGTAGGACAAATGTCTTAAAGAAATACACCTTTTTGTATGTCCTATGCAAATTGCTGTAGGAGCTCAGAGGAGGGACCACCTGATTCTGCTGGAGGGGGTTGAGGAAGGCTTCACAGAGGATGGTCTCAATGTTTTAAAGTAAAAATAGGAGTTTTCTATCCAAGAGGGGGACATGTATCCTGGGTAGAGGAAACAGCAGAGACAAAGGTGTGGAGGTTGGGGCTGAGAAGAAAATGAAACCAATAGTTTGCAGTTGCAGTGTCAGAATGTGGCAGTGACAGGCTGAAGGTGAGATTTGTGAGTCACATTGCAACCCTCCAGGCAATGAGGAGTCGTTAGAAAGTTTACTATGCATGACACCATCAGATTTTATTTTTAGATTCCTCTGACTTCAGTGGATGATGTATTAGAGGTGCACAAACGTCAAAGTAAAGGGAGATGAGTTAGGAGGGTCTTGCTCAGTGCAGGAGGGAGATGATGGTACCTTGGATCACATCTCTCCTTGGAAACTGCTAGGGTTTGGCCTCTGGCTGATGAGGGTGGCTAGGAGAAAACAGACATTTTAGCAACAGGAATCCAAACATCCGTGTTACCAAGAGCAGGAGGAGAGAATGTATAACAGATGGGAACTCTTTATAAACAGGAGGTTTCACAAGTTCCCTGGGGAATATCAGCGACACTTCCCAGAGTCCAAAGGCAGTGTACACGTGCTCCAGACTGTCTGCCTTGGGTCTCTGCAGCAAGGATCCCAACCCACACAGGCATCTGGCCCTCTGACAAGCCGCTCTCCGTCAGTGTTGGAAGTTGGAGACGTTGCCGCCAAGAAATCCTAATGCACGGACTCTCATATTATTTCCCTCCAAAGTTCCAGGTTTCCTTCGAACCACTTTACCCAAAATTTATGGTATGATCAGTTACCCATGAGTCTCATTCATTCATTCTGCAGACATTTATTGAGTACCTTTGGTGTATGCCATATGGTACTGGAATACACATGAAGGTAAAGGACATGTTAAGACACAAAGGAGCTCTCAATTTGGGGGGTGGTTGGAGCAGAGTAGCCAATGCTATGAGAGAAGAAAGCAGGCTTTCAAGGGGAGCAGAGTCCGAACTGTGAGCTGATCTTGAACCCGTGAGCTCAGGCATTCTACTCTCCTCGACCTCCCAGAGTGCTAGGATTTCAGGCGCTGAGCCACCACCTGACCCCAACCAAGGATTTAAATCAAGAAACTGACATAATCGTATTTGTAGTTTAAGAAAGTTCCTGCTAATCATGGTGTGGCAATTACATTACCGTGTTCATTCTGGAGGTTGAGAAAATACGATAGGAGAGGTCTTTGAAGCTGAGTCCTGAATAATGAATAAATGTTTTTTGGATATTTGTTTCCATTCCACCTCAGGCTGGGCTGGTGCAGAGGGATCAGCACCTACCCATGCGGGACTTCTCTAATGAGTGAGATACTCTATGACGGATCCTCTAATAGTGTTGGTATCTGAAGCCTTTACATGACTTCTTGAAATCTTTGTCTATGAGGAATATGTCTATAGACATATGGAAATCTAGGCCTGAGACTTTGAAGATTATAGTGAAATAAAATATCCCTGATTTCAAAATTGGTAATCCACGTTAAATCCATTATTTTCTGAATATGAAACATACCATTGTCCACATTTTAGATTATTTCCTTAAGATATGTTTCTAGACATATAAATACTAGTTTAGGGGAAAGAAATACTTATCAGGCTCTAAAATTATTTTCAAATACCTCATTGATGTGTTCATTTAACAGGTTATAATAATGTCCAGCTCATTGTGCCATCGACACCATTCTTTTTTTTTTTTTTTTTTTTTTGTAGAGACAGTTTCACTTTATGGCCCTCGGTAGAGTGCCGTGGCGTCACACAGCTCACAGCAACCTCCAACTCCTGGGCTTAGGCGATTCTCCTGCCTCAGCCTTCCGAGTAGCTGGGACTACAGGCGCCCGCCACAACACCCGGCTATTTTTTTGTTGCAGTTTGGCCGGGGCTGGGTTTGAACCCGCCACCCTCGGTATATGGGGCCAGCACCCTACTCACTGAGCCACAGGCACTGCCCATCGACACCATTCTTGTTCATTCTTTTAAAAAATACATATGCCTTTGGTGTTATATTTCATGGTTTTAATTCATATATCTTGGCCTTTCAAAGTGTTCATTAAAAATTTGTTATTTCCACTTTTGCAAAATTTCTAATTATGACCTTTAAAGGTTCACTTGTAAGATTGATATGTGTATTTTATTTATATATAAAGAATGTTTTCTGGTTCTGGTATTTGGGATGACTAGAAAATTTGAAAATACTTTGACCACAAATACTCAGGAGTTTCTGCTGGGTAAAAAAAAAAAAAAAGCAAACATAAGTCTGAAAGAATAGCTGAGTTTACAAGAAAAGAAATTGAAATACCCAGATACAAGAAAAGAAAAGAGAACTGAAACCAAGCTGACCCTGCAGCTTCATTGGGGACAAGTGTTTGCCTCAGTTCTCTGGGGGCTAATCTTCTGCACTCACATGTGATCTCAGACAAGGCCT
The DNA here is from genome assembly GCF_027406575.1 of Nycticebus coucang. Taxonomy (NCBI): domain Eukaryota; kingdom Metazoa; phylum Chordata; class Mammalia; order Primates; family Lorisidae; genus Nycticebus; species Nycticebus coucang. Next base: position 54,020,766 of record NC_069793.1, read on the forward strand.
TCAACACCCGTGGCAGAGAATTGACACTGAGATTCCCACAAAAAGTTAAGACTTTCAGAGAATTGTACCTTTGGATAGAATTTGGGCAAGGAAAAAAATAGTCACCAGCCAGCAGAGAAGCAAACAAGTAAGTTTGTCTGTTTCACCCTGGGCTCTAATAGGAAAAAAACGTCTTCCTTCCTCATAGGAAAAGTACATGCCTAAAGTGACAGTAATAATGATGCAATTTGCGGAAAATCTGAAAAGAACAGTAACATAGCATCTCAAGAAACACTGTCAGAAACATATACTCTGAGGGAGACACACCCTGCACCCAGGACATGCGGGACTTCTCTAATCAAGCCTCTCTGAAGATGAGTTCGCAAGATATAAAATCATAAAATATATAAGAAAACAATTCTGCGTGAACAAAAATCATCAGATACAAGAGGATTATATCCTAAAACTTCAGAAAATAGAATCTAATAATTTTTTTAAAGCTGTAGAGACAAAAAAGGATGGCTTAAAAACATGAGAGTGAAAGAATACAATTATCAACAAAAGAATAAAATGAAACTCCTTGAAGTAAGGAATACAGTGATAGAAATTAAGAACTTAGGCTTTGTGCCTGTAGCTCAAGCAGCTAAGACCCCAGCCACATACACCAGAACTGGTGGGTTCAAATTCAGCCTGGGCCTGCCAAATAACAATGATAACTACAACCAAAAAAAAAAAAAAAATAGCCAGGCATTGTGGTGGGCACCTGTAATCCCAGCTGCTTGGGAGGCTGAGGCAAGAGGATCACGTAAGCCCAGGAGTTGGAGGTTGCTGTGAGCTGTGATGCCATAGCACTCGATCCAAGGCAAAAAAAAAAAGAAGAAGAAGAAAGAAAAGAAATTAAGAACTTAGTAGTTGGGCGGCGCCTGTGGCTCAGTTTGTAAGGCACCGGCCCCATATACTGAGGGTGGCGGGTTCAAACCCGGCCCCGGCTGAACTGCAACCAAAAAATAGCTGGGCGTTGTGGCGGGCACCTGTAGTCCCAGCTACTCGGGAGGCTGAGGCAAGAGAATCACTTAAGCCCAGGAGTTGGAGGTTGCTGTGAGCTGTGTGATGCCACGGCACTTTACCGAGGGCCATAAAGTGAGACTCTGTCTCTACAAAAAAAAAAAAAAAGAAGAACTTAGTAGTTAAGGTGTGGTAGTTACTATGGTTGAAGCTATTCCTCAGTATTCCAGAACTCCTTCTGGTCACATAGCCTCATCCTTTTGACATCACAGGGCGAGGCTATGAGACTTGCTTTGGTGAGTGAAATGTGAATAGGACATGGGTTACAAGTGAGTTGAGGCCTTTAAGAACTTATGTACAATTTGTCCTATTTCTTCCTCCTAATATGACAACTACCACTGCTTCAAAATACTACATGTTCCATTAACCTGGGTCCTAAGTGAGGAAATGCAGAGCAGAGCCTACTGCCAACTCAGAAGTAAATGGAAGCCCTGACTTCATCAGAGAAGCAATTTGTCCATGTAATGAAAACCACCTATACCCCTCAAATAAAAGGAAGTAAATGGACATGTAAATAGAAGCAAGAAATCTTCGTTGCTATAAGCCACCATATTTTGGGGTTATTATTGTAGCATAGATTATCCTGATGGACACAACATTTAAACCATATTAGGCACGGTTGAAAAAGTTAACTGGAAAATTTGAGGAAGTTACCCAAAATGTAGTTCAGAAGGATAATTTGATTAAAATACAAAAAAAGCATTATGAGATAGGGGATATAGAGTATAGAATGAGAAATTCCCAAATATGTTTGGGTATTAGATAGTCCTTGAGGTTGAGGAGAGAAAATGTACAAAAAAAGAATGGCTGAGGATTTTTCAGAACGCAAGAAATTCCTGAATCATTGGATGTAGGACAGTGGTTCTCAACCTGTAGGTCGTGACCCACAGGACCTGTATTAAAGGGTCGGGGCATTAGGAAGGTTGAGAACCACTGATTTAGAAAGTATAGTGAATTCTAAGTAGGAGGAAGAAAAACACACCCTGAGAAATAGCCGAATAGCGAAGACAAAATGAAGATCTTAAAAGTAACCAGAGAGAGAAAAGTAACCAGAGAGAGATTATTTGCAAAAGAATGACAATTCTCAATAATAGTACCAGAAGACAACTGAGTTACCTCTTCAAAGAGCTGGGAGAAAATAACTGGCAATCCAGAGATAATACAAATTGCTAAACCATCATGCAAGATTGAGGATTGGGTAAAGACACTCGGAGGCAACAACTGAGAAAGTTTAGCTCCCAGAGGCCCTTGCTGAAAAAAAGTCTTCCTAAGGCTGTACCTATGAAATTGAGCTCCAAAGAAAGAAGTAGGATGCAAGAAGAAATGGTGCTCAAAGACATTTGTAAAAATGTGGGTAAATCTAAATAATCATTCTCTATAGAAAACAGCAATCATAATGAACAGTTTATGAATACAAAAAAACAAGGTAATTAAGATGGGAGTTATGGTTTTATTTTGGAAAAGAATAGAGATCTTGATTAAATTTAAAGTCAGTATGTAAAGGAGACACATTAAAAATTAGAAATTAAGGCTTGGCGCTCGTAACACAGTGGTTAAAGCATCAGCCACATATACCTACACCGAGGCTGGTGGGTTCGAACCCAGCCCAGGCCTGCTAAAAACAATGACAACTGTAACAAAAAATAGGGGGTGTTGTGGCAGGCGCCTGTAATCCCAGCTACTTGGGAGGCTGAGGCAAGAGAACTGCTTAGGCCCAAGAGTTTGAGGTTGCTGTGAGCTGTGACGCCACAGCACTCTACCGAGGGCGACATAATGAAATTCTGTCTCAAAAAAAAAAAAAAATTAGAATACATAATTCTCTAACCAATGTGTGAGGTGGGAGAAGGATTAGAAAAAAAAATCATTGAGTTAAGTCAAGTGAGTAGAAAATATAAGATGGTGGAAATAAATATAAGTATATTAGAAATCACTTATTTCATAAATAACTGGTTAATAGAGAACCTCAGATTAGATTATGAGGAAAAGGACAGCTATGTGCTTTTCAAGAGACACATGAGAAATATACAGATATGAAGGAGAGACAGATATCACAGGCTAGACAATATTTGTCAAACTGAACTGAGCTTACAAATATATTCCTCTGTAGGTACTCTGATGTTTCCTGCTGGCAACATTATCCAGGTGTGATGCTAAACATTACAGGAATTAAATCATTTAGTGCTTGTAGTAAGGACGATAAATTCCTGGGTTGTTTTCTTCCCTCATTCTGAATCATTTTGTAGGTGACGTACTGAGCCTACTTCTGTCAGTAAGTGTTCTTTCTTTACCAGCCCCACGCCTTCCTTGCTCATAGTTTCTCTGACTCTACATCTTTGAGCATAAAATGACCTAATCAGCTTTGGTATTGCTATGAATTTTTATATACTACCCAGGGCATTACCCAGAGATTGTGTAGTGATGTCAGGTGAAGATCAGAGGTCTAAGACTATAGTGCCCAGTAGAGTTAGAATAAAGGCTTTGTCCAAGAGAGCCTCCACTCTGCACATGACTGCCTCAGAAGGTGAAGTGCCAATCTCAGTGTTCCTGTCACCCAGCCTGTGGGCCAATTCTGGCCCATAGATATCTTGGCTTAGTTTCTGTCTGCCTATGTCCTGCCAGAGCCTAGTCTGAAATGTAACTGAGTTCTTTTCTCTGTTCCCTCCTCCTGCAGAAGACGGGGTCCCTCGCACGGCACGGTCCATGTCCCTCACATTGGGAAAGGTATGAACGCTCATACCTGGGAAGGAATCCCAGGGCTCCTAGAAGAGTCTGACAGAATTTTCCATGGTCATCCAAGCAATTCTTCATTCTTGGATACATGCGTGCCCAGACTGCCTCAGCGGGGGGTTCCCTTCAGTGTCTCACACTCAGCCTCTAACAACTTAACCTTTCTTGTGCAGTTTCCCCGGCTATACATTTCTTAAACAAATGTGAAATGATCTTAAGCTATAGGCAGGTTTTTGGTTTTGTTTTGTTTTTGAGACAGTCTCACTCTGTGCCCTGGGTAGAGTGCTGTGGTGTCCCTGGAGCTCACAGCAACATGAAACCCTTGGGCTCAAGTTATCCTCTCGCCTCAGCCTCCTGAGTAGCTGGGACTACAGGTGCTCACTACAATACCCAGATAGTTTTTCTATTTTTAGTAGAGATGATGTTTTGCTCTTGCTCAAGCTGATTTCAAACTCCTGAGATCAAGCAATCCACCTGCCTCAGCTTCCCAGAGTGCTAGGATTACAGGCATGAGCTGCCAGGCCCAGCCTACGGGCAATTTTTATACACTAAGGTGTTACCCAGAGACTGGAGGGTAGAGGGGGGGAGCTGTCATTTCCATCCTGTATCTCCAAGATCTCTTAATCTAAAATAGGAACATTTTGAAAGGTCATTCACCATCAATAAAAAATTTGGGTTGACTTTGGCCATTCCCAGTACCATCGCTATCACAAGACCAAAATATTCAATGAATGTCATTACAGTATTAGAAATTAGAAGGCTTTTTCTAAGCCCTTCTGAACTGTGGCTATTGCTACCACCAAGACAGTGGGCCTGGTCACTTTTCTTCATATTCCACAGAATATGCCCCGCCGGAGGGTCAGCGTTGCTGTGGTTCCCAAGTTTAATGCCCTGAACCTGCCTGGCCAAACTCCTGGCTCATCACCCATCCCCTCCTTACCCGCCTTGGTGAGTATGGTGATGCCTGCCTCCCAGCACTGTTCTACCTCCCCTCACACTCACTACTACAGGGTGACCAAATGGCAGCACGGCCAACAAGGAGAGGCCATTCCCAGCACAAAAACTGATAGTCTCAGAAAGCTCTATACAGACCAAATCACATGGTATTCTGCTGCCTTGAGAAGTCTCAGCGCCCTCTGCATGGCCTTGCCAGCTCAGAGAGTATTCCTTAAAAATAACTTTTCATGCTTAAGCCACAATTCTCCAACATGGTTATAATTGTTTTTCCACTCTGTGGCAAGTTTAAGTAGCTAAAGTTTGTAAAGTACAATAAGCAGTTAGAACTAAGCTTTGAACCCCCTGAATAATCCATTATTATCCTGCCTTGGTTCACTGTGGCATTGTTTATAACAATGAAAAACTGGAAACAACCCCATGTCCACTAATATAAGATTGGTTAAACAAATTGTGGATATCACTGTGAAGGGTTTCTACAGAATAGAATTATCCATAATTTATTATGAATAAAAAACCATTTAAAATGGCAAAACTGATATATAAGCAATTCTGTTCAGTAAAAGTGTTTCTGTGGCTAGGCATAGAAAATTCTGGAAGAAAATATGTGAAACTATGTATAAGGATTATCTCTGATTAACGGTAAAGGAAATAATGGTTGTTTTCTTCCTGATGCTTTCTTTGTATTTCTGTAGTAAGAATGTATTAGTAATAACCAGAGGAAAAAATACATTAAAATTTTTTTTATTAAACAAAGACAGTTCCTATATAACAAAATCTTTTCTGCATTCCAGGCCTTTGTGCATCTGGGTAATTCTATCTAAAACTTTTCCAATTCTGTCTCCAATGGGTTTCTCTATTCCCTGTGTATGACCCGCACTACTCTGTAAAGAAACAATTTGATTGCATAAGCAATTGGTCAGGTGGATTCAAGCTCTATTTGTTGTGTTAATAGGTAGCACTGACCTCTTCCTGCTTCAAGCATTTCAATCATCTATAAAATCAACCTAAATTTTCAAATTAGCCACTAAAACAAAGCAACCTGGAAAAAAAAATTTGTTTTAAGGAGGTTGGAGAGGGCTGGTTAGTATGTTTTAACAGACGTATTTCCCACACTTCATCTAAATGCATAAGCGTTTCTAAATATGCATTCCTTTAGAGTAGGGGCCACACATTAAAATCATGCAGGGTACTTTTACGACATTCTATGCCATGGCCCTACCCCAAGATTGTGGAGTGGGGATCCGAACTTCTTAAAAACCTCCCTCAGGCAACGGTAAGGTGCAGCCAGAATTGAGAACCATTGCTTAAACCAAAACTATTGCCATGAAACAATGTGGAAACCCTGGAGAATTTATTCTAAAGAAATTTCTGGTGGCTTGAGCTTTCACTAATGACAGGAAACTTCTGAGAATTATTCTTGGAGCTGCAGCTCTAGGGATGATGATGGGCTCCTGTGAATCTATCCCCCAAAACTCAGTACTACATATGGTAGGAGGCCCACAGATGTCAGTTGGAGTCGGTAAATGGGACAGAGATAAACTGATGGCTCCCCTCCAGAATGGAGCCTCAAAATGTAAACTCTTCTCTTAGCTCATGGGAACTTAGAAGAAGAGAAGGAAAAGAAGGAGGTTGCTCACCCCCCAGAGGGCAAGAACACTGGGGAAAGGAGGACAGGAAGGGCCCTACGGAAAAGGCCAGGCCTTTGGGAAGATTGGAAGACAAGGGGGATGGGGAGGAGGGCAAGAGGAGGAACAGCAGCCCCTCCTCAAATCACCCAAGACCTAGGGCTCTGGCTTCTTCCTCCTGTGACTCATCCTCAGTTCTCTGTCTTGTTTTCCATTCAGTCGGAATCACCCAATGGAAAAGGCAACCTACCTGTTACGTCAGCACTGCCTGCACTTTTGGAAAAGTAAGTTTGTCAGTTTTCCTGTTAACTTCGGTGATCTCTAAGGAAAGTGTCCCCCATTCACCTTTCCTCCTCCCATCTTCAGCCCCCAAATGCAACAGAAAGTAAATTAAGTCCTAGGGAAAATGAATGGGACTCTGAGACCCACGAATACTTCAGATTCAGTTTGTAAAATTCTTGGACCAGGAATACTATGGCTGAGGCCACATGTACCCAATCTAGAAGAGTCCAGAGGCAACAGAGGTGTCTCTGTTGGTTGGGTTATACATAAGAAAGCCCCAGCTCAAGGGGACTTAAATAGTAAATCTAGAGGTAAGGCTGCTGTGAGGGTGGCACAGGAGGTCTCCCGCTCACCCTCTCTATGATCTCTCTGCCTCTGGCCACTTGGTATGTTGATTTCATCATCAGGCTTGTGGCACATGGCTGCTAGCTCCAGGCATCCTCTCAAGACAAGAAGAGGTCTAGAGGAAGAAAGGGACTATTTCTTCCCATATTTCTCAGGAATAAACCCAGAGGCCTTTCACCAGTTTTCCCTCTTATCTCATTGGCAAATCGGAAACATATTCCCTTTCTAACAGGCTTTGGGAATGAGATTGTCATTGTGGGCTTAAACTATCCTAAAGTTGAGGAGAGGTTCAGCTTTTTAGGAAGCAAAATGATTCCGTGAAGATGAGGAAATTTCTTGAATAAAATCATGTTGCTGTTAGGAAATAGGCAGGAAGGTGAGTATTGGCAGTGAGCAGCATCTGCTCTGCCCAACTTTTCTAGGCATCCATGCAATTTGCAGATCTTTTCATCCTGAGCAAGGCAGGCCGTTTCTGTGCACTCAAGGAGTTTATAACTTACTTTTCAAATTCTTTCATTTGCTTGCTGGAAGACATCTGGATCACAGCTGCCACCTCTCAGAACTTTCCATTTGTGTTTGTCCTCACTTGGTAGGACATATACCTTATTCCTCCTCCTTTGCCTTGAGATGGCGTTAACCCTTCATTGTTCATTGTTAGAAAAGTTTTGCTGGACCTGGCAGGGAATGTGTATGCTGGGTCTTTTTTAAGTACATCCAAGATCTCAAGCTGCCCACCTCAACACTCAGTCTGTTTTCCTCACCTCTCATTATGCATCCACCAATTTATCACTTAGCTGTCTGTCCATGTTAGTCTTATTTGCCCAGCATTTTCTCCCTTTGCCACCTCACTCCCCTAAGCTTACAGATCCTCCATATTAGGGTGGGGCACTTGCACTGGCTTGCTCCCTTCTTCCCCTTCCTCTCCCCCTTCTCTCTCTCCCCCTTCTCTCTCTCCCCCTTCTCTCTCTCTCCCTTCTCTCTCTCTCCCTTCTCTCTCTCCCTTCTCTCTCCCTCCCTTCTCTCCCTGCCCCATAACTACAGTTAAATGATAAAGCAGTGACTAATTAACAACCAGTGGGAGCAACCAAGTTTGCAGAATCTTACCAGGTCCTTAGAGTCACAGTCCCTAGCCCATGATCTTTGAATCTCTCCAGAAATGGTCACTGGGTGCTCTGAGAAACTCACCTCCTAAAATTCTCCCTGTGAACCCTCCCTTTGAGTGCACCAATCCCCACTTCAGAGGACCCCTAACAAGACCCCATTCCCTGCAGAGCCAGTCACAGCAGAGGATCTATGTTCCCACTCTGCCCAACAAACTGCAATCATGACAGATCAGGGTCTAAGCTCTGTAGCACTAGTGCCAAGCCAGCTGAGAGCTTCAGTCTAGACAGTGGGGTTATCAAGGACATGAGCTAGTCTTGGTGGAAGAAACCGAGGCACAAAATTGGGGACAGCAGGCATCAACCCCAAATCTGGAATGTCAACAAGTAAGGATCAGTGGTGGCATCATCTTTCCATGGGTTTAGAACCTAGTGATAGAGGGAGAGGGAGGATCAAGGCAAGTCAGGAGGTCCCCAGGATGGTGTCAGCAGCTCCCCTGTAGGGCTGTCCAGAAAGCCAGCCACTGCCATGCTGTGGTTGATGCTGTTGGGAAAACACCGTATGAGAATGGCAGCAAAGAGGGGAGGGAGTAACTGGAGGAGAAAGGATTCAGATCAAACCACAGCCTCTCCCTCTGATTTCTAAAAAATGCTAAGCTAAGTAATTTCTGTCTGAAATCACAAAATCAGAGACATTGTGTGGATTCCCCAAATAATAACAATGAGACAGTTTAGGAGAGAAGATGAATTCACGTCTTCTGTTCCATGCAGTCAATTCTAGCTGCCCTATCCATGTTACTAAAGAGAAATAATGCGTTATACTTTTTTTCTTCTTCTTCTCTTTTTTTTTTTTTTTTGTAGAGATGATGTCTGGCTATTGCTCAGGCTGGTCTCAAACTCCTGACCTCAAGCAATCCTCCCGCTTTCGCCTCCTAAAATGCTAGGATTACAGGCATGAGTCATGGAGCCTGGTCATAATGTATTATAATTTAATATACGCTGCTTTCTAGATTGTTCTATTCAGTTTCTATTTCTATCAGTTAGAATGATTTCACATTTCTTAAACACACAGTGACTAAGCCGAACAACATTGGCTAAGCACAGGATGAGAAGATCAAATAGCCTTTGGGTAGTTCACAAACAAATACTTATGAGCTGACTGTACTGCCCAATGTGATTTGAGAGAATTCAGGGCCTGGCTCTTGCAGGTAATTTGATAATGAACTAATTTTCACTCAACAAAGGTCTAGGAACCTGTAGATTTAAAGAAACATATCAATGGAGAGTGACACTTAGTCTTAAAGATTAAAATGGGACAAAGTTCTAGTGCAGTTCCACAAATAAGAAGCACTATACAATTGCAGTCTTTTATTCCTTTGACAATTAGTAACCAAGGGCCAAGCATATAGAAGGAGCTCAAGGAAGTCATTACTGGGAAAGACAGATAGGAAATAGCCTATCATAATACAACATGGTGGGTGATATCTTTTTCTTTTTTATCGTTTTCTTTTTCTTTTTTTTTTTTTTTTGAGACAGAGTCTCACTCTGTCACCCTAGGTTGAGTGCTATGGCATCACAGTTCACAGCTACCTCCAACTCCTGTGCTCAAGCAATCCTTTTGCTTTAGTCTTCCGAGTAGCTGGGACTACAGGCAACTGCCACAATGCTCAGCTAGTTTTTCTAAGTAAAGACGGGGGTCTCACTCTTGCTCAGGCTGGTCTCAAACTCCTAAGCTCAAGGAATTTTCCTGCCTTGGCTTCCCAAAGAGCTAAGATTACAGGCCTGAGCCACAGTGCCCAACATTTTTTTTTTCCCTAATCAGGCCCAGGTGAGGTTCGAACTTGCTGCCCCTGGTATGGGGGGGTGGGGGGGCAGCTCACTAACTGATGTCTAGCTTAGGGACATACAAGTTGCTAAGGAAACAACACACAAGAAAATGAGAACTTAATCCAGTTTTGGTATAAGGTTATAGGGCAGGGGGAAGAGGAGGCTAAAAAATTGTTTCTGTTAGGAATCTACTTTTAAAGTGAACCCTAAAAGTTATATAATTAACAGGCAAACAGGAGGTTAGCAACATTCTAGGCTCTTAGGCAACAAAGCCAGGAGTATGCAAGGAATGGGGTGGTGACGGCAATGATGAGCATGGTGATTATTATTTACTGCACACTCACTTTATGGCAACTGCTTTCCTAACTGCATTAAGAATCTCATGTAATCCTCACAATAATCCCATGAGGTAGGCCTATTACGAATATCCCTGTTTTACAGATAAGGAAATGAAAACTCAGAGACATTGTCACTTGCCTGAAGTTACACAGCTAGTAGACAGCAGAGCTTATGCTCTTAACTTTTAAATAGACCCTTCAACTGGAAAAACAGAAAGAAGCTCCGTGTGGCTGTGAAGAGGAGGATGGATTTAAGAGCTATTTTCTAAAGAGGCTGGTGGAGTGATGTGGGAGACAGGGTGTGGGTGGAACCATTCACTGAGGGGGTCACGGCAGAGCCAGGATGTGGATGGTGCACAGGGTTAGTTTCACAGAGAAATTTTAACTCTAATTTCTAAAATAACCACTTTTCTGCACTTTTGAAGCAGCCAGGAAAAATTGCTTAAATATTTTATATGATATTACATTTGTACAGGAAGCAACTCCCCTTTGCTGGCAGTATTCTGGAGTGAATTATCCTCCAGTAAACTTCTAGCAGACCCCAGACATTTGCACAACAGGGAGTAAGGGAGGTTTTCTAGCTTGGGTTCCCCGGGCTGGGTTTGGCAGAGAGAGCACTAGCAGTGGGGGTGACTTAGAAACATGGCTGAGCCCAAGAACGTAAGATATGGCCACTGGAAAGGATGGTGGTCACTTTCAAATTTATCTGCCATGTGGGAAAAACAGAATCTAATACACCTTGACCAAACTGCCCTGCACATTCCTGAAAGCTGAGCAGAAGGACAAATATTTTTGACCTGATGAATGTGTGACAACAATGAGGCTCTTCTTAGTGAATTATCCCAGAAAGAAAGCACATAGATCAGGCTAGGGACAGATGCCAAGATGTGTGCTTGTTTGGCCTAGAAATCCCTGGGGTGGCGCAGGCTGTGCTTGGCTCCTGTGTACAGCCACGAATAGAGATTCCTTTAGCCCAACCCAAACACTGGGTTCTCAGGAAGAGCCATTTACAGGGAGGACCTGCCCATTTTACAAGATTCACAGGCAGGGGCTAGGAGGGCCGTAGTGAAATCGATGCAACTCAGCAAATAATTAATGCAGCTACTCTGTGCCAGGAACCACTGTGACCCCCACACAGGCTCTCCCCCATGATAACAGTCACATGTGGAGGGATGGGCAGTATCTGAAACATAGCAACACCTCTCCCTGATCCACACAGTAGTGGAGGTGCAGTGGGAGAATGGAGGAGAAAGATCAATTTCAACCGGAGTGCATGGGAGGAGGGAGAACATCAGCAGAGGCTTCACAGAGGAGAAAGTATTTGAACTGAGTCTTAAAGATGCCCAGGGAGAGGCTTCCAGAAAGCTGGAGAAGATATTTAGTGGGAACTATAAGCTCAGTCTGGGAGTCAGAAGAGAACAATAAGCATTTTCCTATGGTGTATCTCCCACTTCCCAGCTTCCCCTAGCCATATTAAACAAAAGCCTTCCCAGACTTCTCACTCTAAACAAGCAGCTTCAAAAAGAACGGAAGCTTTGCAAGCCATGGTCCAGCCTGAGGGAGGGAATGGCTTCGCTTAGCAGGTGCTTTGGAAGCCCCCACACCACTCAGAGCTCCAGAAAAGACTTCTATTGAAAGATAACATTCAGAGAGACCTCAAAGTGCATCTTGCCATGAAATTAAAAGACCAAAATGAGAGTCCCAGCATCAATAACGTGAGTTTAGAGAAGTCATTTAATCAACCTGAGCTTGGGTTTCTTATCTGCCAAGTGGGATCATATCCCAGATGGGTGGCAGGGGGCATACTCAAAGGTACGGGTGGGTGTCAGACTGCAGAGGGTCGAATTTGAGCTCACCACACCCTGGTTATATTTAACCTTTCTAGGTTTCCTCACAAATCAAACTGAGAACAATAATACCTTAAGTCTTAAGCTCTGGTAGCTCCTCTTACCATTGGGAAGATCAAGTGAGATGTATGTGAAGGCCTCAGAGGGGATCTGAAATGGACAGAAGATTCTAGGACATGAAATTCCTGGCCCTCCTAGGGAAAAGTTTGAGTCTCTAGACAGCAGTGACCCAAGGACAGTGGAAGTTTCATTAATGGTCACTTGGTCAGCAAAACTCCGAGGTGCATGAGTGTGTTACAGCACACCGTAGCACACCTGAGAAATTTACTAAAGCAATTTTATAAAGACTTTAAGTTTTACCATACTTTAAATCAGTTCACATCTGAAGTTCCTCTGACTCTGAAATGTCACAGTAATATATAAAACAAATTTTTCCTTAAGGATTTAAAAAATTGCCTGGTAATTTATCAGCTTGGATATTTTATAAATCAGGTTTGGAGGAAGCTGAGATTGCTCTCAAAATTTACTAGTCTATTTATTTCTTCTTTAATTTCTTCTTTAATCCAACCCACCACGGCCAGGTTTATATTATTATACTATCTCTACCCTACAGCCGAGGAATCTGAAATTCAGGAAGGTTAAGTGGTTTGTATCTGTTAAAATTGGCATTTGAATCCAAGTTTGCCTCTTACCAAGTTCTCTTCCTCGGTACTACACTGTCCTTGTATATGTTTAACATATGAAGGCACCTCTAAGGTTGACAGCTGTGGGTAAATTAAAAGTCTGATACCAATAGTTTTATTTCTAATATAGAATAAAAAAATCACTTTCCCTGTCCTTGGCTGTAGCTGTGTTTTCTCCTCTGGCTTCAGTCATTTGGATAAATAGGAAACTGCACATTAGGCCAGTGCATATTCTAAAGTCACATGGAAGGGAGCAAGTAATGTCATCTGCAAGAGGAGAAATATTTTGAATAGCTGGTATTTTTAGAGTGTTATCTTTCTTGTTCACAACGGGTTTTGGTTTACAGCCTGATGAAATATAAATTTTTCAAGGTCTGAGGGAAACTAAGAGATGGGACACTGATGCCAAGAATGAGGAGAAGATACCAGGCTCACTCAGACACCCGGCTGAGAGGTCGGGGAGGTGGCAGCTATGATCTCTCAGAGTCCTGGCTGGAAAGCTCTGCTCACAGTTTTGCCTCGTTTGGGGGTTCCTCCATGACAACATGACTCCTGTTGGGATGTCTAGGTGGCCTGCAGGCTTCCTGGGGAAGGCACAGCCATCGAGACACTTCCTTTACACTGGCGATCCCTCAGATGAGCTCCCAGCACTGCCCAGCCATCCTACTATAATTTTTTTTTTTTTTTTTTTGGCCGGGGCTGGGTTTGAACCCGCCACCTCCGGCATATGGGACCGGCGCCCTACTCCTTGAGCCACAGGCGCCGCCCTATAATTTTCTAGTATATTTATTTTCCTGTCTTCCTCCATGACTTCCCTCACACCTTCCTCAGCCCCTCGACCTTTCACTCTCAGCAGATGACCTCGCCTTCCACTTTACAGAGAAATTTAAACTATCATTCAGATAGGACCCCTCTCATCTTCCTTCACCAGACACCCAGCCTGCTGTTTTCATCCTCCTCTCCCCCTGGTTAATGCAAGGAGGGGTTTCTCCACCTGTTGCCTGTCCCTGCTCCTCTTTTCAGAGACTGCTCCTTTGGTCATGCCTTCCTCCCCTCCCCTCTGCCGGACCGTCCTCTCTCAGCCCACTTCCTCACTGTGCACTCCTCCAGTGGCTCCCCTACACCTCTTCCTAGTCCGGTGTCTGCATCCTCCCCTTCTTTACCAGAAATGTTCCCACCTGGCTTTGGATCCCCCATCCATCAGGGCTCCCCCTGACCTCCATATTATCCAGTCTAGGAGTTGGTTTATACCCATCTGTCTTAGGCTCTCAGAAGTGTGTGACACAGTTACGCTGTCCCTGACACACTCTCCTTTCCTGGTTTCCCTCCACCCTCTCTGGCTGCTACTTCTCAGCTGCCTCCGTAGGCCCCTTTCCACCTGAGCCAGGTATGGAGATACTTGTGTTTTGGTCCGGGGTCATCGTCTTTCCTCATTTATCTCATTAGGCAATCTTACCCATTCCCCTGGATTTTAATAGCATCTATATTATGATGACACCAAATTAGTATCTCCAGTCTGGAGCCCTTCTCGGACTCACTTTGGTATATCCAACTTTCTGCTCAATATCTCCACTTGGATAGCTCACAGCCATCAGAAGTCTATTCTTATCCTTAGTTAAACCCTGCCACTGCCTCTAGCAGTTCCCCAAATATCCCAGCACCTTCCACGTCTCAGAGTCTCTATACAACCTCTATTCTCTACCTGGGATGTTCTTCCCTTTGCTATTGAGATGCTGACTCCTCATCTTTCAGGTCTGAGCTTCAATTTCAGCACCTCAGAGAGACCTTTTCTGACCATTCACTCTAAACACACTCTCTCCTTTTTATTTTCTGTTACTGGTTGGAATTTCTTTCATAAAAGTTACAATGCGAAGTTAATTATGCATTTTTCTTTCCTTTTGAGGGCTTTCTCTTCTCCTAAGGTTTATGTTAGCAAAAACCACTTCTTCATTTTCTAACATGCCCCTGGCACATTCCAGTGTGCCGTGACTTAGTTGTACTCAGTAGAGATTTGAAAGAGTGAGCTCATCAGACTGAGATGGACTCCAGGACCAGAATGACCCTGTGTGTGCCCACTCACAGCAACTCCTGGAAGGAGGAGAAAGGTGGATTTGGGAGCGTGAGAAGGGAAGCTGGCATGGTATTTGGAAGTTTAGGAAGGATTCGTGGACTAGGGCCTTTATAAAATCTTCGCTCAGGGTAGAAGGATTTTTTAAAAAATCTGAAAGTGACTGAAAGAATCTGAGTTCCCTTACTTCTAATCAAGAATCAGGCCAAAAACATGGTTTTGTTTTCAGACACTCAACCTTTGCCTGAAACAATGCCCTGTACTTCCTCTTCTCCCTAGTGGAAAGACCAGTGGAGACCCAGATGGTGAAGCCCCTGCTCCTGGGCCAACCCTGAGCTGCCTAGAAGAGGTCAGTCAGGAGACCAAGGCCAGAATGGAGGAAGAAGCCTTCAACAAGGGGTGAGTTAGAACTCGGCCACGCTGAGGGCACCTGGCAGGTCACAGAACATACCTCCCCATGGGCCTTTCCTGTCTCTGAGAGGCCTCAGGGAAGCAACCAGTGGCCCCATGACCTCCTTGCTTCAAGGAGGAACTGCAGAGGAAAGAGCAAGACTGTTCCACAGGAAGGACAGAGGAAGCAGGGTCAGAGGGTGTGGTTAGACAATAACTAAACCGCCTTCTTTTTAGGCAGAAAGTCATCAGAAAAGGTCTGGAAATTGGGGTCTCCTCAGTGGGTTCCTCTTGGTGGAGCCTAAGGCTTCCTGACATGTGCTCAGCATGGTCAAGCTGCTGCCAGCACTGCCTAGAAGCAGCTGCGACTCTGCTTCCCCAAACTGCTCTAGTCACCCTTCCTACTATAAACTGAGTCCCTCTCTCTTGCCAACTGTCTCCTTCTCTATTTGAGCTTCAATAGCACAGACAGCTACTTGTCAGCCACTGGGAAGACAGAATCCTGAGCAGGGCCCAAGCGTTAAGGCAGAGAGTCACCTCTGACCAGGCACTGTACTCAAGAGTTTCTCCTGTCCCCAGCACTCATGAGGAAGATGCAGCTTCTCTGTGGCAGTCACAAGCAGCAATGGCTTTGCCCACCCAAACTGCTGGTGTCACACACTCAGCTGCAGGACAAGTGAGTCAGAGTATGTTCAGGGTAATAATGATCCTGGGAGAAGGAAACAGAAGGACTCCTCTTGGAAAGCCTGTCTCTTCATCTACAACTGTGCATGGCAGGGGGTTCCTCCACTGGCTCTGTAAGCATTTACTGAGTATCTCTTTAGCTCAAGCTGTGTGCCTGACAATTCCAAAAAATGTTTCAGTGCCCTGTGAGATGGGTGTCATCTGCTTGTTTTACAAGCTGAAGCTCCAAGGTTACATGGAGAGCACAGGCAATCTTGTTTTATCCCTACAGAATGTTTTATGGGATGAGAACCCAGTCAGGAGACCCTGTACCCACATTTTCCCTGTCAGGTTTGTCACTTTGTCACATAAACAGGAAGGATGACTGGGGACTGAGGGGAAATTGTACTGACATGAGGTGCCTTGGGATTCAGTGGCACTTCCCAGCTTTTTCCTGTTGTGTGGACACAGGAAGTACGCAGTTATCAGAAGTGCTGGATCCTCTCCCCTAGGAACTCAGGAAAGGATCCTCTGCCTCTGGCCTTTTTGCAATCAATTGTTCCTTTTTGCCCTCTAGATATCAGGAAGGTCTAAAGAAAACCAAAGAACTTCAAGACCTGAAGGAGGAGGAGGAGGAACAGAAGAGTGAGAGTCCCGAGGAACCTGAAGAGGTCGAAGAAACTGAGGAAGAGGAAAAGGACCAGAGAAGCAGGTGGGAGGCTTGTGTTTGGAGCCCTTGCTGAAATGAGTTATAATTCACTTAATTATCTAATTGCCCTGGAAATACTGTTCCAGGGCAAAAGTGGGTGTGGGGCCCAAGTGAGTAGCCAACAGAAACCCAGGGCTCACTCATGTTGGGGAGTAGTTAGAGAAAATCCCAAAGAGTTAAAATAGTTAACAATGGGACATTTGCAAGAGCTGAGGGGTCAGAAGTGGTCATGGAAGGTGCAGGCAGCAATTAAGAGCTATCAGGGGCTGAGACAGAGTGAAGGACCCTGAGTAGAATCCCTTCCAGCCCAGCCATCTCCATGGAAGGGCCAAGTTCAAGGGAACTGGCCTGAAGCCCTCAAGGCAGTTCTTTTATAAGAACAAGGGAAGAGAAAAATGCATGGTAAGGGTGAGGAACTCAGCTCAGTGGTAAAGGTGAGTCTCCAAAAAGTCCATGCTGGCCAATCAAACTTGGTAATCAAGACAGTGTCTTCATTTTAGGTTGAAATACAAAATACTTTGGTATTTCTTTTAAAATACTTAAAATTTCAAGTGGTACCTAAATTGGTGGAGGGGGAGCTATAACATGTAGATAAAGAGACTACAGATCCTGCATCCTGTCCCACTGTGGTTCCTACCCGGCCTTTAGGATGCAGAGTAATAGAAATAACCTCATCTTGTTCCAGGGATCCATGCATTGAAGTATTATGGGGATAAAGACTCAACCTCACAGCCCTGAATTAGCCCACAGAAATAAAAGCTAAGGGACAGAATAAACTAGTGCCCATAGAAGGGTACGTCTGCCCTATAGATGTAATGGCCACCTCAATTTCATGGATTCAGCCCTGTTATCTCTATTAGGTCATTCAAATCACAGGTCTTGAATTCTGATTTTTAAAAATGTAGTTATAGCAACTTTTCCATACTTCACCAAAATCTTTGTTTTTAGACCCCTGGACTAGCCAAAGGTCCAGGGTAGCTCCAGACAAAGTGATTAATTACCTAATCAGCTGTTGAACTTGGGACAGGGTATGTGTCTGTGCCTTATTGCTGGCAAACTCTGGAAGCCACATGCATGCAATGAATAAGGTAACAAAGTGGAGATTAGAAGCAAGATGGATGAGCTACAACATTTGTAGGAGCTACTAGGAAAGCCCAGTTGGTGGAAGAGTCAACTGAAGTGGGAGAGCTGCCTTCCTGGGTCAATGCTATTATCAGGAGCTATCAGAAGAGCTGGGGAAAATGCTTTGCCATCCAGAACAAATCTATGCTAATAATATACACCACTTCCCCAATAAAAGAATCTCCCAGTTTAACAATGAAGGCTCTCTGCTCCAGATACTTGGACCCTGTTCTTCTCCCTCTTGGGGGTCCTCTGCTTTTATTTTTCAGGCCACCACATTGCCTTCCTCCCTTTTAATGCTGTCAAGCCCAAGCCTGGACAAAAGCCCTTCCTTTGGCATCTCTGAATACAGCAAAGATAGGCTGGAACTTCTAATACTTCCAAACACTGAGAAAGAACAAAGAAGAAATAAACAGACAGTACATGGAATATAAACAGTTTGGTTTACAAAGCACAAATCCTTATCTAACTAATTTGATCACAGACAATTGGCGGTTCCCTCCCATTTCATGAAACCCGAGGGGAAATAAGGCTTTGCTTGGGTCCATTTCTATCCAGCTCCTGGTTAGCAGCTCGTGGGAATGGCTCCCTTATAGCATCTGTCACCCAAGAGAGAGGCCATTGTCTGTCTCCCAACCTTTGCTTCCTCTTGGATTTACTTTTTTGGTGTTAATAACATGCCTGTACCTCAGCTGAAGGATACCAGACCTGAGCACAGATCTTGGAATGACCTTCATCCTTCAGCACAAGGGTGTAGCTTCACGTTTTCAGGCCCAGTGGCTTCATCATCTTCTTTAAGACTGATGTTACTATTATATAAACTGCCCACTCACAGCCATAAGTGTCTTTCCTCACCTGTGACCCAAGCCAAACTGGTCCCAAGAGCTGTTGTCTTCATTGCCAGGAAATCCTCACCAATTCCTGGGTCCTTTAGACACACAGTAGCCTGCAGGCACCTCATCCAAACATGATTCCCCCAGGAAATGTTGGCACCTCACTAATAAGGTCTGAAGTCATTAAAAGTGCCATTTCCTACTTAGTGCACTTTTAAAAACATTGGGCTGGGCGGCGCCTGTGGCTCAGTGAGCAGGGCGCTGGCCCCATATGCCGAGGGTAGCGGGTTCAAACCCAGCCCCTGCCAAACTGCAACAAAAAAATAGCTGGGCGTTGTGGCGGGCGCCTGTAGTCCCAGCTACTCGGGAGGCTGAGGCAGGAGAATCACCTAAGCCCAGGAGTTGGAGGTTGCTGTGAGCTGTGTGATGCCATGGCACTCTACCGAGGGCCATAAAGTGAAACTCTGTCTCTACAAAAAAAAAAAACATTGGGCTAAGCCCAGCAGCTGACCACTTATTCAAGAGATTTAATATCAAACAAAAAATCTTTTTGTCTGAACGTTTTCTCTATTATATATAATAATTAATGTTATAAACATTGCTCTCTGAAGTGTTGGCTTAAATGAACTTTAGGCAAAATCAACCCAATATCTTAACCATATAAAACAGAGAACACAGTCTTCTGACATCAATATAATATATTGACCAAGTAGTGCTCATAGGTGGAATGGAGAACTTTGGTCTTTTCTTCCATTGCCTATTCAAAACTGCACTGTAGGGTTAAGATTATATTTAGACAGGTCCTTTGCTTTTCCAATAGCCCTCAGAAAACAGATGTTTACTTGTAATGACCAAAAATTGACATCCAAATGAGTTCTATTTCTAACCTCTTTCATAAGACCAGCCATGGGTGACCAGCTAGGGTCACAAAGACAGGTCTTGACCTCCTACCTTAGAGCCCTACTTAAGAGAGGGATTCTCCCCACAATGGCAACTTGTTTTGGAGCGTGGAAATAGAACTCAAAAGAAAGATTCCATTTTTGTATCTAATTATATCTAATTGGAATCCAAAGAATCTAAATGGGTTGAAAGAAGGTATTTGTCCATCTCCAAGATCTCCCTTCTCAACAGTTGTGAAAATAGTCAATGATTTGCTTTAACTGTGCCTGAAATGACCTGATGAGGTTCCCACATGGAAAAGAAATGGTGATGTCCCCGGTGGCCTCATTATCCAAGGCAGGTACTCTGAGCATCCAATCCCTTTCTGAGGAAGGTATTTGTTGAGTTTTTCAATCCATTGTAAGTCATCCATTTTTTTGATGGCTCTGAGAGCTCTCTGCTTCTCAGCAAATAGCCTGTGTATCTCACAATGTCTGTGCAAGCCCTATTGTCAATTTTCCCCACCTTCTTGGTTTAGTAATGCTCCATATCTCATTTTTCTTTTTCTAATTCTTCAATAGGAGGAAAAATTAGTGAAGGTGTCCAAGGCTTCGCCAGACTCCTCAAAGCAGGTCATTTCACTGTGCCACAGAGAGACAGGACAATTTGAAAGGCACTTGGGAAAGAAGCAAGAGGGAAAGGGGGAAAAATGGAGAGGAAAGAGGTGAAAAGGAAAGAGAGATGAAAGAGAGGAAGGGAAGGGAGGGAATGAAAGAAGGAAAGGGTGAGCAGGACGGAGAAATTAGAGAACAAATATCAATGAGGTTGAGAAAGTATCTTGAATACACCACCCAGAGGTTGCTAGTGCCTACTAGTCTTCTGGTTGCTTTTAAGGTGGTTTGAAGTGAGCTCTTGAGGTTGATCTGATCCTTTGGCATTACTCACTGGACACCAAACTTCTGAGAGTTTAGCACAGTTCCTTCTGCTCTGGACACAGATGTGGGACTGAGAACCATGAGCTATGCATCTGAGCACTGAGGCAAGGGCAGGTCAGTACTTGGAATGGATCATTAATGCAGCTAAGTGGCTGAAAAGATGCAATGGTCCCCTGCTAGTCTAGATACATGGGAGTATAGATCGGCCCATCTTGTACCCTGGGGCTTGGGAGAATACAAATATTGGTGATACGAATAGGAATACCATGAATAGAGTAGGGCATGTGTGAATGAATAAATGATCAAACTAGTAAATAGAGTGATATAGACCAAGGCTATTGACCCGTGGCATCAAAATCATCTGGGAAAACTTAACTATTAATTCTTAGACCATGACTTTGGAGATTTCTCATTTAGTAAGCTTGGTGTATTTTGAATTATTGTTGCTAAGTGTTCCTCTGCACAGCATAGACAGTATCCCCAGAGAGAGAACTATGGGTCTGGGTATCATATGTCTGCCCAATATACTAAACCATCCACCTATTTTTTGTTTTCATTGACAGCAAACTTGAAGAATTGCTTCATTTCTTACAAGTCATGTATCCCAAACTGTGTCAGCACTGGCGAGTGATTTGGGTGATGGCTGCAGTGATGCTGGTCTTGACTGTTGTGCTGGGGCTCTACAATTCCTATAACTCTTGTGTGGAGCAGGCTGATGGGCCCCTTGGACGATCCACTTGCTCAGCAGCCCAGAGGGACTCCTGGTGGAGCTCAGGCCTCCAGCATGAGCAGCCTGCCGAGCAGTAGGAAGCCCTGATACCTGGCCAGTGCTCTGGTCTGGTGTGCCCAGCCTACTGCCCCTTCCCCAAGCATAATGTCAGGCCCAGGTGTGGACACGCTGGTGCCCATCCCATCAGGAATGAGGGGTTCTTTCACCCTCAACACTTCTGTGGGAGTTATTCATACACAGTGACTCAATGTTCTTGGAAGATCAAGAATATTGCCTGGGAAAGCATCCAGTGGACAAAGAAATCACCTTTACCAAGGAAGTCTAACTGAAGGGAAGTTCTTCTGCTTTAGAAAGAACTAAAACACCTTCGCCAGGGGAGGAGGCATTAAGAGGCTCACTCTCTCCTTTTTTCTCTCTGCAATTGGCTATCAGGAAGAATTGTGCATAACAACTAATACTGATCCTAAGGATCAGACCTGGAATTTGGAGTGGCAACATGAATATCTTCCCATTTACTATTTAATTTTCAATGACTATCCTTCAACCTCTCTTTCTCCCTGTTGGAATCAGAGTTTCTCTTCGCAGAAGTAGGAAAGGATTCTCAGAAAAAAAATCTATAGCTGAATTTAGCTCAGTGCTTGAGATGAAGTGGGAAGATGTGAATTACTATCCATCTGCACACACACAACACGCACACACAACACACATGCACAAAACCAACAGCCCTAAAAAAGTGTGCAATGGGTGTGTGCTCTGGATAAATAAGATGCATGTCAAGCCAACCCACAGACTTTCACTAGGTGTGGGGAAGTCACCAGGCACCTATTCAATGAACTTGCCACATGGATTGAAGATGTTTGAAAAACACTGAAAACACATGGCTTCATTGACAGAATTACTGGTCTTTATTGCAAATATTGATTCTAAGCTCTTGTACAGTACTATCTATTTCCTATTCTCTTTTTTAAAAGCAGTTAACCCCTCTCTCAGGTGAAGGAGGAGGAAAGGTGTGTTTTCAGTGTTGTCTGTACTCTGTGTGTGTGCCCATAGGCAAGGGTGCAGTTGCACCTTAGTGCTTCAGTTCGAATGAGATTTCCAACCTAACTGTAAGCTTTGAAATTGTATTCCAAATTGTCATAAAATTGAAAGTGCACATCCCATCTTCAGTTTGGCTTTTCTCCTCACCTTTACAGCTTCTGCCTTCATTCAGCCCTCATCAGTTTTGTGGGTGTTGGTTTCTGTGTAGGTTTTGTTATAGTTGTTTTGCTTTTGCTTTTTTGTTATTTTTTTACTTTTGTTGCTAATGCTCATATGGTTCTCCATATTCTGTAAGTATTGATTCACTTAGTCCTCAAGAAATAAAAATCTATGAGGTGGGTACTACTCTTCCCATTTTCAAATGAGGAAACAGTAGCATAAAAAGGACAAGAAACTTGCTAAGGACATCCCACTAAGTAAATCATGGAGCTAGAATTCAAACCTAGGTAGGCTGGCTCCAGGACTGTGCTCTTATTGCCTCTCTAATGGTCTCCTAACTGGATGCCTTACAGTCCAGTCTTAATCCCTCACATGACCCTTCAACTACTCCAAAACATCTCTGGTTCCCAAACTAAGTGATTTCTCTTGCAGCTCTGGACCTCCACTCACTAGAAATTCTCTAGTCATTCTTTTTTCTTCTGGTTACTCTTCAGGACCAAGTGCAAAAATCATCCCCTCCATGCAGGTTTTGATGACCTCCCTTCCACATTACCCACCATATACAACCTACTTTGTGCTTTCCAGTATTTTCTAAATATTTTCATTACTTATCTTTACCTACCTATATCAATAACCTATTTATGTATCTATGTCTTATCTCTTGGGTAAGTGCCTAGCATGGTGGCTTATACTTGGGAAGGTGTCATTAAATGTCAATCAGAAAAAGCATTCAAGGTGGTAAAGAATAGCCTGGGACAGCTGATACTTTGCATGCTTCCAAGTACCAGCACCATCACCACCACCACTATCACCACCATCTCAATGGGCAATGGGAAAAGTAGCATCTTTCTTAGCCTCAGCTTATTCTAACGTTTCTCAGTCTATTTTAAAAGAGTAGGAATGAGACCAGACTAGAAATACCATTTCCAAGCTCATGGACTCAATCCAATTACTCCCTTCAGAGAGGACTCTCCCCCCAAAACCCCCACTTTAGAGTACCATGTTTATTGAAGGAGAATCCTTTATAGTGGCTCAAAAATGACTGTGAGAGGAGCCCAAGCCAGGGTTGGCCCAGGATGTGCCATTAAGGTAAAGAGGTACAGTGCAGGTCAGAGAGACTTTGGGGGCATTAGTGAATGGTTTACCTGGCCTCTATAGGGGGTCCAGATACAACTGAAGGAGCATTAGCTACATGAGGTCCTCAGAGACAAAGGCAGGCTGTGAATGGAGTTCTAGAGAGTGGCTGTGGGGTAGGACTCTAGATGGGCAATCTCCAGTCTCAGCCTCCCTTAAAGAAGGACCAGGCTGAGCTGGTCCATTGTACACTTGGCCACAAGCTTCCCGTCTTTGTTCCAGGTGAGTCAAAGGCCAGGAAAGCAGATGCAGAGAGCTTCTGCACATTCAGCTGCTCCACAGAAAGTCCTGCAAGAGCACTTCCAGCCCAGGCCCTCTCCTGCACTACTCCATTTGTAGTAAAGGTTGGTCAAGGAAAAGGTCATTTCCGAAAAAGAGAAGAGTAGCCAAATTTACAAGAGCATTGCTGAAAAAGTACTCATTGGTTTGATTTGGCTGGAAAGCAAAGATCAACCTTAAGTGGTTGGAGCTGCTGCCAAAGCAATAGTGAAATGGAGAGAAACAGGTCTTGTACATCCAATAGTGGCATTGATCTGAAATAAAAGTTCCTCTCTAAATGCTTCTGAAGCCTGCCACTTCTGGTTGGCCCTGTGAGTCTGGTTGATGTCACCTCCTAAAGGTACCTTCCCTTTCTGACTGCCAAAAAGTGAAATGTGTTGCTCCCTTTATGCACCCTAACAGAGGAAATGGAGAGGGAAATGTTGGATTCGTGTATCACTGGCTGGCTGTTCCCATCATCATTAAGCCTCACACGGGTGTGCTAGCATTGAACTGTAGAATGTCACATACTTGAGTTTGAAAATAAAAACACATTTCCAAACCTTGGCAGCTTGTCAAATGCCTCCTTATTTTATGGATCTCAGTCAAAATCTTATCCCAACCCCAAATTAGATGACTTTGGATATATTAGTGTCTCCCAGAACCAAGCCGGAAGTCCCCAACCCTTGGACATTGTACTGTGGGCTCCTTCACAGGGGTCAGATCAGCCCCTCCTTTTTTTCCCTTTCTTATCCCTGATCCTCATCTCCTATATCTTCCTGGTTTATGATTTTTTAAATTTTAAAATATTAAGGGGTACAAAAATTTTTGTTAGATGGATACACTCTATAATGCTGATGTCATAACTTACAGTGTTCCCACCACCAGGACAGCATTCATTGTACCAGTAGGTAAATTTTTATCCCTCAGCCCCCTTCCATCCTCCCTACTTCTTAGTTTTTTGTGTTCTTTGTGTCCTTTTGTGTCCATGTACACCCATCAGTTAGCTCACACTTATTAGAACATGTGGTATTTATTTTTTCATTACTGAAATACTTCACTTAGGATAATGGTTTCCAGTTCCATCCAAGCTGCTGTGAATGACATTGTTTCATTCCTTTTTGTGGCTGTGTAATATGCCATATGCATATACACCTCATCCTTTTTATACACTCATGTATCAATGGGCCTTTGGTTGATTCCAAATCTTTACAATTGTGAATTGTTCTGTCATAAATATTGGAGTGCATGTGTCTTTTTGATAAAATGATTTCTTCTCCTCTGGGTAGCTACCCAGTAGTGGGATGATTACTGGATTGAATGGTATGTCTGCTTTTAGCTCTTTGAGGACTCTCCCTACTATTTTCCACTGAAGTTGTACTAATTTGCAGTCCCACCAGCAGTGGATAACCATCCCTTTTTCTCTACACCCGTGCAAGCATCTGTTGTGTTTTGACATTTTAATAGCTATTCTGACAGGAATAAGGTGGTATCTCATTGTGGCTTTAATTTGCATTTCCCTGATGATTAGTGATATCAAATATTTTTTCATATGTCTGTTAGCCATTAAAAATTCTGTTCATGTCTTTTGCCCTGTTAGACATTGTACTGGAAGTCTTAGCCAGAGCAAACAGGCAAGAGAAATGCATCAAAATCGGGAAAGAAGAGGTCAGTCAAGCTATCCCTGTTTCCAAAGATAGGATCTTATATCTAGAAAACTCTAAAGACTCTTAGAATTGATAAATTCAGCAAAGTCTCAGATTACAAAATCAATGTACACAAATCAGTAACATTTATACATACTAACAACAACCAAGTTGAGAGTCAAATCAAGGACTCAATATAATTTACAACAGCTGTGAAGAAAATAAAATAGGACTATATTTAACCATGGAGGTGAAAGATCAGTATAAGGAAAGCCTGACGAAAGAAATTATAGATGACACAAAGGGAAAAACATCCTACGCTCATGAATTGGTAGATCAATATTGTTAAAAATATCCATTCTGTCCAAAGCAATTTATAGATTCAATGCAATTCTCATCAAAATATCAACATCTTATTTCACAGACCTAGAAAAACTAATCCTACACTTCATTTAGAACCAAAAAAGATTCCAAGTAGCCAAAGAAGTCTTAAGCAAAAAGAATAAATCTGGAGGCATCACATTTTTTAACTCCAAATTATACTACAAGGTTATAATGACTAAAATAGCATAGTACTAGCATAAATGTAGAGACATAGACAAATTGAACAGAATAGAGAACCTAAAAATTAAACTATAGCTATAACCCACTGGTCTTTGACAAAGCATACAAAAACAGATGCCGGGGAAAGGATGCCCTATTTAATAAATGTTGTTGGGGAAATTGAATAGCTGCGTGCAGAATGAAACAGTACTCCTATCTCTTGCCATACACAAAAACTAATTCAAGATGGACAAAAGACTTTAAGGCATGAAGCCATAAAAATTCTAGAAGAAAACAGAGGAAAAACTCTTCTAGACATAGGCCCAGGCAAGGAATTTATGACTCCAAATGCAAATACTGCAGTAACAGAAATAAATGGGACTTAATTGAATTGAAAAGCTTCTGCACAGGAAATGATATTTTTAGTTAAAACATTTTTCTGTGATTGAGTCTGTTGAGTTTTTTACTAACCTGATTTCCACATCTCAACTACATTTTTGGGGTCTTGTAGCTAGATGTCAGGGAATGTGGACCTTCCAGATCTAGTTCCCTAAAAATAAACTCTTCTGCCCAAAACAGCCTTTCAAAGGCTGGGAAGATGGTGATCCAGGTTGTGAGTAAAACAAAAATGTTTGAAAGTCTGACCTGTGATAACTTGAAAAGCTGCTATAGCTTTAGGAGTGACTGGAAAGAATCAGTGTTGGAGCAGGTGAACCTGTTGGCAGCCTTTGGCAAGGTATTCCAAGAGAGAGAGAATTGCATGGGAAAGAATAGGCTGTTTGGAAGCAGAAATGAAAAAGAATATAGAATATTCAGAAACTTGAAGGATTGAATGGTGAGAAAATCTGACTGCTTCTAAATCCCAAACAGACTAGAAAGAGCTTTGAGGGAGAGCCAATAAAATTTCTCAGCCAATAAAATCTGAATTGAATAGATCAACTCTGCCTTGTGACAGAGACTAGATTAAAGATGTAGTCCTTTTATTTGTGGTTTTAAATGAACTCAGTATATCCACCAATAAAACAGAGACAGGGGCATGGAATTGAGGAAGCAAACAAATACTTCTTAACATTATGATGGGGAAAGGATCTGGGTTATGATTAGTAATGCATGGAATCACCTGGAAGAAATCTGAGTTTGCTTGGGAATTTTATTTACAAAGAAACACAAGCCAGGACAAAAAACTCCTTTGATATTTCAAGTTGGAAAACAATTTTGGGGAGGAAAGAAAAGCAATACAACAGAAAAATAAGTGCACTCCCATGTTTATTGCAGCACCAGTCAAAATAGCTAAGGTATGGAATCAACCCAAGTGCTCAACAACAGATGAAAGCATAAAAAGTATGTACTGTATATACATAATGGAATACCCTTCAGCTATAAAAGGAATGAAATCCCATCATTCTAGGCAACATGGATGGAACTGGGGGACATTATGTTCAGTGAAATAAGCCAGGAACAGAAAGTTAAACACTGCATATTCTCATTCATATGTGGAAGCTAAAAAAAGTCAATCTCATAGAAGGAAAAAGCAGAACAGAAGATACTAGAAGCTGGAAAGGGTTGGGATAAATGGAACAAAATAGATAGGAAAAACAAGCTCCAGTGTGTTATAGTACTGTAGGATGACTATGGTTAATGATACTATATACAGAGGGTGCCCCCAAAATGTATACACAGTTTAAGAAAGGAAAAACTCTATTAAAATTATAAAACTCAACATATGGTGATAAAAAAGATGAAAACAAGTCACATTTGACTTCTGCAATTATAAGAGTGCTGAAAGTATATACATAATATATAGATAGCATCTCTTATATACCAATTACCCTCATGTGATCAATATGCATTGTATCGAAACATCACTGTGTACCCCATAAACATGTACAATTATGAGTTAATAAATTTTTTCTTTAAGAAAACAACTTTTGTGATCTTAAGCTTATACCTGCAGAAGCTGTCCTACCCCCAACGAGGACATACTCCTTTATATCCACTTCAAATGTGGCCAAGATAGATTATACACAGTGAAGGGCCACAGAGAATGGTAGACATGGGAGTTTCTCCCAGGAAGCAGAATCAGAATCTAATCAAGAGTACATGACTATGGGAGGCAGAATTTCTAGAAAAGGCCTCCAAAGAGGCCCCTCTCCAATCTCTGGAGCCTTTTTATATGAGCTAATCACTACTGTTACTATGGTACATTATATGGTATGGTTGACCTTGAGATAGGGAGATTATCCAGCTGGGCCTAATGTAATCTCATGAGCCCTTAAAAACAGAGAGCTTTCTCTGGCTAATGGTAGATGTGGAAGGCAAAGAGATTAGAAGTATAAGAAGGACTGTGTGTCATTGCTGCTTTGAAAATGGAGGGGCCTCTAGGAGCACAGAATGGACACCAGCTGTCAGCTGGTGAGAAAACATGGACCTCATTCCTACAACTGTAGGCAACTGAGCACCAGGCTTGTAAGAGCAGTCACAGGTTCTTGAGGGAGGCTCAGGGAGTGAGACAATCTCCTGGCCAGGATGGAGATGTTTTGCTGCCCAGAGACAAGTCCTCAAGCAGCTGCATGCGTTAATAAGATAATATCGGCTGGTTAGCAAGCAGGTGTTATACTTTGAACATTCATGGTGCAGCAGGGCGGGAATCAAGCCTGTAGGGAAAGAGCACTTAGCGACCATGAAGCACATGATCCTAGTACGTGGGCTCCCACACCTGTTGTATAAAACTTAATGAAAGGCCACAACAGAGGTTGCTTGGGGCTCTCCCTGGAGTTATGGTAAGCCCACCTCTTGTAGGCATGTATCTTCAATCTGTGTCCCAGCTGTTTTCATTCGCATGGTGATGGGGTGCCGCAGCAGCCCCGACATACAACCTCAAGTGAATTCTTGCCCAGAGCCTCCAAATAAGAGCCTAACCTAGCAAGCACCTTCATTTCAGTCTTACGAGAACTAGCTGAGCCCACCTAGACTTCTGACATAGAGAAACTGAGATAATAAATGGGTATCATTTTAAGCCAGTGAGACTGTGGTAATTTGCTATACAGCAATAGAAAACTGACATAATGGCCTGAACAATGTCTCTTCATTGGTATTCCAGAAATACTATGGCCAGTGATTGTTGTTATGGCTGATGTTGCAAAAACGCATGTGAGTTTTTGTTGTGGTCATCTAGATCCTGCTCTACTATCACAGTTAGGGAGTAGTAGTCAACTTTTTTGGTTCATGGACCACAAGACCACAAAATGCCACAGCTGGACCTGGTAAGGAAGACCAAGCATAACTCAGAGATCATGGGCTTTGAGTTGGATGGGACCTTGGATCATCTCCCTTGAGAACAGAGTACTATACTCTATATGTAGAAGGAACCCCTGTAATGAGTGATCAGAAAGGAAAACTGTGGCAGAGACTACTATGTGTTCACCAAATCATTTTTCCTCTTACTTCTGGGCACAAAGCTAGATTATAACTCCTTTGTAGTTACTCCGGTTGATGGGAATGTGTGGCAAAGTTCTGATAGAATATTGGTGGAAGTTAAATAGTTGCTTTCCAGGCTTGGGCTCCAAAGCAATCTCCAGCACAATCCTTTGTATTCTCTTTCCTCAGTGTGAAAATCTTGGAGAGAACTCAGAGGTGATGGAAAAGCTATAATAGAGACATAAGGAGCCTCAGCCTGTGTGTGTGGCAGAGTCCCACTAACACATGGTCACCCCTCCATTACCACCATCACCACCAACTGTCAGCCATTGGATTGTGACATGAGAGAAATAAACTCAATTTGTTAAGACATTGAGATTTGGAGTTGTTTTTTATAACAGTTAGACTACACTGACTGATACATTGCCCACTTTATAATACACATATATTTAAAATAATCCCTAGAATATCAAGTATCATAGAATTATATTGACGTGTCATTTTTAAAGCCATAAATTCACCTCTCTTCTTTGACGGATAAAACTGAGGCCCAGAAAAATTGCCTTGCTCAAAGTAACACAGATAATTATGTTAGAACTTAAACTAAAAATTAAATATTACCCCCAGTCTCGTACTCTGAATGGTACTGTATTTCCTTCTTTCTTGACACATTTCAAAATTTCTACTCCATTTATATTTGTATTTGCATGTATGAGATTAAAGATAACTTTCAGTCTTGTTTTCCTTATCTGGGGAACAAGAAAACTGGCATAAATATTCCACCCTTCCTACTGTCTTTTGAAACTTAATTGCTGTTCTCTTCATTTTAATTTTTCAAATTAATCTTCTAATTCTACAAATTTCTTCTTTAATTACTGATTCTCCTTGATTGCAGCACAAGCTTTATTTTAGAAGTGGACAGAACTGCTGGGTTTTTTTCCATATTCTGAACATTGTTTCTCAAAATGGTCAAGAGTTTATCTGGCAATATTTTCTCTATGGCTCTCCACTTTGGCTTTTAGCTCTTGGCAACAAACTTTTCAGAAATTTATATTGAGTGAGAGGCCTAGAAGCTGAGACTGAGCATATTCAGATTAATACTTAACAAGAGAGGCAGCAACTTCCAATCAAGACTTTTTAATCACATCCCAATGATCGCTTAATGTCTCTCAATAGGGGTTTAAAAAAAAAAAGATTTCTTCTTCCAGAAATTCATTATTAAGAACAGTATAATCATGCAGACTTCCTTTAACCAGTAGATCCCCCTCTAGTAATTTGTTTCTGAAATTTAGGTGTTTTTCTCATTTCTTTTTAGCTATTTCTCTTATCTAAAGCTATACCCTCTATACAGTTCATTTTTCCCCCTTCCGGTCTTTGTTTCTTCTTTGTGTTATAATTTAACAAATGCTTACAAGCCAGCTCTCTTTTGGACATGGTGCTAGGCTTTAAGGATAATTATGAAGAGGACTTGATTCTTGCCTCTCTGTCAACTGGTACCATCGTGATAGAGTCACATGTTTCTGAGATACTGAGAGTCCAGGGCTATGCTCACCCAAGTAATGAGCTCTGTAGTGGAAATACTTAAGGACTATTTTCCTGGTCTCATAGAACTTCCCTGTTTTTCACTGAGTAGAATCTCTTTTTGTTATTGATGTTTTGCACATAGTTATCAACTTGATCACCAATACTAAAATTAAAGAAGACCTAGTTATCCATACACCATCCCTATAAAAGACATTCATTTTAGAGAAAACTTACAAACTTTTGCTCAGGAAGTTGCCCACAACCCAGGACTCCATAATTATGATGCAGGACAAACCACCGAAGATCTGTCTGGGAAAATGTAGAGTGCACTCTGCACAGCATCTTTATACTTCACATTCATCAAATGAGAGGTGGAGTCTAATTTTGAAGTTTGGTCTGCCAGAATACTAGAGAAGTTATTAAAGGGAAAGTTATATAAAGAAACTCTGGGATGATTGCTATTGTAAAGTCAAACATCCCTTTATAAAGGGTAAAATGACTAATTTTGTAAATTGCCCCCACCCAGTTGTGTTTTGTAAATATGAATTTTTATATGTGCCTGGTTTCTTTGAAAAGAGAATCACCTGGCTAGGTGCTCATAGCTCAGTGATTAGGGCACCGGCCACATGCACCAGGGCTGGTGGCTCGGGCCTGCTAAGCAAAAAAAAAAAAAAAAAAGTAGCTGGGCATTGTGGTGGGCGCCTATAGTCCCAGCTACTAGGGAGGCTGATCACTTAAGCCCAAGAGTTTGAGTTTGCTGTGAGCTATGATGCCACAGAACCCTACAGAGGGCAACAAAGTGAGACTCTGTCTCAACTAAAAAAAAAAAAAAGAAAGAAAAGAAAAAAGAATCACCTGTAGTGGTGCAGAGATTTCAAATGCCTAAAAGAAGACCCAAGGGAAGGTATGAGGGTTCTGGACTTGCTATTTAAAATGAGCATTTATTCATGAGCTTCAGCATCATACCCCACAAACCACAAGGCAGCAGGGGGTGGGGGAAGAAAAGCAGCAGAGTCTATGCTTAACCTCCTTTAGAAACATTTCTAGGAATATATAAATGAATGAGCTCCACTGGCAATAACAATGAATGAATGGTGTGAGAACTGAGCCGGGGGGTGGGGTGGGGGGCAGAGAATATGGGCACTGGGAAAACTGCTATCTGTCTTCCTCATTTGTGTGCTTTCTGAGTCAGCATTAGCTAAATTTTCCAGAAGTCCATCCACAAAGTACAGCCTGGCCGTTCAAGGGACGTCACTCATTTCCCCTAGTGACCTTCACAAGTCAGAAGCTTGAAAGCAGGGAAATCCGGATGTCTCAGTTGTGAAGTGGAGCAGTGTGAGCCTCAACATATTTCCAGAACTCTCCATCCAAATCAGAGATAGAGCATCTGCCTCCCATACTGCCAGTGGCCATTTGGGGCACCTCTCTGGCTCTAAGAGGTTGGCACAATGGCCAAGGGCCTCAGCCTGGTGTTGCTTCTTGCTTCCATCTGGACCACAAGGCTCCTGGTCCAAGGCTCTCTCCGTGTAGAAGGTAGGTGTCTTACCAGATTTCCAAACTGATGAGGTAAGGCAAGATCTTGCAAACTTTCCTAAGCCTGCTGAGCCCTTGACTATGGTTGCTAGGAATGAGTATGACTCTCAATGCCAATAGGTCTAATTGGTAGAACTACTCTGCCAGAAATAGTTTCACCATATTGTCAACTTCACCAAAATGATTTTACACTTACCTTTATTTGGGTCTTTTATTTGACTTTTATTTTTGATTATGGAATATTTTTAATGAGAATATCTTGAAATAAAACATTGAAGAGAAATCATTTGTTTTTTGTTTGTTTGTTTTGTTTTGTTTTTGTAGAGACAGAGTCTCACTGTACCGCCCTCGGGTAGAGTGCCGCGGCGTCACACGGCTCACAGCAACCTCTTACTCTTGGGCTTGCGCGATTCTCTTGCCTCAGCCTCCCGAGCAGCTGGGACTACAGGCGCCTGGCACAACACCCGGCTATATTTTTGTTGTTGCAGTTTGGCCGGGGCTGGGTTTGAACCCGCCACCCTCGGCATATGGGGCCGGCACCCTACTCACTGAGCCACAGGCGCCGCCGAAATCATTTGTTTTTTAAAATGCTTCATTGAAGAAGGAAACCATGTTTGTAAATAATTTAAAGTAATCACTAAGGCTGGGAATAATAATAACTATGAATAAATGTTGGCCTACTTTTTTGTTTGGGGGATTGTCAGCATAGTTGTTTTGATTTTAATTTTACTGTACTATATATGGAATGCAACTTTTTAATATGCAGTAGATCACAAAATAGTAAAATAACTGAAAAGAATCTGTGAAAATATAAGTTTAAAAATTAAGCCATCAGCTCCCTACCAAAGGAATGACTTAAAGTGACTTTGGGGTTTTTGAGATGCCTAAATGTAAACCTAATTCTGCACTCTAGACAAAAAAAAATTGTAGACACAAATCACTCACTGCAGATGTGAGCAAATGAAAATCTGAGCACTTTCAAAGGAAAATTATATGTCTTTATACTGGAATATACCCTAAGATATAAAATATTTTGGAAACAGATACCTAGACTTCATTCATATATTGTCATATAGGAAGGTTAGAGTTATATGACTGAGTTTTTTCAAATACCAGAACTGTTACTTTCAAATAAGTTTCATCTTCTTTGAAATCCTCTGGGGAAATTATTTACTTTTCCCCACAATGCTGCCATTATTTGCACTAGTTTGGAAATTCTTCTTTGACAATTACTCCATCACACTCATTGGACCATCCTCAATAATGGCAAAAATTAAATTTTTAGAAACAGCCAAAAGTTATCATAACTATGATTGTGGAATAAGATGGCTGATGAAGGTGAGTGAATGGGGATGGGAGCTATTTTTGAGGGTCAATGATACAGAGATTCCGAGTTAGGTGTACATACACAATTTCATTTAATCCTTTCAAGAAGACACTCACTTTATAGATGAAAAAATAGGCTCAGTGAGGCCAAGTGACTTGCCCAATGTCTTGTAGTTAGCAAATAACAAAACTTGGGTTTAAATTCAGCTCTGATTCCTCAGCATATACTATTATCTAGTATTATATATACAGAAATGATTCCTCAGCATATACTATTATCTGGTATTATAAACATAGATATGATTCCTAAGCATATACTATTATCTGGTATTATATACACAGAAATGATTCCTCAGCATATACTATTATCTGGTATTATAAACATAGATACGATTCCTAAGCATATACTATTTCTACTATGCTTGCTGTTTGCTAAGACATCTTAAGAAAAGGGTTACTAAAGTACTCCTTGGATCCCAGCTTCCTCCTTTTATCCCTAAATGAAATAGGAAAGCATAAAATAATATTTGCCAACTTCTTACTGCACCCAGTCTCTTCTAGGTACAAGTTATCTAATGTAATTCTGACCAAAAAAATCATGTCAAGAAGATAAAGCGATCCCCATTTTACAGATGAGAATGCTACTTGCCCAACATCCCAACAGCCAGTTAATAATAGAAAAAAATATTGAAAACTAGGCCTATTCACCAAGAATAAGTCTAGCATAATAATAATATTTAGAGTAAAAATGAAGTATGATGAGAGAATAGCAGACCAATTTATAGGGTAGTAAATAAACCTTCTCAAGTCAATTTCCAATGCAGCAGCCATGAGAGATGTGAGCAAGAGAAAGCTCATGAGATAAAGGAGCCTAGGTGTACAAGTGTGTGTGTTCAGTCCCCTGTAGCACAGGGGAAGACAGAACAGTGTCATACAGCTGGGTACAGCAACACACACACGTCTACAGTTCCAACTACTTGGGAGGCTGAGGCGGGAGGATCATTTGAACTCAGGAATTTGAGATCAGCCTGGGCTCAGGAGTTGGACAGTGAGAGCCTATCTCCAAAAACAGCTGGGCATTGCAGCGGGCACCTGTAGTCCCCAGCTACTTGGGAGGCTGAGGTAAGAAGATTGCTTGAGCCCAAGAGTTTAAGGTTGCTGTGAGCTATGATGCCATAGTACTTTACTGAGGGTGACCAAGTGAGACTCTGTCTCAACAGAAAAAAAAAAAAAAATTAAAAAAAAAAATCAAGAACTGGGGTTTTTGAGTCAGGCATAATTGTGTTTGTGTCCCCAGTCTGCCACTTGGTTGCTCTGTGTCCTTGAGCTTGGGAAAGTTACTTAATCTTCCTGCGCCTCAGTTTTCTCTTTAAAGAAGGTGTGGCAGAGAATAACAACAAGAGATGATAAGTGTTGAAATTAAAACTGATATTAATCCTATGTACTCAATTTTGATATGAGGACAATTAATGACAATTAAGGTTATGGGGGGGAGGAAAAGCAGTGAGAGGGAAAGAGGGAGGGAGGCAGGTCCTTGGTGTGTGCCACAACTTCGGGGGCAAGACATGATTGCAAGAGGGACTTTACCTAACAAATGCAATCAGTGTAACCTGGCTTATTGTACCCTCAATGAATCCCCAACAATTAAAAAAAAAAAGAAAGAAAGAAAATATGTCAAATGGTATATAAAACCAGTGTATGGTGCCCCATGATTGCATTAATGTACACAGCTATGATTTAATAATAAATAAAATAAAACAAAAAAACTGATATTAATATCAATATCGGTCTTGGTATAGATATTAGTATCAGTATCTACTGTCATAACAGGCTGCTCTGTCACCCAATTGCAAACACTAATATTGGGGTGTTGACCCTCATATCTCTTGGTGAGAGCAGGATCTGGAACCACACCAGGCCATCCACAAATACCATACATCATGCACACATCTCTCCCCCCAACCCCTGCTCCAGAACACAAGGGCACATGGAAGACTCTGGGAAATGCTCCCTCAGTATTTGCAAAAGGAAATTCCCTTTAAATGCCAACTTAGAAAGTGGTCAAAGCATCTGACTGGGCATCCAAAACACAGCCCTGCATATAAGCAATCACTTGGAAGATTTAAATAGCCTTTTATGGACTTTTATGGATGAAGCCTAGTACTTAAATACCATGCAACCTGGCAATTTTGAACAAGTCTATACATCCAAGAACCCAGAGGAAAGGGGTCAAAAGAAATCCCTAGAAAAATCAGTCATTAGCAGACTAAAACTAAAATGCCTTAACAATAACGATGATGCTATGTTACATATGATTTACTAAACACTGACTTTGTATGGCACCATGCCAAGCATTTTTATTATAATTTACTCATTGAGTTTCACTATGGTTATTCTCTCCATTTTATAAACAAGGAAACTGAGGCTCAAAGAGATGAAGTATCAAGCCTACAATCAGAGTTAATAAGCAACATAGAAGCCCAGGTCTGACCCCTAAGTCTACTTACTTTGTTTAAGTTTTCTGTCATCTAAGTTTTACTGCCTCCAGTAACTTCTGAGTAAGCCTGCCCCCTACTGGTCAGGGAAGAGCTGAAACTAAGAGCACTCTTAACATTTCAGCCAATCTCAGACATAGTGATATCCCCAAACCACACTGGGTTGGAGTTAAACTATTAACTGGAGCCCTGAATTCTACCTTTCTCAAAGTCTCAGATACTTCATTTTACAGACTTCAAAAAAGTTTTCAGCAACTGTACTGTCTAGACTCCACCCCAGAAACGTGTACTCAAAGCTCCCCATGATGAACAGGGTACCTTAATGCAGTGGGATAAGATGGACTCTATTGGATGAGATTTACAGCTTGGATCAGAGCAAGCATCCTTCTAACCTAACAGGCTGTCCTTATGGGGAATATGTGGAGTTTGAGACCAACATGGGCAACACAGACTCAAGCCCACTCAGACCTCACTGCTGTATCTAGATGATAATGCTCTATTAGGAAGGAGACAGTAAGCACTGGAACAAGGACAGCAGCAAACTGAAGACCCACGTGATTTTTTTTTGCAGAGATTTCCATCTTGTCACCATGCAGAATTGTAGGGATCGCCCTTGTGAACAAAAAGGGAAACCAGCCACTGAATTTCGCAGAAGCCAAGGAGGCCTGTAGGCTGCTGGGGCTAACTTTGGCCAGCAAAAACCAAGTTGAAGCAGCACGGAATGCTGGCTTTGAGACCTGCAGGTGAGAAACAGCCGGATTCCCTAGCCCTGCTGGAGCCCTTTTGACTCTGTGTTCTTGTTCAGCAGTAGAGATGATGCCTTCTAATCCTAGGTCTGTTCAAGTAGGTTGTATTTTTTTTCACAGTTATGGATGGGTAGAAGATAGATTCTCGGTCATCCCTCGGATTCATGCAAACCCCAAGTGCGGGAAGAATGGGGTGGGTGTTCTAATTTGGAGAGCTACAGTCAGCCAAAAGTTCGGGGCCTATTGTCACAACTCATCTGGTAAGTGAGATCTGCACCCTTTCCACATGGCATGTTTCCTCTGGGTATTTCTAGCTCTGTAACCTGAGTAACAGCATAAGCAATCACAGCAATGGTCATCTGATTCTCCCAAGACTGTCTTTCTGACCAGGCTGGAGGTGGCAATGTGCCACTCGGGAAAATGTCAGGAAAAATATGAATGGCAAACCAAGAAGAGGGCATTCAGGAGGCTCAATTACTACCACACCAACCCAAATCCTGTAAGATAATCAGGAAGAAAGAAAGCAAACTAATGTACAAATGCATGTAATACATCCACTACAGACAAAAAGATATACAATCATCCCTTGGTATCCATGGACTATTGGTTCCAGGACCCTCTTGGTACCAAAGTCTGGGGATGCTCAGGCCCCTGATATAAAATGGTGTTTATATTTCCATGTAACCTGTACATATCCTCCTGTATACTTTAAATTGTCTCTCTCTTACTTATAATACATAATACAATGTAAGTACCATGTAAATGGTTACTATACTCTATTGTTTGTTTATATTCTTTTTTATTGTATTTTTTCAAATATGTTCAATATGCAGTTGGATGAATCCAACTATATGGAACCCCCAGATATGGAGGGCTGACTATATTAGGTTTTCTCAATGAAACTTAATTTTTCCAAGACATATGCTTTACAATCCCCATTTTGCAGATAAAGAACTTAGCTCAGAGGATATAAGTACATTTCCCTAAAGTCTCGTTACTCTAAAGAAGCGGTTCTCAACCTGTGGGTTGCGACCCACAGGAACTGTATTAAAGGGCCATGGCATTAGGAACGTTGAGAACCACTGCTCTAAGTTTAAACCTCTAAAGATCTTAATCTGAAACCATGCTCTTTTCTCTGTCTCACATTCCTCTTTAGGAGAGGAAATTCAGATGCTACATTTTTTAGAACAAGACCCAGTCTGCGTTTTATGAAGGAAGGGATTGAAGCCCAGAGTAGAACTAATTTACTCACAGTCATGCAATCGTCTTGTTAACCTTGCTTAGAGAGGTAGGCTGACTTAGCACATGTGCTTTATCTAAGTAATCTCTCAGAATGTTTTTCTTTTACTGAATACTCACTTGTTCTCAGTTTGTCTGAGAACCCTGTCTGATTCATTACCCTTCATACATATTCATATATCTGACCTCCTCAAGGTTAGGCAGCTAAGCAGTCATGCACAGAGTAGATTTCAAAATCATTCTCTAAGATCCAAGAGATAAATGTGCACTAGCCAACGTTAGCAAAGACTATCCCAGAAAGACAGTATAGGATCCAAGCAGTCCTCTGAACCAGCAGGCTTCTGCATAGAAAAGGCCCTTAGAGATAAGTTGGTCCAGTGCTCTCACTTCACAGATGAAACACTTACAGTTCAGAATGGGGTTTTGGCTTGCTCAAAGTCCTTCGGTCAGCTAGTGGCAGAGTCAAGACTGGAACATAGGGCTTCTTCAATGTTTTCACCACTCCCCATCCTTCTCTGCCTCTTTGCCCTGCCATCTTTGGCCGGGAATTGGTGATTTACACACCTGCTTACCTCACAGCCAGCCCATGCATCAAATGACCTTACCTTTTAACTGCCCAGGCTTCCCACCAGCTGTCAGTGTGATGCTATGATACCCGGCCCTCTGGACTAAACAAAAAAGAGCCAGGAGAGAGGTCTTGGATGTCTGTTTCCTTGTGGTTTCATTTAACTTGTACTCCCATCATCTATCTGTATTTCCTGCATACTTAAAGTTGATCAGTCTCATGTTCACTATTTTTGGCAAAAAATGTTCTGTAGATGATATTGTGCACTTTGGATCACATCACAACAAAAGGCACTTAATGTCAACAGGCCTCACTATTAGTCGTGGTAACTTTGATTATTTGATTAAGGTGGTGACTGTCCAATCTCTCTAATAAAACTATAACATGTCTTCCCCTTTGCAATTAGTAGGTAATCTTTAATGTGATAGTTTCACACCATGCAATATTCTGCCCTCTAACAACCTGTTACCTAATCATTTAACCAGCTGTTGATGATCCCTACTGGAATCAGTTATTCTATGTGAGGGTGATTTGGGTAATTCCTTTGCTTCCTGGCACAATCACATGTTCCAGACTCACTCTATTCTTTCTCTGTCCCAGATGTGGAATCAAACACTTATTTCCCCAAGGAATGCCCTGGTTCTTTTTAATGGGAAATGTTAATTAGAAACCAAGATTTGGATGCAACTTGTTTCATTACTACTGGAGTTTTTATTGCTTTTCAGTCCTTTTCAGTAGACAGATAATAAATTATATGCATATATGTATATGAGTTTATATTGACATTTCAACTCAAATTTAACAATTCAAGCTTTTTTCTTAGTTTACTTTGTTCTATCCATGTATCTCTTCTCTCATATTGAAAGTCTTAGTTCATAATAAATAATAATATATGTTCTTATTCTAGAACAGTTTCAAAATTACAAAACCAACATTAATAGGAATAATAAACCTACTGAGTGAGATTTGAGAGTTATTTGCATATCTTTTAGTCCTTAAAAGATATCCCTCTAAGTACAGTCAGAGAATTATGAGCAAAAGTGACTTTAAAAGTTATGCTACTCTGTATAGTTGTAACTATAATATAAATAAATAAATAATAAATAATTATATAATAAATATATAATATAAATAATATAAATACATAATAATAATATATAATATAAAATAATAAATAATATAAATAAATATTTATTTATTTATTTCAATAAATATTATATAATTATTGAAATAATTTAGGTTTATTTGCTTCTGTTTATGATCGATTTTAGGGGTTGACTTTTGTCCTATTTTTATCTTTTTGAATAGTTAAAAAATTTACATGGTTCAATGGTCCAAAATACATATACTTTCTTAAAAGAAGTCTTACTCCCATCCCCTCTGCTCTGTTTCCACCCATTGTTTTCACTCATTTCTGGTTTATCCCTGTGTGTTGCTTTGTATATAAAAGGGTGTGTGTCTGTGTGTTATCTTATTTTGACTTCTTACAAAAACTAGCATGTCATATACACAGCTACACACGTTTTTTTCCACTTACATTCTAGAAATTACTTGATGTCAGTTCATAAAGACTTGTTTCATTTTTAACAGCTGTATGGTACTCCATTGAGTGGCTATATCATGTTTTATTCAACCAGTCTTCTATTGAAGGACTTTTGGGCTATTTTCAATCTTTTTCTCTTCTGAAGAGTGCTGAGGTACATAACTTTGAACATATGTTGTTTCATATCCATGGAGATTTATCATCAGGATAGAAGCCTAGAAGTTCAAAATGTATGTGTAAGTGTGTGTGTTAGCATCTTGGTGAGAGTCAGTGTTCCCTAACCTTCATCCCAATGCTAATTCTAGGCTACTTACCCTAATTTTTTTGTTTTTGTACTTTCCAATTACTGTCTTGTGAAGTTTGAGTATCAGAGTTACCCTTACTATGATCCTAAACCTTACCCTAATTGTTTTTCTTATTACTATCTTTGCAAGGTTTGGGGATCAGAGTTAATGCCACCCCTAATCCTAACTTTAATTTTTCTTGCAATCTTTGTGAGGTATGGGGACCAGCCCAAAATGCTGTTAATGCTCTGCACACACCATTTGTTTTGACTGTTCCCTCTGCCACAAGGCCCACCCTCTTCATCACCTATACTTTATTCAAATCTCAAGGCCAAGCACTGTGGCTCACACCTATAAACCCAGGACTTGGGAGGCCAACGAAGGAGATCACTTGAGGCCAGGAGTTCAAGACGAGCTTGGGCAACATAGCAAAGTCTAATCTCTACCAAAACTTTCAAAATTAGCCAGGAGTAGTGGTGTGCACCTATAGTCCCAGCTATTTGAGAGGTTGAGGTGGGAGGATCGCCTGAGCCCAGGAGTTGGAAGTTAGAGTGAGCTATGATAAAGCTCAAGCTACATCTTCTTCAGAAGTCTTTCCATACTCCCTAAGCCTAGCTAGCCTCTTGGATTCCAACCACACTCCATGTTTAATATCTATCAGAGCACTCAGCACATTCTAGAGAAATTGTGTTTATAGTTTAGAAGGGAAGAAGAACCAGGCCTAACACTTCCAGGGGTCTACACTATGCCCTCAACCATGAGGGACCACAGGGCCAGATTACTGTTGCTCCCTCTACCATGGGAGGCCACATGTACAAACTGAGGGCCAAGGGAACAAATTCTTGCAGATCTTATCTATGACACCCAGAGACTATACGAGGCCCTAGACACTATCTCACTAGTCCTGAGTAAAATGACACCTGTGTATCATTTCTACCTTTAGGAGAAGTAATTGATGCTTAGAGTGCACCCTGTCTGTGGTCACAATCAATAAGAGACAGAGTCAGGATTTAAACCTTGAGCTAATTGTACTGAGCCATGCTATTTCAGCGTAGCATCTGCCATGGTGATGACTGCACATCAGTAACATACAAGCCTGGGGTGGGCCCTGGGCATCAATACTTTTTATTTTGTTGTTATTATTTTTTTTTTTTTTGGAGACAGAGTCTTATGATGTTGCCCTCAGTAGAGGACTGGTTGCTCACAGCAACCTCTGACTCTTGGGCTTAAGCAATTCTCTTGCCTCAGCCTCCCAAGTAGCTGAGAATACAGGCGCCCACCACAACACCTGGCTATTTTGTTGTTGTTGTTGTTGCAGTTGTCATTGTTGTTTAGCAGGCCGGGCCGGGTTTGAACCCACCACCCTCGGTGCATGTGGCTGGTGCCGAGCCCATCAGTACTTTTTAGGAGCTTGTCAGATGATTGTAACATGCAGCCAGGGTTGAGAATCACTTCTCCCTAGAAGATCTCTGGGACCTAAGTTTTAGGATCCTGGGTACATCTGAATTTTCCTATTCTGTGTAGTTGCCATACCTCCTTGTTTGCTCCTGGACTGTCCTTTCTCCCGTGTGTTTCATCCTCCACACTTCTCCACTGATAATTATTTCAATCCTCTGCTCCACAGCCTCGACGACTTCCCATTTGAAAATATGATGTAAACGGTGAAGACTTTTGCACATAA
Source organism: Nycticebus coucang (assembly GCF_027406575.1). Lineage (NCBI taxonomy): Eukaryota > Metazoa > Chordata > Mammalia > Primates > Lorisidae > Nycticebus > Nycticebus coucang. The sequence goes on from NC_069793.1 coordinate 54,063,001, forward strand.
AAGTGGATATGCATGAGAACTTTTGTACATAATTTGGCAAATTTGTGGACCCCAGTTGAAAACTCCCTCTCCTAGAGAATAAATTCTGAATTATTTAACACGGCAATTATGACTTTTGGCACTCTGGCTCCAACCTGTGCTCCCAGTCTCGTCTCCCACTTATAGTTTTTCATAAACCCATTATACACACCCTACATTCCAGCCACACTGTGCTCCTTGCCATTTTACTTTGAAAAGACCTTTATTCAAAAAGACATCATCCTTGACCTTCTCTGCCCTAAACTTTTAATTACACTTTGAACATGACTACAGGACTACACTTTGAAATTTCTGGATTTTTGGGATCGTGCTATTCCTATTGACTGGGATATTCTGTTTCCTCTTCCAGATGAGCTACTGCCCTCTTTTAGTCATTTGGCCTTCTTATTCATCAAATGGGCTGAATTCATTCAACTTCTGCTCTTGAACTTTCTGTACTCCTAGATTTGATTTTGCCCTAGATCTCCAATGACTGGCCACTTTTAATCATTCAGGCCTCAGGTATCACCTCCCCAAGAGACTGTCTCTTATCACCTCTCCAAAGTATTTCTCCACCTCTACCACTTTAATCTGTACCTTGTTTAATTTTCTTTTCAACATTTATTTTCCTCTTAAATTTCTGGCTTATCTGTTTATTACCTTTTTAAATTGTCCCTGCCCTTACAATAGCATGCACACACCCTTTAAGGGCTGGGACTTTGTCCTGTTTGTACCATGTCCCTGGCACCTAGAACCGTGCCTGGCACAGAGCTGGTACTCCATAAATAGTCATTGAATGAGCCTATTAATTCTCAATACCTTGCCCATATTCCCTCTCCTCCATATTCCTAGTGATCTCCACCTGCTCTTATCAAAATGCTTCTGTCCTCCTGGAAGCAGGAAACATGCCTTTTTTTAAATTATTGAGCTTAGTATGTTTGTCCCCTAATATTCAAAAATGTTTATTTTTCTGAGGGAAGAATTAAACATGTGCTCAAAAATAGGAAATGTAGTTAAAATTTAAGGCAGAGAAGGTCAAGGTCTTTTGAATAGAGGTCTTTTCAAAGTAAAACGAATATAAAAACAGACAATACATGTGTAGCCAGAATGTTTTACCAGTAATATCCATTACCTTGATTGGTCTTTAACTTAGTTTTTCAAAATGAATGAACTTAAAGGAATAACTTTTTCTTTATAGCTAACATTCCAGCCTATGCTACTCACTGCCACAAGTAAGTAGGGATTCAAAATAGATGCAAATTCATATTATAATATATTGCATGGCTCTGTCATTTTCTAGGTATGTGACTTTGGACAAATTATTCAATTTCTCTGAACATCAGTGTCCTCCTGTGTATATGAGGGTTTGATAAAATTGTTAAATGAAGTATCTATTTAAACACCTAGTGTCATGGTTGACTCAGAGAAAGATGCTCAACAAATGTTAGTTTCTTCTCTACCACATTCAACAGATTGGAAAGTAAACCCCCATCGCATTACTGGTTCCTCCCCCCTTTTTTTCTTTTGCTTGCCTTTTTTTTTTGAGACAGAGCTTCAAGCTCTCGCCCTGGGTAGAGTGCTCTGGCATCACAGCTCACAGCAACCTCCAACTCCTGGGCTCAAGCGATTCTCCTGCCTCCGCCTTCCAAGTAGCTGGGACTACAGGCACCTGTTGCTTGCCTTTTTTAAATGAGAACAGAAAAATCTGGTCCCACGAGCTTTGTCCTAAAGTGACATCGTGTGTGTATATTTGGTCTTCCTCTTTACTCCTTCCTTTCTTTCACTTTTCCTTCCTTATTCATTACATATTCATTGTGCAATGTACTATGTGCCAAGCACATTGCACATACCATGATGACCAAGACCGACAGGGTTCCTGCTTCCAGGAGCCTCACAGTCCAGTGGGGAGCAGTGTCATGAGGACTGTGATTAAGGGGGTCCACGAACTATACGTAGGGACTCAGTCTAGCCAACAAGTCTGTTCGAGATAAAAGACGGTCGGTCTGAGACCTGAAAGATGAGTCAGAGTGAGCTAACTATAGAGAGGGTAAAAAGTCCCAAAGGTGAAGACGACATCATAGCACAAGTTTTGGTGAGAGAAAGCCCATCAAGGAATGGAAGGAATTTCAGTATGGCAGGAGCAATAAGAGTATGACAGCTGATGGGGCTGGTGGTGTCAGCTGGAGAATGCAGCAGTGGCCTGTCACTAAGTCAGCCTATGGAAGGAAGTGACATGATTCAATCTGCATTTTGGTGAGACCATTCCGGCTGCAGTGTGAGAGGTGGGGGGTAGGAAGACTACAGGCAGGAAGAACAGTTAGCAGGCTCTTACTATTCGAATTTTCCTCTCCTGACAGATACACGGATTGACTCTTGCTCTCCAGAAAGCATCACCACCAAAGATCCCATATTCAACACTCAGACTGACACATACGTGACAGAATTTTCCGCCAGTGACAGTACAAACTCGGCATCATCCCCTCTCTCCACGACGCCTGCCCTGGCTACTACTACTCATGCTCCAGCTTTTACTTCTATTTCACGGAGAAAAAAATTGATTTGCATCACAGAAGTTTATACAGAAACTAGCACCGTGTCTATGGAAACTGAATTATCAATTGCAAATAAAGCATCATTCAAGAATGAAGCTGCTGGGTTTGGAGGTAAATTCTTTCTGTGTCTGTGTTATGTGTGTCCATGTGTTTACATGTTAAGATCATTCACAGAATCTAGCCTGTCTCCAGGCAGTGCATTCAGGACCTGCCAACTATGTGGTATAAATAAACTCTTAATGCAAACTCAACTTTCACAAAGCCATAGAGCTTGAGGACTATAAAGAGACTTAGTGATAAAACTAAAAATCGTGAGTGTAAAAGGGCTTTCCTATTATAAACTCAAAGACTTTTGTTTTTGTATTGTTTTTTGAGACAGAGTTTCACTATGTCACCCTCAATAGAGTGCCCTGGTGTCACAGCTCACAGCAATCTCAAACTCTTGGGCTTAAGCAATTCTCTTGCCTCAGCCTCCCAAGTAGCTGGGACTACAGACACCTGCCACAATGCCTGGCTATTTTCTTGTTGTAGTTGTCATTGCTGTTTAACAGGCCCAGGCCGGGTTCAAACCCACTAGCCCCAGCATATGTGGCTGACGCCCCAGCCGCTGAGCTACAGGTGCCGAGCCATAAACTTAAAGACTTAAAAAAACACAATACTTATCTGTTATTATGCAGAAGTTCTTTTTCAAATACCTTCAATGCTTGTGATTTTATCCAGTCATCTCTTGTTGACTAGATTGGGTCCCAGGGCCACAGAGAGGAAATGACTTATGTTTATGCTGCAACCTATAAAATAGAAAGCTCCTGAGCAGCAAGGCCTAGGATTCTACAGGCAAGAAGCGAAGAGGCTGGTGGTGGGGTGGAGGGGGGTTTTAACATCACAAAGGGTTGCACTATCTGTTGTCTTCATCACCTGGATCACTAGACAAGCAGCACACACAATGCTCACGTGAAGGACCCCCAGGTCACGTCTCTGCTTCTTGCAGGTGTCCCCACAACTCTGCTGGTGCTGGCTCTCCTCTTCTTTGGCGCGGCAGCTGGTCTTGCATTTTGCTATGTCAAAAGGTGAGGTTGCTGGCACATTGCTAGTCTTGTAATCTTAGTCACCTTCCTACCTTGTGTTTTTCTAGCGTTGTTATTGGCATTTAATAAAATGGAGATAGCAGTCCTTTTATACTGTAAATTTCCCCCTCTTCTCACCTCTTCCCCCTTCCACCCAATCTTTCCTACTATTTCAGCATATGTATGTCATCTAGCCTTCAGATATCGGTCTGTGGCTGTCCTTTGAAAATCAAGAAATAAAAAAAAAAAAAATGACATCTGGGAGAAATGTATATACTTCATTGGATTTTTCATTCCTTGTTTTTGGCGGAAGAGTTGTGAGTTCAGCCTAAAGTCTGGCCTGTGAAAGTACTGTCCAATTTACAGGAATCCATGAGGGGGGGGCTGTGTTAATGTACTTGACCAGGCCGTGTTAGCTTCACTCTGAAATAAGGATACTCAGTGCACTGTGCCAATATGTGCTGTGGCAGACAAAGCATTTATTGTTATTTGTGCCTCACAGAAGTCTCTCACTTTAATTTTATGTTTATGCCTAAAGGTATGGGAAGGCCTTCCCTTTTACAAACAAGAATCAGCAGAAGGAAATGATTGAAACCAAAGTAGTAAAGGAGGAGAAGGCTGATGATAGCAACCCAAATGAGGAATCCAAGAAAAATGAGAAAAACCCAGAGGAGCCCAAGAGTCCACTCAAAACTACGGTGCGATGCCTGGAAGCTGAAGTTTAGATGAGAAGGAAGTAAGAAGACACTCCTGAGGCTGGTTTCTTTCATGATATGTATCCTGGCCCCAACTGGGAAAACTAAAATGGCTAAAGAACCAAAGAAGAAAGTGTAGCCTTGGTTCCTGACTGGAATAAGTATGGGGCTGCAAAGAGAACTCCCTTCTCCTTAAAGCAATCCTTTCTGGATCCTGTCCTGCTACCTCCAAAGCTTCCCACAGCCTTTCTAGCCTGGCTATGTCCTAATAATATCCCAGTGGGAGAAAAGAGCTTTGCAAAACACAAGGACCTAAAACAGCTAATCAGTACTTGATTGTAAAAAGGCCTCTAGGCAGTCCAGGACCAGGTGAGGTGAGAGGCAAGGAGTCACTGAGACCAAGCCTTCCCTTTCTTCAGCTCTGAAAGAGAAACACACCACTTGGCATGAGCAAAAGAAGGGCAGAAACATTCAGCACCTGAAACCATGGGGATTCCTATAACTTGAGACATACTCTCTGTAAAGCCAAAATAAACAGAGGAATAGAATGAGGCCAAGGATGCTAATAGCATGTTGTCAGCAGGGACTATAAACATAGACAGGGTCAAAGTACTCTTCTCTGAATAAATTGAGTTGGAATCACTTTTTAGAACATCTACACACTTTCTTTCCTCTGTCTCTAATGCTGCTACTGTTTCCTTTAGAAAATATCCTTTTACAAGAAACAAAACTGAATTCTCTTATGAATTTCTATTTTTATCTGATTTACAGAAGTTACTACTGAGGAAAATTACTGTGTTAAAAAGTAATAAAATTCAAGACATTTGCTAAATGTCTACTATAGGTCAGGTGCTCTGCAAAGCATTATATTTTATAATTGAATATTACTCATCAAAAAATTGCATATAGTAGAATGCTATCTGAGCTAAGCTTTTTCCAGTTTTGATATCCCTAGCTTCTCTACTTTCAAACTAATGTTTTTTTGTTTTTGTTTTGGCTTAGACTAATATTTTCTCTATCGTGGCATCTATTATAACCTTAATTTATTATTAACATACCTAAGAAGTACATTATTACTTCTACACACCAAAGCACATTTTTTAAATGACATTAACAACTACGTCACTAGCTCTTCTTTTCCAGCAAGAAGAGCAGGAGAGGTGCGGAAATATGTGTGCCATGAAAGAAAAATTAAAGCATTTAGAAACCTTCCTTGCTCTATTATTTATGTAGATGTATTATATTTTTTTCATGTAACATTTAGGTAAGGACCAGATGATGATATATTATTTGTAAAAGTAAAAGGAACAACTTTGGTTGTTAAAATACAAACCGATGTAAACCTCACAGTATGTATATTGCCATGGTGGGTTATTCTTGCTTCCGATGGTCTTATTTTAAGTTGGCCAAGTACACACACATTAAACAGTCCTTCATTTGAGATTCAGATCCTACATTCCAACCCATTTCAGACTTTATCAGGAGTTGGAGATTCAGGACAGCTCATTTGTCATACTTCTTTAGCTTTCTCATTCCTTCCCCATGAGACTACTAATCATGTTCTTTCACTTGTGACCCCACAGCTCCATGGTTGTTTTAGCCCAGGGCCTATAACCTGCTGACATAGTCCTTTTTGATTAGCCCATGGAGTATTATCTTAAAATTTGGTTTAATTGCCAAGAATTAAACATCAAAGTTTTTTTTATGTTTGCATTTCTGCATTCTCTGTATAAATGGAAAACACCTGGAAATAAAGAACCAATATTCCCGCATAACAATAATTATTACTACCTGAAACTGAGTTGTGGCTGTTCCTTCTAAACAGGGTCTGCTCTCTCCATTTCGCCATAGTCCTCATCACCACCTTCTGCACTCTCAAAGATGCCATTTCCTATGGATCTTGTAGTACAGTTGTGTTTTTTTACACCCAGCTATGTCTCTCATTTACATTACCTATCTGGCCCTATAGGTCTGAGTTGGAAACTCTGGTCTCCCAGTTCTTCATCCAGTTCCAAATGAATGAAGAGAAAAAAGGCAGGGGGACTAAGTAGTGGTCTTCTCTCTGTGTGCATTACCTGAAAATGATCAGATCTTCCATACTACATCTCCCATACTGTGGGCATCTGCTATATATTAGCATGCTATCATCTCTTGTTAATTTAAACAGGTTTGTGCCCTACCAAGGAGGAGGAAAGGGGAGGAAGAAACCCCCCTCCCCAACCACATATTAATCACCCAATAGCCCAAAAGTCATTTGCAAAATATGGATGAAGATATGAAGATGTAAATTCTTTTTTTTTTTTTGAGACAGAGTCACTACATCACCCTCGGTAGAGTGTTGTGGCATCACAGCTCACAGCAACCTCAAATTCTTGGGCTTAAGTGATTCTCTTGCCTTAGCCTCCCAAGTAGTTGGGACTATAGGCGCCCGCCACAACACCTGACTATTTTTTGTTTGCAGTTGTCATTTGTTATTTAGCTGGCCCAGACCGCCTTTGAAGCCGCCAGCCTTGGTGTCATGTGGCTGGCACTGTAACCACTGTGCTATAGGTGCTAAGCCTGTAAATTCCATTATTATGCAAGGGAGGAAGGAAAGAAGGAAGAACGGTAGGAAAAAAGGAAAGAAGGAAGGAAACTAATATTTATTGAGCGCCTACTGTCAATACAGTTATTTTACATGTTGTCCCATTTAATTTCTATACTTTTCCTGAGAGATAAGAATCATTGTTGCTAATTTTTATTAACTAGAAAATTAGACTTTTAGAGGAGCTCAATCACTTTCTGAGGCCACAGATCTAGTTAAATGATAAAGGTAGAATGCACTCCCAGTTCAGAATGACTGCAAAGCCCATGCTCCTTTCTCTATATCACAATGCCTCTCAAAATCACAGGCCTCATACCCACCCCATAGAATCAGAATGTTTTTTTTTTCCATGTGCAGAACCTAGAGACCCATAATAAAGCAAACAAGCAAAAGCAAGGAACTGCCTAGAGAACTGATCCAGCTGGTCACAGGTCCGTGAATGGCAATCACTGGATGAGAGAGAAGAGGAGTTAGAGACAGTAAGACAGAGAATGCAGGTGTGAAATGCCTTTAAGCTGAATGGCTTGGACTGCGGCCGTGTCAGTGCAAATGGACAGAACGTAGATTCCAGAGACATTGCTGAGACTAAAATCGGAAATACTTGCTAATTGAGGAGACAAGAAAATAACCCAAAGATGACAGTGAACTTTTCAACTTGGGCAAATATATGAATGGTGATTTCACTAGCCTGTAGGAAACAAAGAAAAGAGAAGCGTGTTTGAGAGAGAAGATAACGAGCTTAGCCTGATTAATGTGTTGCTTAATGTGGTGCAGAAACGGAATTCCAGGTGGAAGTATCTGAGCAGTAGGTAAAATTTTAGACGAGGTAAAGCCAGGGCTAAAGATAAAAGCTTTTTCTATCTTTTTTTTGCAGTTTTTGGCTGGGGCCAGGTTTGAACCCACCACCTTTGGTATATGGGGCTGGCTCCCTACTCCTTGAGCCACAGGTGGCACCCAAGATAAAAGATTTTTAAGCTATTAACATACAAGTGATATTTGAGTACTTAGGAAGAAAGATTAGTTTGGAGGGAAAAAATATCTAATAGTTGACAGTGAGAATTGTAGCGGGACAGAAATTATCAACGCATGACCTTTACTCCTCACAGTGCCAGTCTAATTTGCTCTGCTATCCCCCTTCCTGAAAAAGATTTACCTTGCTGGACAGAGTCCATGTGAACCTATATAATAAAGGAATAAAAAGGGAGCAAGGAAGGAAGGGAAATGGAGAACAGAAAAAAAAATCACTGCACAGGGCCGGGTATTGAGGTTGGGGGATTTACGCCTCAGAATAATTGCAGACTGTGATGGAAGCAGACGGGAGAGGAAATTTTAATATACTTTGCTATGGTGTATGTATTTAGATTTTTTCATGGGTTCTGAGAAATGCAAGAAAAGGAATGTTTTGAAGTCAATTCTGATTGCTATGCTTTGCTTCTTTCACCTTAGCATCACTCTGGGCCCAAACCACAGAGGCTGAAGTTTAATAGAAGATGTGTAATTATGAGACTTCTTAACATAGTAATAAAATAGTCCCTGGGGCACCATCAGTACAATGTGTGAATTAAGGGCTATCAAGCTTGAATGATGGCATTAAATATTAACTGAATTGGAATGAGCTCAATTCACTTTCTCTTACACGTCCTGTAACCTCTCCAGCTAGTTCCCAGACCTGAGCTCAGGCTCTCGTTGCTTTTCACCTACACCATTTCTCCCCATTTCCAGTCCTGGCAACTTCTCTGTACACTTCCATCCTTTCAGCTTACCAGACTGGATTTTCTCCAATACAGAGCCTATTCTATCATTACTTGGACCTTTGAGGGCAGAAGCAAGTCTCATCACTTACTATACCGGCTGTACATGGTGAGCTGATACTCAGCACCCATTTCAAATGTGTGCAAACTGCAGAGGATGGAAAACTAAAACTGCTTTTCTCACATTGTCCACAGCTAGGCTACTAGATGCAAATTCAATTCCACCACTTAATGCTCACTCACATGAGTGAGAAGACGGAAGGGAAGAGAGATAAACTCTATGCTGCTTCAGCTATTGCTTCAGTCAAGAAACATCACAGAGATACTGGGCTTTTCTCCAACGAAGTTCCGGAATGTAGCATAAACTAACAGGTGTTGAGAGGCAATGGCAGTCGTAGCAGTGGTCAGACTATGGTTCCATGCCCAGATGCTCACTTCATCAGTGTGGAGGCAGTTATGACTCTAGTAGTAACTGTCTCCAGCTTCTCCACTTTTCTTATTATGGGAGAAACAAAAACTCCCCCAGTGGGCCCATTCAGAGATCATGACCTGGGAGGCAGTCCTATGGCTGAGACAGGATATCATTCCTCCAGCACTTCAGAGGATTTTATAAGTTCCTAATTTCCTATTAAACATTTTTGTTTAAAGAAGTTTGAGAGGTTTCTGTTTCCTGTAAGGGAGCATTAAGGATGCAAATAACATTGAACACATTTTACAATTTGGCCTTGAATATTCTTCTCAAACCTTTTTATCCCTGCGATGATACTCTTAAGCTACGCAGGGGTGTCCAATCTTCCTTTTTCTCTCCCGAACATTGAAAGAATAAGAGTTGTTTTTAGCTACACATTAAATACACAAACACTAATAAAAGCTAATTAGCAAAAAAAAAAAAAAGAAAAAGAAAGATCCCTGCATATTTTTCATGATATTTGACTCCACAGATAAGCAAAAAAAGTCCTTGCATAGTCTGCATGCAGCCCATGGGCTGCAGTTTGGACACCCCTGTAGAGCTACCCAGAAGCATTTACTATTCTCGAATCTCATCTGTACTGAACTCTCTTATTTTTTGCAAGTGTTGTTCCTTCTGTTTCAATTACCCTTGTTTTTATTTCTAATTGTACTGCAAAACAAATTACCTCAACAATTAATGACATATAACAACATTTACTATCTCACATCGTTGTGAGTCAGGAAACCAGGCAGGAGTAGCTGAGTTATCTGCCTCAGGGTCTCTCACAAAGCTGCAATCCAAATGTCAGCCAGGACCATACTTATCTCAAGGCTCAACTGGGGTAGAATTCACTACCAAATTCACTCACATGGTTGCCGACAGGATTTAGTTTCTTGTTTGCTGTTGGCCAAAGGCTGCCCTTACTTCCTTCCCAGTGGACTCTCCACTGGAACATCTCACAGGATAGCAGCTTGGTATCATCAGAGCAGACAAGAGCCAGAGAGGGAGTATGCCAGCGAGACGAACGTCAGAATCTTTTGGACCTAATGCTGGTCTAAAAGGATGGAGGATGGACGTATACAAACCTAATAAGTATTGGCAAAAATTGGGTTCCTTGATCTTGATATTTTTATTTCAGTCTTTGAAGTACAGGGTACATTCTTGGCAATTTGAAGTTCTGCACTAAATGATATCATTTTCTGAAAATTAGAACCCTTTGGGGGACTTCCAGACTTTTTGTTACTCCACTTGTTATTTTGTTTGGGTTTGCCTTCAATTAAGTTGAAAATATTCTTCAGTGATCAAAAAAAGACAAAATTAATTAAACATAAAATCTTCAGCCAGTTGCGGTGGCTCATGCCTGTAATTCCAGCACTCTGGGAGGCATAGGCAACTGGATTTCTTGAGCTCAGGAGTTCGAGACCAGCCTGAGCAAGAGTGAGACCCATCTCTATTAAAAATAGAAAAACGTGGGCAGAGCCTCTGGCTCAAAGGAGTAGGGTGCCGGCCCCATATGCTGGAGGTGGCGGTTCAAACCCGGCCCCGGCCAAAAACTGCAAAAAAAATAGAAAAACATTAGCCAACCATCATGGCAGATGTTTGTAGTACCAGCTACTCAAGAGGCTGAGGCAAGAGGATGACTGGAGCCCAGGAGTTTGAGGTTGCTATGAGCTGGAGGTTGCTATGAGCTGTGATGCCATGGCACTCTACCCAGGATAATAGACTGAGACTGTCTCAAAAAAATTTAAAAAATAATAAATAAATAAAATCTTCATGAACACCAAAATATCTAGTTGAGTACCCCACTGTGTATATTCTTTTACCTATGAAGATTATCATTTTAGCAATAGTCAATATTGTAAGTAGTAGTACTAATAACAAAGACTTAGATTTTACAAAACTGCCTAAAACCACAGATTGATGACCAAATACCTTAAAATCATATCATGATTTCTCATTAGTAGATTTTTTTAAATGAATCTATTAAGGATATACTATCAAGGCCACGTACATTGGCTCATGCCTGTCATCCTAGCACTTTAGGGGGCTGAGTAGGGAGGATCACTTAAGGCCAGCAGTTTGAGACCAGCCTAAGCAAGAACAAGACCTCATCTCCACAAAAAATAGAAAAATTAGCTGGAGATGGTGGTATATGCCGACAGTCCCAGATACATAGAGGCTGAGGCAAGAGAATCCCTTGAACTCAGGTGTCTGAGGTTGCCATAAGCTATAATGACACTTCTGCACTCTTTAGTCTATGCAAAAGAGCAAGAACCTGTCTCAAAAAGAAAATAAAAGATATACTATCAGGTAAAAGAACATAATAGAAACCTCTATCTAGTATAAATATAGGAGATGTTTGAATCTGAAGATCTGGCGTAGAAAATATAGCATGTCCCAAAGGTTGCCATACACAGAAATATCAATAAACTCATATTACGTTTTATATTATATTATTTTTAACATATATATCAACACATAGAGAAATATTTTGTAAAAATGTATAGTGAATGTTTTGTAAATAAAGCACATTTAGCTATGATTTCCCATTTTCCTGATTTACGTATGTATGGCAAGCGTGGTCACCTTTCATATAATATTCAGTTTTTCCCACTGTTGTTGGTCTAATTCTACTCCAGTGGGTACTATCGTATCTTCCACCAGGCACACTGAGCCCTTCTAGTTGTTTTTTTCACTTCTCACCCAGCACCATAACCATTTCCTCCAGGTACACATTTTACCAAGTAGCACTCCTACATCCTCTGGGCATTGCCATGCCCACAAGGCACTGCTGACGTGGCCAGATTCTACTGCTTCTCCCCTGGTAATATCCCAGTGGCATCCAGCACGTAACAGCACTACTCCTCGACGTGAAGTCTCATCTACTAGAAACGACTGCTTTCCTGCAGGCGTGGTTGCCTGATGGCAGCACTGATGCACTGGAATTCTGAAGACACTAATAGGGAAATGTTAGCATTTAGGCACTGTTACTGTGCACATTCATTCCTGTGGGAGATATCTACGTAAACATGAACATAAAGGATTGGGACACCAATGAAATATAACAACTGGCAATATTTTTTGAAAATCATCTGAATGCAGGTGACAGTTGCAGTTATGAGTGTGTGAGCTCCCCAAATGTTTAAAAGTCCCTGATCATCAGAGAAATGCAAATCAAAACCACCCCAAGATTATCACCTAATCCCAGTTGAGAAAAGCCCGCATCACAAAGTCTCAAAGCTACAGGTGCTGGCGTGGATGTGGAGAGAAGGGAACACTTTTATACTGCTGGTGGGACTGCAAACTAATACAACCTTTTTGGAAGGAAGTATGGAGAATCCCTAAAGAACTCAAATTAGACCTCCCATTTGATCCTGCAATCCCATTACTAGGCATCTACCCCGAAGAAAAAAAATCATTTTACATAGGACATTTGCACTAGACTGTTTATCACAGCTCAATTTACAATCGCCAAAACATGGAAACAGCCTAAATGCCCACCAGCCCGGGAACGGATGTGGTATATGTAGACCACGGAATACTACTCAGCCATTAAAAAAGATGGAGACTTTTTGTATTAACCCTGATGGAGGTGGAACACATTCTTCTTAGTAAAGCACCACAAGAATAGAGCAGTAAGAATCCAATGTACTCAATTCTAATATGAAGGCAGTAGATGAGCTAATACAAAGGAGGGGTAGGGGACTGAGGGAGCAGGGAGGGGGGAGGAGGAAGCGGATGGGGGTAACAGAGTATGGCACACCTCTTCAAGGCAGTACACAATTACAAGAGGGACTTTACCTAACAACTGCAATCAGTGTAACCTAATTCTTTGTACCTTCAATGAATCCCAAATAATAAAATAAATAAATAAATAAAAGTAAGTGTCAACAGCTGAGGACAAAGCTTAAGTAGAAGCTGCCAGAAAGAAGGGATCAATAAGATGTAAAAACCTCAAAATGCAGCATCCTGGAAGATGATGGAGTTTTATTCTAATTGTAGGTAACTATTGTTCCTCTATACACCAGTGATTTTAAACTGGTGTGCTGCAGCATACTGCTGTGCCATGAGAGGATCTTTGGTGTGCTATGAAAAAAAAAAATTTTTTTTTTTGAGACAGAGTCTCAAGCTGTCGCCCTGGGTAGAGTTCTTGGGCTCAAGTACTCCTCTTGCCTCTGTTTTTCTATTTTTAGTAGAGATGGGGTCTTGCTTTTGCTCAGGCTGGTCTTGAACTCCTGAGCTCAAGCAATCCACCTGCCTTGGCCTCCCAGAGTGCTAGGATTACAGGCGTGAGCCACCATGCCTGGCCTGCTGTGAAAATTTTTTAAAAGTCAGTAATTAAATTATTTTCAAAAGAAGTTCAAAGCACCTAGCACTCTGGGAGGCCGAGGAGGGTGGATTGCCTGAGGGCACAGGTTCCGGACCAGCATGAGACAGAGCAAGACCACATCTCTAAAAAGAGCTGGGCATTGTGGCAGGCAGGGGGAGGCTGAGGCAAGAGAATCACGTAAGCCCAGGAGTTTGAGCTTGCTGTGAGCTGTGATGCTACAGCATTCTATGGAGGAAGACAAAGTGAAACTCTGTCTCAAATAAAAAAAAGTTCAAAGCACAGTAAGTGTATTCTTTTCTTCACTCTTTTTTTTTTTTTTTTCCTGAGACAGAGTGTCATTTTGTTGCCCTGGGTAGAGTGCTATAGTATCACAGCTCACAACAACCTCAAACTCCTGGGCTCAAGCAATTCTCTTGCCTCAGCCTCCCAAGTAGCTGGGACTACAGGCACCTGCCACAACGCCTGGCTATTTTTTTAGAGATGGGAATCTCGCTCTTGCACAGGCTGGTGTCAAATCCATGAGCTCAGGCAATCCATTTGTCTCGGATTCCCAGAGTGCTAGGATTACAGGTGGTGAGCTAACATGCCCAGCTTTCTTTTTTTTTTCTTTCTTTTTTTTTGCATCAACATAATTTAAGTATGCAGTGGCAGTTTAATTATAGGTTCAAGTGTGCTGCAAGATAAAAAAAAGGTTGAAAAATACTGCTCTACACTGATATAATTAAAAACAATAAATAGTAATGTATTGTAAGGAAAAGCACTAGACTAGTCACCAGGAAATTGAGATCCTAACAGTTTAATTTACTTGCTTTTTAGTCTTTAGGTGAATTACTTCCCGTTTTTGGATCTCAGCTTCCTCACCTGTAAAGGAATGTCAGACTAGACAATTTTTAGACAGTTCTTTCAACTTTATAATTTTATGAATCACATACAAGAAGTTAAAAATATTTCTAATTCATAGCCACTCATAGTCTTCCTCATATACTACCACAGTCCTATCATAGATGTTTAGTAACTTTACAAAAAAGCAAGAGGCATTGGACATACTTTCATGGAAAAAACGTACCACTTCAAAAGTCTCTCAAATTTTTCTTGTCTTGGGCGATGCCTGTGGCTCAGTCGGTAAGGCGCTGGCCCCATATACCGAGGGTGGCAGCTTCAAACCCGGCTGAACTGCAACCAAAAAATAGCTGGGCGTCGTGGCAGGTGCCTGTAGTCCTAGCTACTCGGTAGGCTGAGGCAAGAGAATCGCTTAAGCCCAGGAGTTGGAGGTTGCTGTGAGCTGTATGATGCCATGGCACTCTACCAAGGGCCATAAAGTGAAACTCTGTCTCTACAAAAAAAAAAAAAAAAAAAAAAAGTTTGCTATAATTTTATCAAAGCCTCTGTGGCTCAAAGGGGTAGGGCGTCAGCCCCATATGCCAGAGGTGGCAGGTTCAAACCCAGCCCCAGCCAAAAACTGCAAAAAAAAAAAGGAAAGAAAATCCCTATTTAAAAAAAAAACTATGAAAATCTGGGAGAACTGGTTAGCCACATGTAAGAGACTATAACTGGACCCACGCCTCTCACCACTTACAAAAATTAACTCACGATGGATAAAAGATTTAAATCTAAGACACAAAACTGCAAAAACCCTAGAAGAGAGTGTGGGGAAAACTCTTAATCTTATCGGCCTAGGAAAGAATTTATGAAGAAGATCCCATTGGCAATTGCAGCAACAAAATAAATAAATAAATGGTACCTAATCAAGTCAAAAAGTCTTTGCACAACTAAGGGCACAACCAAGAAAGCAGAGACAACCTTTGGAAAGGGAGAAGATATTTGCATGCTACGAAGCTGACAAAGGACTAATAACCAGAATCTACAAAGAACTCAAGCAAATCAATAAGAAAAGAACAAACAACCCCATTAAAAATTGGGCAAGAGAGATTAACAGAAACTTTTCTTATGGGGACAAATGACCAACAAACATATAAAATAATGTTCATCATCCCTAATTATCAGAGAAATACAAATCAAAACCACTATATTGATTTCTGTAACTCTTGTAATAAGTCTTAAAGTCAGGTAGTATAAATTCCCACATTGGTTTTCTTTATCAAAGTCTTGGCTATCCTAGGTCCTTTGCATTTCTTTTTTTTTTTTATTAAATCATAGCTGTGTACATTGATATATTCATGGGGCATCATTCACTAGCTTCACAGACAGTTTACCAAGTTTCACATATACCCTTGTAAGATGCACCGCTGGTGTAATCCCACCAATCCCCTTCCCTCTACCCACCTCCCCCCTCCCTCCCCTCCCTTTCCCCCTTCCCCCTATTCTTAGGTTGTAACTGGGTTATAGCTTTCATGTGAAAACCCTAAATTAGTCTCATAGTAGGGCTGAGTACATTGGGTACTTTCTCTTCCATTCTTGAGATACTTTACTAAGAAGAATATGTTCCAGCTCCATCCATGTAAACATGAAAGAGGTAAAGTCTCCATCTTTCTTTAAGGCTGCATAATATTCCATGGTGTACATATACCAAAATTTATTAATCCATTCGTGGATCGATGGGCACTGGGCTTCTTCCATGACTTAGCAATTATGAATTAGGCTGCAATAAACATTCTGGTACAAATATCTTTGTTATGACGTGATTTTTGGTCTTCTGGGTATATGCCCAGTAGAGGAATTACAGGATTGAATGGCAGATCTATTTTTAGATCTCCAAGTGTTCTCCATATCTCTTTCCAAAAGGAATGTATTAATTTGCATTCCCACCAGCAGTGCAAAAGTGTTCCCTTTTCTCCACATCCGTGCCAACATCTCTGGTCTTGGGATTTTGTGATATAGGCTAGTCTCACTGGAGTTAGATGGTATCTCAAAGTAGTTTTGATTTGCATTTCTCTGATGATTAAAGATGATGAGCATTTTTTCATATGTCTGAAGGCCGCACGCCTGTCTTCTTCAGAAAAGTTTCTCTTCAAATCCCTTGCCCAGCCTGTGATAGGATCCCTTGTTCTATTCTTGCTAATGTGTTTGAGTTCTCTGTGGATTCTGGTTATTAAACCTTTGTCGGAGACATAACCTGAAAATATCTTCTCCCATTCTGAGGGCTGTTTGCTTGCTTTACTTACTGTGTTCTTGGCTGTGCAGAAGCTTTTTAGTTTGATCAAGTCCCAGTAGTGTATTTTTGAAGCTGCTTCAATTGCCCGGGGGGTCCTCCTCATAAAATACTCGCCCATCCCGATTTCTTCAAGGGTTTTCCCTGCACTCTCCTCTAGTATTTTTATAGTTTCATGTCTTAAGTTTAAATCTTTGATCCAGTGAGACTCTATCTTAGTTAATGGTGAAAGGTGTGGGTCCAGTTTCAGTCTTCTACAGGTTGCCAGCCAGTTCACCCAGCACCATTTGTTAAATAGGGAATCTTTCCCCACTGAATGTTTTTAATTGGCTTGTCAAAGATCAAATAACGGTAAGTAGCTGGATTCATCTCTTGATTCTCTATTCTATTCCAGACATCTACTTCTCTGTTTCTGTGCCATCCTTTGCATTTCCATATAAATTTTAGAATCAAACTATGGTATATGTATACCATGGAATACTATTCAGCCTTAAAAAAAGATGGAAACTTTACATCTTCTGAATTAACCTGGATGGAGGTGAAACACCTTCTTCTTGGTAAAGTATCACAAGAATGAAAAAAAGCAAGTATGCTATGTACTCAATACCAATATGCATGCCCACACAAGAGAAAAAATTCAACTCAAGTTGGGGGGAAGGTCAGCAGGAGGGGATCATTGTGCTCCCACCTAATGGGCACGGTGTAAGGGTGTGTGGCACACCTACTGAATATGGGAGATAGCAACAGGGACTTTACCTAACAAATGCAAACACCATAACCTAATCTTTTGTACCCTCATATTAGTATGAAAAAAATTTTTTAACATCAGTTTGGTAATTCCCATAAAAAGAATCTGCTAGCATTTGTATTGAAATTTCCTTGAATTTATAGATCAATTTAGACAGAAACACTGTCTTTAAAATATTGAATCTTCTGATTAATGAACATGATATATCTCTATTTAGGCCTTCTTTAATTTCTCTCAATGATGTTTTATAGTTTTCAGTACACATATCTTTCACATCTTTGGTCAGATTTTCCCTAAATTTTTTTTTTTTTTTTGCTTCCAAATGATACTTTTAAAATTTCAATTTCCAGTTGTTCACTGCTAGTTTATAGAAGCACAATTAATTTTTTTCACAATTAATTTTTGTATACTGATTTTGTATCCCACAACTTTTGCTAAACTTACTTTGTCTTTTAGTAGCTTTTTAGTGGTATTTATGATATTTTCTTATGCAAATAAATGCAGTGTTAAATATTTCTTTCCAACCTGAATGCCTTTTATTTCTTCATGTTGTTTTACTTCAGTAACCAGAAACTCCAATACAATGTTTAATAGAAGGCAGTTTTAATAAAGTGATATTCCTGATTTCCAGGCTCTGATTACGCTGCACTAAAGGACTTTATTCAATTTAATGAGGTATTTATTGCAATGTACCAACTCATTATTTATACTTCATTTTTAAGCTTTTCACTTTTCCAGTATTCAAATATATTCATTAAATACTCAGATACTGCCAAAGCAGGAGGAACACTTGAGGCCAGGAGTCTGATGCCAGCTCCGGCAACACAGTGAGACTCTCATGTCTTAACAATTCAACCTTGAAGGACTGCTGTGTGCCAGGCACTGTGCTGGTTGTCAAGGAGACAATGGTGCACAGACCCCAAGGCCAGGTCCATGTCTGTGCTAAGACTTAAAAACACAGGCTTGGGATTCATTTGGCTCTGGTTTGAATTTATCTTTGCTCCTTACTGGTTGCTTGACCTTGGAAAAGTTAATTTACTTTTCTAAGCCAATTTCTTCATCTGTAAATTAAGAGCATTAATAATACCTATTCACAGGATTGCAGTGAGGATTAAATGAATTAATGGCTTTAAAATCCTTAGAACAGAATTTGACACATAATAAATGTTCAGTAAATATTATCTATTTTTAGAGGGCAGAATTAGTTCTACACAGGTTAAATCTACAAATGACTGGTGAAGAATGGGTGCTCCAACATTAAGAAGCCTAAGAAGTCATTTCATTTAGTTGCCAAGCACAGAGGCAATAGTGTCAGCCATACCTACCCTGTTTCCCTGAAAATAAGACAGCGTCTTATTTTAAGGTGTGCTCCCAAAGATGCGCTAGGTCTTATTTTCAGGGGACGTCTTATCATGTGTTATTTTCGGGGAAACAGGGTAGATTTAAATCCTTGCTCCGCTGTTTACTGGCTGTGTGACTTTGAGCAAACTACTTAAGTAAGAGCAATGCCTGCCAAGCGCCCGTTGCAGTATTTGGCAAACAACAGATGTGTTTAATGGACAGCAATTATTGACTCAGACGTCATGCAAAGCAATAAATAGGGTCAATATGTGTTCAGAATAAATATCATTCATTAAAGCTTACCATTTTGGACGCTTTGCTAAAACTTACAATGCATTCTCTTTTATGCTTAATACAGCTAGGTGAGCACAATCGGCCTCGTTTCATGATAAAGGAACGAAATGATCTTTGTGCAGCTATGATCAGTGGGAGGCTGGAGGCTTGGTAAAATGTGGTTTGGAAACCATCTCTTGACCATGCAGGGGCTCGCAGTGCAGCACCTATCCGCAGCTGGGCGCTCGCCATCTGGAGATGGCGCCATGAGAGCCACGGAGCCCCTGCTCTCAGAGGCCTTGTCTCGGAGCCTCCCAAATCAGACCTCTCCCACCGCCACTTGAGTACAGCCCATTCCTCAGCCTTCTCCGCCACCTCTTCTCTCTCCGACCGCCTTCGGGGATCGAACGTCCATCCCAGAGGCGGAGCGTGAGCCGCTTGAAGAACTCGCGCCTGTGGCTCAGTGAGTAGGGAGCCGGCCTCATATACCGAGGCTGGCGGGTTCGACCAAACTACAACAAAAAAATAGCCGGGTGTGTGGCGGGCGCCTGTGATTCCAGCTATTTGAAAGGCTGAGCCGCTACCGCGCTCTACCGAGGGCGACAAAGTCAAAAAAAAAAAAAAAAAAAAGAACCTTCGGACACCGTCTCCAGGCAACGCGCCGGGGCGGGGCTTTGCGTCACTGAGGTGCGACCGGGTCGCCGAGCGAGCTGCGGCCGCTCGCGGATCTGAGCGGCTGGCCGGGGCGGCTCCCCTGCCGCCGAGTGCGCGATGCCTTGAGCCTGGGTGAGCTCCGTGGCACTGTCCTGTGGTTGTTTCCCATCCTAGCTGCTCTACCACCCTGGGGCTAGGATAGAAGCCTTGACAGCCGGGCGGGCTTCGGAGGGGAGATAGGCCCGGCCCCGCCGCCCTTTCTAGGCCTCGGCTTAGAGCGCAGCGCTGCCTTAGGAAGCCCTTCTGTGGGCGCCCGTCTCCAGCCTGCTGGTTTCCAGTTGCCCTGGATGGAGGTGGCCTGTCCCAAGTTGGGGATGGTTCTGGGGGACCAGGAGAAACTTTTTCCTCCTCGAGCCCAGGATGGTTTTTTGAATATTGCCGCCGGCGCATTCTGTCGGCCACCGGCCTTAGCTGTTGGTTAAAAGACCAGGTGCGCTTGAGGAGCTGAGGTGGTGGAGAAGAGCGAGCGCCCGCTGCGGTGCATCCCCGTGGTGCTGGGCGCGCCAGTTCAGAAACCCTCTGCCTGGAACGATAGCTCAGAAATGGCCAAGTCGATGAACTAACCAGCCTCACAATTCTAAATTAGCCTAGGCTGCTACCTTTTCCAAAGGCCTTTTTCTTGTCAAAACCCAGCTGTTACCTTGAGACCTGGCTGAGAAGAGGAAAAAGAAAACCTTTTTCTCGCTACTAATAATTGTAATGATTATACAGAAGGAACAGAGAAGCCTTCTGTGTTCGTTTTTAAAATTATTCCTTCAGTTATTGCGTGTTACAAAATGTGGATTTACGATTAATATTGAAATTTACCCCAGCCCCCTTGGTAAACTGCAGTGTACTTCTGTATTCTGACCCTGCCCTATTTCTCGCTGCCGAATAATTTAGTTCTTTACTCTCTCGTATTTATAAAGCTTCTGGAACACTTTTCAATTGTTTATAATTCTTATATCTTCAGCACAGAGTTACTCGTCTTCGCGCCCCTCTGCCCATTTTTCTTGCTATTAATGAGCTCCAACCATTCAGAATTTTGTCTGGGGTATGAGCTGCTACAGACCAACGATCCTAAATTCCTCACTTAACTATACTGAAGTCACCCCAGTGAAAGCAATGCTTCCTGAATTCAGAACTCAAGAGTAGTATAGGTTTTTCTCCTTTCAGTTCCCTGGTTTCAGTTTCTAAGTATTTTTGTCCATAGCATGGTTGTATGTTTCAAAAATACGTTAATTCTTTGTCATTTGGTGTAACTGAACTTTATAGTTGATGTGTGTGACCTGATCCTCCTTAGTTCACCACACCTGCCTTCCTTATCCCCTTTCAAAAAGGCGAGGAAAGTCGAGGGAGAATTCTTGCAAGTCTAGTGTATTCTTTTCCAAATATGAAATGTGTTTAGTAAACACACTGGTACTTTTAGAAATCCATATGTTAGATCTCCAAGTATAATACTCTATCCTTTTGTAGTTTTTCCTTCTATAAAATTTTTCCTGATTAAAATTGTTCAGCCCAGAACAAGTATTCCAGACTCTGTAGTGACTCTAACTGGCCTGTTTCATTATGTATCTTTCATAACTGTTAATTTCTTATCTTGTTAGATACCTGCTTACAGATCTAGAGTTTGAGTAAGCAATGGGCAATAAAATAAGTACAGTGTTAGTAGTGTCCTTAAGGACCTAGTCAGTAGTACTTAGTATTTATTGCTTGTGTTAAAGTTGACAGTGGAAACGGTCAATGATTATTTCAGTTCAGTATTTCTAAGTGAAGATGATACAAAATTTGATGGAAAACAGGTTTCAGAGAGGTTTTCTAAATACCTACTGTACAGTACTTGTTATTTAGTCATCTTGTTGACTTTCGAGCTTTTTAATTGTTTTAATACTTTATGAATGGATTATGGTTTGAGTTTTTAGGGGTTTTTTCATATGTTTTGTTTGCTGTTGGGTTTTTTGGTCAATTACCCATAATGTGATTTTTTTTTATAAGCAATATTTGAATTACAGCAGTTCATTTGTTAGTAAAATAAGTGATCAATTGTGTATAGGACCCGCCAGAGAATGTGCCATTTTTGGAATCCTTGATGTTCTTTTGAGTTTCAAAATAGTTCTTTATTTAGAAAATCCTTCAAATGCTTTTTGAAAGCACATTTTTATCTTGCTAAAAGGGACTGTTTTATAGGTGGCACAATAGTATGAGAGCTACTCTAAGTTCCTCGAGAAATCTTAACTGGAGATTTTGTTGCTGAATTTATGCCAGTGGTTTGCAAATTATGTTCCTATGTAACACTACTATTCCATGATTTAGAGAGAGGTATTTTGTTAATATCAAATAATGAATGTTTCCCAATTTGTGTAAACATTAATAAGTTTTCCCAATTTTACATTTTTCTTACATATATATTTTTAACATCTTCTCTCCAAGTTTGTACTAATAGAAAACTAAACAAATTAACAAAAATCAAAAGAATACTAAGTGAATTATAAACAAAAACTATCCACAATATTTACTGTGTTCATTTAGTAAACATTTGTTGTGTGCCTGTGTATCTGCCAGAAGAGAGACTACAGCTGCCTTCCTCAAGATGTTCTCAGAGAGGGATGGTCAGGTGACTTAACAGATTTTATGTACTGTGGTGGAAGGTTGTGCAGTCACCGAAGAAGGACACCAGAGAAGCCATAGCAAGTCACTAGAGGATGGCTTCAACAGATTGTTTTTATGAACATGCACTCTTAAGTGGTGGTTTTATATACTACAGATCGTAGTCATATTTTTATTTATTTTAACATCCACATAATGATGGATGTTAATATTTATTAATATGGTTTTCAAAATAAACAATAAATGGGTTGTATGGGTAGTCCCTTGATCAGGGGTGGCAAACCTTTTCATGTTGGAAAGCCGCATTAATTTAGCTATAATCAACTAAGGCCATATTTAAGAAACTTCAATTAGGTATACTTAAAAGTGTACATTATTTTGTAAAACTCTGTTATGTACTTAATAATTTCAAAAAATGAAAACTGTTCATTTTAAAATTAATTAACTTCTAATGAGTATGTTGGGTCTGCTTTTTGTTGGAAAGCACTTGAATATTTGCTTACAGCATGGAGGTCCACAGTTTCAGTTCATCCTTTAGATAGATACCAGTCATTTGTGACCTTAAATGTGTCTTGATTTGAGTTGGGTAGGAGAATGTAGATTCACAATATATGGTTGAAAAATAAGAAAACGTTTTTGTGGTATGTTGCCAAAAGTATGAGTACTGTACTACAATTTTCCATATTTCAATTGTATCTTTTTTAGCATCAAACAATGACTTTAAAATGTCATCTACTACACAACTACAAAAGGGACTCTATCTAACAAATCCAAATATTGTGACCTGGTTTTTTGTACCTTCACATTAACCTGAAATTAAAAAAAAAAAAGTCATCTACTGAGAGCTCAATCAATTCCATCTGTAGTTCTTGAGGTTCCTTGCTGATATCAACTAGGTGAGGCTGAAATGCTAATTTGAGTGTGATGTCATGATTCTCAAAGTCAGTGAACCTTTCATTGTATTCTCCAATTAATAGGGCCATAACAGCTATGTATTCTTCAAATGATTTATTATCCTGTTCATCAATGTGACCTTTGCTAACTGGGGAAGATGTTCACCAAAATTTTCTTTTGAAGAAGTATTTTGAAAAGAGGTAGCTTTTCCCCAAATTCTTGGATTTTTTGCCACATATCATATATAGACTTAGTTTTACCTTGCACGGAAATATTCAAGTCATTTCAATTTGATATATCACATAGAAATGCCACATTCCTATAGAAATCCTCTTTCAGTAATTCACATTGCTAACTCTCTGCTTATGAAATTTAACTGTTCTTGCAGAGATAAAATTTTCACTAACACCTGTCCCTGCAGATAGCCAAACTCTTAATAATACACATCCACACTGATGTTCAACTTCAGCATGTTATGAAACTTACCAGTGTTGCATTTGCACAAATACATAACTTGTTACAAAATGTCACTTAAAATAGTAGCATTAGACACAGAGATTTTGCTCACCTAAGATACAATGGAAAGAAATGAGAGCATCTGGATATGTTAACAACTTTTTGTATCTGCAATAATTCCTTCCTGTTTTCCTGTCAGGTGCACCATCTGTATACATTAACTAAATTTACTAAATTCAGTCCAACTTCTTAACATTTATCTTAAAAGTTGTTGAGGATATCATTCCCCAACTTCTATTTGCAAGAATGCCCAAAGCAAGTAACTCCTCATGGCAAGAAAAAAGAAATCTTCTGTTATGACCTTAATGAAGTATAAAGCCTGTGCCAAGTTAGCAGTATCAGTTGACTCATCCAAAGAGATCGAATAATATGTATTTTTCTTTTGAAGTACTGCATGAAGTTGTTCTGTTAAGTTGAAGGTTAATCATACTGCTGATCAGTTATGGTTCTCCATGAAGGAGGCAGTTGTTTATACTTTGAAATTTTAATGGGGACCTAAGCATCCTACAACTTTGATAATGCATTCTTTCACAATTTTTACCTCACTGAATGGCTTCCTGTCCCCCCCCATTAAATAATTTACTTTGTAAATTGCTTCAGTGGCATTATTTCCGCATCTTACTGCTGTCTGAAAGAATTGTCTTTGTTTTTGCTTTTTCGTCTTTTAATTTCTGCAATACAGTCTTTCGTACCTCTCCTTCTGATTTAGAACATTTGTGGTCGTTACGAGTTTATGATGCTGATGAATATTGAATTTCTTTAATGTTGATATTGCAGTATCCCAAAAGAAGCAAATCACCTTTGGCAGAAACACAGTAATACTGCAGTTCCCAATCCTCGTTAAAAATCTGTTTTCTTCATTCAGCGTTCTCTTGGTCTTTGACATGATGGCCTGATAAGCAAACAGAATTAAAAAATACCATTGAACTGTGCAACTATTGCCAAATTCTACCTCAGACAGAAACACAGTGCACCATTGTCATAAGTTGGTGTAGTTAATCCCCATAAACTCTCACCAAACAGCCTCATGTGAAGGCACAGTCAGGCGGGGGAAGTTAGAACTAAATCATGAGTGTAGCAGCCATCAGTGTAGCTCTTATGGTTTACTAATGTTCTAATTGTGCCGGTCAATCTGGGAGGATTACTTTGCTAAACTTACTTTATTCTCTAGTATTTTAAATATATTAATTTGTAAAATAAAAATACAAAAGACAGATACAAATGTATTAATAAAAATAAAAGGGGACCTTCTGGGGGCAAGACATGATTGCAAGAGGGACTTCACTTAACAAATGCAATCAGTGTAACCTGGCTTATTGTACCCTCAATGAATCCCCAACAATAAAAAATAAATAAATAAATAAAAGGATATGTTCTGTAAAATTTGGATTTAGTCAAAAGGCTGCACTTAAGGACTAAGGCCATATGTGGCTTTGAGGCTGCAGGTTCTCCACCCCAGCCCTAGAAACCTCTAAGCTAAGGTATTTGTTTCTCTTTGGATACAGTTGCTATAAATCCCCTTGGCTATATTTAAAACATATAATGTTGCCTTCAAAGTTTTTTAAGTTTTTATTTTTTAGTGACCTGGATCCTCTCAATTTATTTTCATTTATCTCTGTAATATATTTATTATTACTAAGTCAGCTCACATTCAAAATAGTAATTATTAAGGTTTTTTTCTCACTGCTATTGTGCTTCTCCTATAATTAAGGTAACTAACAGAATAAATCTGAAATATAGTACATTACATTTTGATACTAAAAGCAAAATTTGCATATTTATGGTCAACAGCTTTGTATTGTGAAGTTTATTAAATGACAAAGCAAGTTTCCTGCCAAAACTTTTCCTATAATCTATTTTATCTGCTTTATGTTAATCTGATATGAGTATTAATTTGTATAACATAAAAGGATCATCTTTGATGGGTAAAGTAGAATTTCGTGGGGGATCAGATTTTGGGAGTGGGCATCACTTTTTGATGCATATTAGATGTACATATTTTGGGAGTACATGTGATAATTTGATACATTCATATAATTGAATGAGGTAATTGTGATATCCATCACCTTAAATATTTATCTTTATGCTAGGAATATTTTAATTTTTCTCTTCTAGCTATATTGAAATATACCGTCAATTAACGTTAACTATAGGCACCCTACTGATCTATTGAGTACCAGATCTTATTTCTTCTGAGATACCTTTTTCAGAGTTCACTTCTACCACTTAGAATTATGTATTTAGCTCTGTTTATATCTGTAAAATAGGTAAGGATATAATGTCTACCTCTTAGGATTATTGTAAGAATTAAATGACAATCTATAGAAAATAGTTTGGAGTCTGACATGTAAGCGGTCCAGAAATAGGAAAATTATGAGGTAGAAAAGCTTCCTATTAAATACAATCACTTGAATGTGTATGTGTGCGGGTGTGTTAATGGTTTTTGATGTGGCAAAATTATAGGACTTCAAGGTTTGTTACCCTCCCAATAATACATGAGTGAATCCTGTTTCCTCATTTAGCTGTATGAATCTGAAATGATAGAAATACAAATCTTTACTTTAAAAATATGGCCATTTAAATAAATTCTATGGTTTACTGAACTCTCATGTATAGGTATTACTAGTTATTTTTTTAAGAATGAGTATGTTGCTGTTTTTATAGTATATATGAAAGTAATTTTTATGTCTATTTAACAGAAACTATGTGAAGCAACACTCTTTCTGGATTTTGAAAGACATCATTTCATCATGGGACAGCAAATTTCGGATCAGACACAGTTGGTTATTAGCAAGTTACCGGAAAAAGTAGCAAAACACGTCACATTGGTTCGAGAAAGTGGCTCCTTAACTTATGAAGAATTTCTTGGGAGAGTAGCCGAGCTTAATGATGTGTAAGCCTTGCTCTTTTTCTTTTTCTTTCTTTTTTTCCCCAGGACATATGCTCCATATGCCATGGCTGTGTAAGAAGTAACCAGAGGTACTGATTGGTAAAACTTAATGTTTTCAACAGTGTTAGCAAATACAGCATTTGAGTGCCTATTATAAATAGACTTCTGTGTAACTTTTTAAAAATATGTAATGGGAACAGAAGAGATGGTAGGAACTTAAAATGAATTTGCAACACAGAGCACAGGCATATTGAAGCAATTCTAAAGTGCTATACAACCCAACCTCTCAGCAATTATATACTAATAGGCTATAAATTGACTCTTGTTTGAAAGTACTGAAGCGATGCATAACAGGGGAATATGCCAGTTAGCCACTTGAGAGAGACTCCTAAGATGGTCAAAGGTAACACTGAGAAGATCTCTGTGTATCAGCCAATTAGGTCACATACTGTGTGTGTATGTGTAATATCCCTTGTGTTTGTTTACTGAGCCATTATTTTACCAGAGAAATACATATATAGTAATAGTTGTTTTAACAGAAGTATATTTCATTTATTAATATTTTCTAATTAGTTAACACCTTTAAATTCCAACTTAACTCTTGAATAAATTTCTAAGATGGGATGTAAATTTTTCTGCCTTTCTTAATAATATACCCAAAAGATGTTAGTCTTTTCTTTGTGAATTTATTTTTTATTATTTCAGTTACATTGATCTGTATACAAACTATTAAAATATATGGGGCTTTTTGTCCTCGAATAATTCCAGACTGCTATGCATTTTAAATAATACTTTTTTTTTCTGTTTGCTTTCTTCCCTAGTGGCAGGTGGGCAGATGTCACGTTGTAGTCAGTCTTCCTATAGCAACGTACACCTGTACCATTGTTCACACACACACACACACAAACACACACACACTCCCCTAGAAGCCTCTTAGATGAGATCTTAAAGTTGCTTTTTTTAATTTTTTCAAATTAGCTAACCACCATGCACATACGATGTGGAAGGCACTCTGCTGAGGGTTGGACATTTTAACTGAGGCCTAAATTGATTCCCTAAGTATCCACAGCAGATTTACTCTCTCTGAGTTCCAAGCATTTCCCACTGTCCCACATTATCTCTCTTTAAACCCCCCAAAAAGGCCAAATGAAATCACCTAGCAGTCTAGGGCCACTTAGTATATAAATTTATAATATTATAGGCACTAATAACTTAGGGCAAGATAAATGAACCTCCTCCCTAGGCCGTATGACAGCTGTATTAGGTAGTAAGGGACACACCTGGCAATAGGGAACACATTAGATAAGTTTGAAATCTTATCTTTATGAGCATGGTTAGAGTCAATTATTACTAGCCATTCATGAAGATAAAGATTATCTTAAAAGTTATTATCTCAAGAGATGATTTCTTTTAAGAACACTGGATTTCATTCATTTTAAAAGAACCTGTATGATGATAAATGTATAAAAATACATAGAAAATGAACTGGAAGGATATACACTAACCTATACCTAGTTCTTATCTCTAGGTGGGGAAATGGTGGGAAAGGAGGGAGTGAGGGAGATTTTATACTTCTGCTGTGTGTGTTTATGTACTGTCTGATCTTTTATTATAAAAATGCAGTCACAGGTTTTTAAACTTTAGCATTTTACTTATTTTTTTAATGATCCAAATGGTAGCATTTGAAACATTACTTCTGAGACCGTAATCTTAAGGAATAAAACAGGATTGTGAATTAATAGTATCAGAAGAGTGGAATGCTTTGTTATCTTTATAGTTTCAACTCTTGTGAAGAATAATCAATGCCATTAACTGTCCCTTTAGAGCCTTGGAATTCGTATATATGAACCCAGTCTATTGTATAAAATTCACCTTAACCTAAAGATACAAATATTGGATAGAATGTGCCCTGTGAAATCATCCACAAACAAGCTCAGCTTACTATGTAATACAGAGACAATGATAAAGGATAGCTTCCTTTTATTTATTTAGCAGAAGATACTTATGACAGGATTTGGTTTTTAAAACCCATTCCCGTGGGTCAGAGTTGGGTGTCACAAGTGCAGTGTTCTCTGAGAACTGTAAAGTTAAGCCTATACAGAAGAAGCAGGGCTTGGTAGTTAGAAAACAGAACTGGTCTCAAATTCCTGACCTCAGGCAATCCTCCTGCCTCAGCCTCCCAATGTGATGTGGAATTACAGACATGAGCCACTATCCTTGGCCTAGAAAATAAAACTAGAAACTGGTAGGGCTGAATTGTTTTCACTGAAGGACTTTGTTTCCTAAGGCTAGTTGCTTAGTTTTTGATGGCCTCATTTTATTTAACTCTTAAGTCACTTAGTTGAGTGCAATATCCCCAGTGGTGCTTAAAGAGAAATGTTAGTAATGATAAAAAGGAACTACAATATTTAAGTATGTCTTTGAACTGATTTAAATTGATGTTGATAGCATAATATTGAATTATCTTCTAAAAGTGTTATATTTTTATATTAGAATGCTCTGGCTCTCTAAAATTACTCTGCCAAAAGAGGACAGTAAGAGCTATAATTAAAGTGTTTCAAATCATTTCTTGATTATCTATAAAACAAAAACTTTCAAAGAGATGTGTTAATGTTTAAATAAGGACTCAACCAAGAGCAAGATTTTTTTCATGCTTTATATACATCTGAGGCAATAGTCAAAATATGGATAAGTGAAACTAGCTAACCTTTTTTAAAAGTACCTAATTTCTTAGACTTGTTTTTCCTAAATGTCTTAGTTAGCAATTTAAAGACCATTGGGATATAAACATGACAAAAAGATTTATAAATATCATTCTACTAAGCTGTTGACTTTAAAAACCTTGGTAAGTTTTATGTTTATGTTCAAAAAATGTTCTATCCCTACATTTTAAGAATCTAGTTGTTAGAGTCATTGTTATTTGTCTGTATGTGTTTTCTTCGTATTTTCTTCTCAATGTTTGAAAATGTTGCTTGAATCTGGTTTCATAGCACTATTACTTTATGTAAAATTAATATATGATATGCATTTGTCTCTTTTCAGAACCGCTAAAGTGGCTTCTGGCCAGGAAAAACATCTTCTCTTTGAGGTACAACCTGGATCTGATTCTTCTGCCTTTTGGAAAGTGGTTGTACGGGTTGTCTGTACCAAGGTGAGACTGATACAGACTTCCACTTCTGAGATTAAACTATTTTTGTAATTTGAACCACCTTTAATAGTATAAAATAACGTAGTGTATATAAATGTTAATAATTTGCTAGTCTTGTAAAACATAGTTTTCATACTGTTATTGCTTTTTAGCTCTTTGAATTTCACAAGTTGTCTAAGGTGTATAGCAGACAATTTTATAATCAAATTCCTTTTGCTTCACTATCTCTAATCATTACATCATACTTGCCTTCAATCTCTATTTTGGAGTTTTCAGCTGGCTGTGGAGTTCTATGATGGTACCCTGTTTAGTTTCCTGATGTCCTCAAAATATGTTATCTCAGGAGATCATTTCTTTATACAAATTATTAAAATCTATGGGGCTTTTTGTCCTTGAATAATTCCAGACTGCTATGCATTTTAAATAATACTTTTTTTTTCTGTTTGCTTTTTTTCCTAGTGGCAGGTGGGCAGATGTCACTTTGTAGTCAGTCTTCCTATAGCAACGTATACAAGAACACTTGAGTTTCATTCATCAAAAAAAATAGAAAACTTTTTGTGGCTTGAAGCCTGAAGCTCAAGGGCTAGGACGCCAGCTACATACACCAGAACTAGTAGGTTCAAATCCAGCCCAGGCCAACTACAATCAAAAACTAGCCGGGCACTATGGCAGGCACCTGTAGTCCCAGCTTCTTGGGAGGCTGAGGCAAGAGAATTGCTTAAGCCCAAGAGTTTGAGGTTGCTGTGGGCTGTGATGCTGTAGCACTCCACCAAGGGTGACATAGACTCTGTCTCAAAAAAAAAAAAAGGCTTTTTGTTTTGTAGTAATTTTTAGTTATGGAATGGATTTTTCACCATCAGTGCTCTATTCCTTAGTTCATCTTTACATTTTAGATAATTAAATATATCAACTGTGCTAAAAATACAATGATGGCTGTCACAGAGTATTAGAAAGCCTCATCCACTATGAGTGGATTAGAATAGACAGTTCTTAACCATTTTGATGCCACAAACCTTTCGATGATAATGAAGGTGTGAATTTTATTAGGCCTCCTCCTATCCTAATCCCTGATCTGAAACAAACAAAGCAACAGTAAAATCATCTGTATGCATATAAACCATAAATTAGGTATTTACAAATGTCCTGAAGTCCATTTCTGACCAACCCATTAAAAACTTCTAGGTTAGAGGATTTTCCCTTTGAGTCATGGACCCTGGGGGTTACCCAAATAATATGCTATGTTTCCTCAGTAGATTATCCACTTTACCTCTATTATATTTCACTTCTAGTTTATTCAAACATTTGAGCACAGGTATGCCAGGCACTAGGAATATATGATAAATAAGACAAATTACTACTCAAGTACAGTGTAATTATAGTTTTGGCCCCTCTCACTTTTGATCCAGATTACTGCAGATTCTTGATTAATTTCCATACTTCTAGGCTCTTCTACTCCAAATTCTAATTTATGCTACTGTGAGATTTGCCTTTCTAAAACACAGCTCTCATCAGATCACTACCCTGCTTAAAATTCCCTAACACTTTCTCCTTGCCTACAAAATAGCCCCAACTCCTTAATGTGGCATTCAAGGCCACCTCCAGTATGGCTCCAAACTCTTTCTGCTTTACTCTCAATTATCTCCTTTTGCATTCTACATTCTTACCAAACTTTACTAATTTAAGACTTAACTAATTTAAGACTATTTAATTGTTACTTTTCTACCTCAGTGCCTCTGCTTATTGAGTTCCCACAACTAGAATGTCCATTCCATCTATTATTTAAATTGCCATCAGCTACAAGTCACTAGAAACTCCTGTTAAGCCAGTTTAAACAAAAACAGTATTTATTCACTCATTTATCAAGAAATCCTAGCTCCATAGTCTAGCTCCAGGACTCATCAGTCAATATTAGGTCATATTTCCTTTGTACACTTTCCCTACACTGGCAGAGGGACTGTAATCTAAACCATTATTGGTTTAGATTAAACTAACAAGAATTAACTCCAAAGTCCCTGAGTCATTTCAGGGAGTGGTGGACACCAGAACAAAATAAAGTTCTGGGAACAATGAAAAGTAGGAATAGTATTTGGATAATCAGTGCAGCCATAGTTTCTACCACATCTTATTGTTTCTGTATGTCTCAACTTGATGTTTCTTTAAAGGTCCACCTCAAATACCATCTTATCCACAAAGTCTTCCTAAATAAACATTCTCTTGCCTCTTCTACATTCCAACGGCACTTTATTTATACTTCATAGTTAAATTCTACATTAAGAGTTAAATTACTGGGCGGCGCCTGTGGCTCAGTGGGTAGGGCGCCGGCCCCATATGCCGAGGGTGGCGGGTTCAGACCTAGCCCCGGCCAAACTGCAACAACAACAAAAAAAATAGCTGGGCATTGTGGCGGGCACCTGTAGTCCCAGCTGCTTGGGAGGCTGAGGCAAGAGAATCGCATAAGCCCAAGAGTTAGAGGTTGCTGTGAGCCGTGTAACGCCACGGCACTCTACCCGAGGGCGGTACAGTGAGACTCTGTCTCTACAAAAAAAAAAAACAAAAGAATTAAATTACTTATTTAGGTTCTTAGTTCCCCTTATAGATCATAAATCCTGGGAACAGTAACTGTGTCTAGATTCAACCTGTTCAATCTTATGTCCCTTACAGCCCATGGTAGAGTGCTTTGTATCTGGAAGGAACTCCGTATATGTTGAGTGAACAAATGTCTGTTGAAGTACTCTTGTTTTATTTATTTATTTATTTTATTTTATTTTTAGTACTCTCATTTTATTTTTTTTTTATTATTTTTTTTTTTTTGTAGAGACAGAGTCTCACTTTATTGCCCTCGGTAGAGTGCTGTGGCATCACACAGCTCACAGCAACCTCCAACTCCTGGGCTGAAGCAATTCTCTTGCCTCAGCCTCCCGAGTAGCTGGGACTAAGTACTCTCATTTTAAATGACTGGGATAGATTGAAAATTTCCTTTTTTATTGATACAGTATACCTAAATTACATTCACTCTTCATCTTTATTTCATCAAGTTCTTAGCTTACCTTGAAGAGGCCAATATAAATTGTAGAAAGCTATAGGAATAGGAATTTATCAAGTTTTGGTTCCCTTTAACTTCTCTTTGACAAATGTAGAATTAAGCTTTAATTTTGTTATTACTCAAATTCTTTTTTGCGTCAGTATCTCTAGCCATTACATCTGTATGTGATTAATTTAAACATTTTTCTTAAAATAAGATTCTAAATATTTAAGATGGCTGGGCACGGTGGCTCATACCTGTTATCCCAGCACTCTGGGAGGCTGAGGCAGGTGGATTGCTTGAGCTCACGGGTTCAAGACCAGCCTGAGCAAGAGTGAGAGCCTGTCTCTACTAAAAATAAGAAAACTGAGACAAGAGGATTGCTTGAGCCCAAGAGTTGGAAGTTGTTGTGAACTATGACGCCTTTTTATTATGTTTAATTCTCTACCTCACGTCCAGTTTCTTATTACAAAGAGCCCTGTGTATTTGCATCTCCACATACATCTTACCTTCCCAAAATTTAATCAACTTTTTTATTATTAGAGTTGGTTCCACAATTTTCACAGTATGGAATGTGACTCACTCTTGATTCTCAGTAATTTTCTTTCATTACTTTCTCAAATAGTAAATAATAAAGGTGTTACAACTATTATTTTCTTTCAGAATACTCAAATGTTACTGTAAAAATTTTTTAAATAACCTAACTACCTCACTTTGTCATTTCCCCAGTTCCATCAAGACATTTTATAATCTAACTTCAGTCACAATTTTAAGGCTATCTTTTTATCTCTCACTACATTCTTCATTTCTTTCTAAATATTTTGTGATTTTGATTGTTCATTTCCTTTGATGAGCATGGCTTGCTTCTCTTCCCACCGTCTTCCATCCCATCCCCTGTACTGACAAAAAGTTTTTCACATCTCTAATCTTTCTCTAATTATTTCAAGTTCTTTATCCAAGAACATTACACTCTCACCTTACTGACCTTGGTCATTTCAAAGGTTTTTTTTGTTTGTTTGTTTTTTTAAGAGACAGTCTCACTTATCGCCCTCAGTGGAGTGCTGTGGCGTCACAGCTCACAGCAACCTCCAACTCCTGGGTTTATGCGATTCTCTTGCCTCACCCTCCCGAGTAGCTGGGAGTACAGGAGCTCGCCACAACGCCAGGCTATTTATTTTGTTTTTGCCGTTTGGCTGGGGCTGGGTTCGAACCCGCCACCCTCAGTATATAGGGCCAGCGCCTTACCCTGTAAGCCACAGATGCTTCCTGGCCATGGTCATTTCAAAAAAAGAATATATGTCTCACTCTATGACTCTCCCAAGTCTTATGAAAACAATTGCCTATTCTTGCTCCAAGTATCTTCAAATGTTAGATCGTAAACTAGAGGGGGGAGAGATACAACTTCTCTAGGCCACTAGTTTGACTCCATATGAAATGTTCTTTTTTTTCCTAAAGCTCAACATGGACTTCTGGGGAAAATTCAACATTTGCTGTTAGGATTCACTTTATGGCAATTTTCTTGCTTTAGTTTAGAAATTTGGTTACAAAATAGAACTTCAAGATATTCAAGAAAACATTCGTTCCAGTTATAGTACAGTCACATGTGGTGGTTGTATTCAAATGCATCCTTTAATTAAGAGATTCTTTAAGAAATTAAAATGAAAAAAAAATTAAAGTGAAAAAATTGTCATATTGATCCTTAAAATTTATTTCTTTACTCTGGGAAAGTCATCTAATCCATCATCTCTAAACAGGATGATCCCTAATATCTTGTAGAGTTCTTTTGAGTATAAATGAGAGAAATTTAAGTACTTTGAACGCCACAGATGTTAGGGGACATGGTATATTTATTTATTCAGATTCTTGCTTCCTTAGGTAATTAGCAAACCTTGAAAACTTTTCTTTCCTTGGATAATTGACTAAATATTTGTTACCTCTTTTTATTTTGGAAAAAGTGATAAGAGACATGGTCAACCTTTATTTTTTTCATTTTCTTTGTGTTTTTAGATTAACAAAAGCAGTGGCATTGTGGAAGCATCACGGATCATGAATTTGTACCAGTTTATTCAACTTTATAAAGATATCACAAGTCAGGCAGCAGGAGTATTAGCACAGAGCTCCACTTCTGAAGAACATGATG
Organism: Nycticebus coucang; assembly: GCF_027406575.1. Classification (NCBI taxonomy): domain Eukaryota; kingdom Metazoa; phylum Chordata; class Mammalia; order Primates; family Lorisidae; genus Nycticebus; species Nycticebus coucang. The sequence goes on from NC_069793.1 coordinate 54,097,827, forward strand.
AAAACTCATCCTCTGTAACATCTTGTCAGGCTAGTTTTTGGATGGGAAGGTAAACAGTGCATAATTACCATGTTCATTGATTTTCCAAGATGCAAACTACTGAAATCTCATTAATATATTTAGCTAGTTCTCATCGTGACATCTTAAATCTGTTTGTTTCGATTGGTGTTATATACGTATCTGAGATCAGTTTGGGGGTTAGTCTGTGCTTCCTACATTGATCGTTATGGTGCCAAATGAAAACTAAAGTAAAGTGGTTCACATCAGTTAATGTTCTTTCAAACTAGTCTGCAATAATCCACTTTCTACTCTATTAACTTGCATTTAATGACAAAGGAAACAGTTAATACCCCCTTGTAGTAAACATTCTCAGTCAAAGCCTTTTAGGGAATTAGGTCCAAGAATATGGCAAAATCATCTCAACTCTTCTTAAAAATGTCTGATTAATTGGAACATTTAAATTTTAAATATTAGCTTCAGGACTTGGCAGTCCAATCAGGAATGAACTGAATGCATATACTGAGTTACCAGAAGGAAATGAAGTCAGCCAGAGTTTTCTCTGATGGTGCTTGTTTACTCAGGCCTAATATATTATTGTTCTATCAAAACTTTCTTTTCCTTCTCTATTATGCTTTTGGCATGTGAAAGTTCCCACCTGTTGCCATTTGACAATCATGACCATAATTTAAATTTATAAATGCCTCATTGGAAAAAGAACTTACGTGGCTCTAGACATGTTGGCATCCTGTCTTATCGTCTTATTGCAGAAATGTGTATTGATAGTGTCCTTTACTTTAAAGTCAAAAATGTGTTTAACAACAATTTATCTTTTATTGCTCTATGGACAGTTGCACTTTCCGATTCTTTTTTTTTTTTTTTTTGAGACAGGGTCTTGCTCTGTCACCCTGGTTGAGTGCAGTGGCATGATCATAGCTCACTGCAACTTTAGACTCCTAGGCTCAGGCAATCCTGTCTCAGCCTCCCAAGTGGCCAAGATTACAGGCATGCACCACCACACCTGGCTAATTTTTCTATTTTTTGTAGAGACAGGGTCTCATTTTCGCTGTAGCTAGTCTTGAGCGCCTGCCTGTCTAGTTCATTCTTAAACCAATTAGTTTTCAAGTGCTATGTTGTAGTTAAATTGTATTTTACATTTATCATTTCATAGTTATCCTTAATAGAATTATTTGGTTTCATAGATTTAGGATATATAAGTGTTACTGACATGCCAAATGAGTTTTAGAACATTGTAGGTTACCTTTAGGCTTATCTTTCAAAGATGGGTCTGATTTTTGCCCTTTTTTGTTCTTCCTCTTCAGAATGGTGATTTTTTTTTTAAGTATTTTAAAAGTTGATGATGGTGTTAACCAGTATGTTTAAGCTCTATGGTAGCAAATGAAAAAGAATACTTTTTTCATGTTTCTGTCATCTTAATGAAGAAGATAGAAGTGTGTTATCCCCTTTCATGTGCCCTGGAGACTAGAAACTCAATGCCTGATTGGTTTTTTAGGGCTGCTTCTTGTCTTTGTACGTTTGTTGGTTTATGGTGATACCCTGATAATCTAGTTCATAGAAGAAGACTTTCCAAGTTGAAGGGAATCATAAGGGGCATTTACATATTTCAGCTTTACATCTGATGCATAATTCTACTTAAGGGTTTACATTTATTGAATATTTAAAGGGTATTAAAATTGTGATAAGTGTTGTACATATATAAACTTATTACATCTTTACAAACCCATGGGAGTATAATTATTGGCCCATTTCAGATGAAGAAACTAAGGTTTAATCAAATTGTCATGATTAGAAATTGACCTAGGTGAGACCCACATTCAGGACTGTCTGGCAGTACAGCCACACTGTAACCTCTGCTCTGTTACTTTGTGGTACAGATAGATCTTGTGATACTCTGCTTCTCAAACTTTAATATTCAGCGATTTTGAGGAGGAATCTAAGATTCTGTTAAGCTCCCAGGTGGGGCAAGTGCAGCAGATCCTCAGATAACACTTGGAAGCGAGACTGGACTTTTGCTAAGTTGTACTCCAACTTGCAAGTACAAGTAACACTACAGTTCTGTGAGACTCACTGCCTCAGAGAAGCAAGCCTTTTCATACTCAGATGCCTCTAACCAGGGTAAAATTTTCCTTTTGCTTTATATTCCTCAGAGTAGCCAAAATCTGATTCTCTTGATGCAGCACAGCATAGACTCTGGAACCATTTTCCCTGTGTTCACTCCTAACTGCCTGATTTTTGGACAAATTATTAAACCTTTTCCTACGTTTCCTCATCTATTAAGAAGTTGATAACTATAGTATCTGCCTCCCAAGACTGTTGAGAGAGTTAAAAAATATAGCGTGCTGAGGAGGATTAAAGATGGTGGCCGAGTAACAGCTTCCCTGCAACTGGGAACAGCGAGTCTGAGGAGACAAGACTCCAGGCATCTCTGGCCGGTGGGATCTGCCTACAATCATCCCTTTGAGGATACAGAGAGCCAGCAAGGGACTTCTGGACCCCAAGAGGAGGACAAAAACAGTGGAAAACTGGCAAGTGGTTGCGTATGTTCCATCGACCTAATCACGCCAGCAACTGTAAGTACAAGCAGCAGTGAGACTGCAAACCGGAAAGGCCTTCCCTGTGAACTGTTTCGGTGTTCTTGGACTTGGCACTCATTTGAACTGCCTTGGGGAGAGCTTGAGCAGGAGTGTGGAGAACTTTGGGCATTGTCTGGGGCCCCAGACTGAGCCACTGAGCTGGGCGCAGGAAGCCATTATGAAAGAACTGCCTGCCCTGGCAAGCTCCGACCTCAGGGTCTCAGAGCAAGGATTGGGCAGGTCAAAGTAACCTACTGACTGAGCAGCCTAAAGCCGGGGACTGAGCTGCCTTACAGCCTTAATCCTTAGGGGCAGAGTGAGATGGTTTTGGCACACTGGAGCCTTGGGCTGTTGCCCTGGGTAGAGTGCCGTGACATCACAGCTCATAGCAACCTCAAACTCCTGGGCTTGGCGCCGCCCAGACCTCCATAAGAGCTGTGCAGCGACCCCCAACTGGTGACCCGCACCCACCGGGCCTCCACATTCCCTGACCAGGAACTGCAGGAGCCATGCAACCCTGCGTCCTCTGTGTCCTCCCCCCTTCTGTGTCCTCCCAGCTTCCACACTAGCCCGTTCATCTGGACAGGGACTCTGGTAGCTGCGTGCCCTTTGGAGCCCTCCCTGCCTCTGCACAGAGTTCTTCTCCTGACCAGAGACTGCTGGAGCCTTGGGCTCTCTGTGCCAAAGTCACTGGGTGCCTGGCACTCCCAGAACCGTGCGCACCACCCCCAGCCCTGTTGCTGGATCCGGGTGTGTCACAAACCGGAGCTGCTTCCACAACCAGAACTCCCTAGCTAGAGCAGCCCCAGAGGAACTACATAGGGACTCCCTAGAAAGATCCAACAACAATAGAGTGATCCCGCTGGGGTCTAATCTTGGAGAGACACCTCCCCAACTCTGAGGACAGCCAGAGGCAACGGTGAAAAACAATCGTGAGGCGAAATCAACAGAAAAACTCTGGCAATATGAATAATCAGAGTAGATCAACTCCCCCAAGGATCAATGGGACAGAAACAGCACAAGACCCCATGCACAAACAAATACCTGAGATGTCAGAAATTGAATTCAGGATCTGGATAGCAAATAAGATCGAATTAGAATTCCAAAAGTTATCTCAAAAATTCAATGGATTCAAAGACCAAATGACCAAAGATTTCAACACATTGAGACAAGAAGTTGCATCCCTCAAAGATCTGAGAAACACAGTAGAATCCCTCAGTAACAGAATGGAGCAAGCAGAAGAAAGAATTTCTGACATTGAAGACAAAGCTTTCGAACGCTGCCAAACCCTCAAAGAAGAAGAGAAATGGAGAGCAAAAACAGACCACTCTCTCAGAGAGCTCTCAGATAATTTGAAGAAAACTAATATTCGTCTTATAGGGATCCCCGAAAGTGATGAAGTGGCTTCACAAGGCACAGAGTCTCTTCTCCATGAGATTATGAAGGAGAACTTTCCAGACATGCCAAGAGATTCTGAAATCCAGATAGCAGACAATTTCAGAACTCCAGCACGACTCAACCCAAATAAGACATCCCCCAGACACATCATAATCAATTTCACTAAAGTTAATATGAAGGAGAAAATTCTGAAAGCTGCCAGACGAAAGAAAACCATTACCTACAAGGGGAAGAATATCAGAATAACTGCAGATCTCTCTGCTGAAACCTTTCAAGCTAGAAGAGGATGGTCATTGACTTTTAATCTCCTAAAACAAAATAACTTTCAACCCAGGATCCTGTACCCAGCTAAACTGAGTTTCATTTATGACGGAGAAATTAAATACTTCAACGACATTCACATGTTGAAGAAATTTGCCACAACTAAACCAGCTCTCCAGGACATTCTTAGACCTATCCTCCATAAAGACCAGCGTAAATCTCCACCACAAAAGTAAATCCACCCAAAAAATTTTTGATCAATTCCAACTTCCATAGTTGCAAAAGGATTAAAAATGTCCACCGGTCTCTTGAAAGGCTTATCAATACTCTCAATTAATGTGAATGGTTTAAATTGTCCTCTAAAGAGGCATAGGTTGGCAGACTGGATACAAAAACTCAAGCCAGATATCTGCTGCATCCAAGAATTGCATCTTACATTAAAAGACAGATATAGACTCAAGGTGAAAGGATGGTCATCTATATTCCAGGCAAATGGAAAGCAGAAAAAAGCAGGCATTGCAATCCTGTTCGCAGATGCAATAGGCTTTAAACCAACCAAAATAATTAAGGATAAGGATGGACACTTCATATTTGTTAAAGGTAATACTCAATATGATGAGATCTCAATTATTAATATTTATGCACCCAACCACAACGCACCTCAATTTATAAGAGAAACTCTAACAGACATGAGCAACTTGATTTCCTCCACTTCCATAGTAGTTGGAGATTTTAACACCCCCCCTTAGCAGTCCTGGATAGATCCTCCAAAAAGAAGCTAAGCAAAGAAATTTTAGATTTAAACTCAACCATTCAACATCTGGACTTAACAGACATCTACAGAACATTTCATCCCAAAAAAACTGAATACACATTCTTCTCATCAGCCCATGGAACATACTCCAAAATCAACCACATCCTAGGCCACAAATCTAACCTCAGCAAATTTAAAAAAATAGAAATTCTTCCTTGCATCTTCTCAGACCATCATGGAATAAAAGTTGAACCAAATAACAGGAACCTGCATACCCATACAAAAACATGGAAGCTAAACAACCTTATGCTGAAGGATACATGGGTTATAGATGAGATTAAGAAGGAAATCACCATATTTCTGGAACAAAACAATAATCAAGACACGAATTACCAGAACCTCTGGGATACTGCAAAGGCAGTCCTAAGAGGGAAATTTATAGCACTGCAAGCCTTCCTCAAGAAAACGGAAAGAGAGGAAGTCAATAACTTAATGGAACATCTCAAGCAACTAGAGAAAGAAGAACACTTCAACCCCAAATGCAGCAGAAGAAAAGAAATAACCAAAATCAGAGCAGAATTAAATGAAATTGAAAACAAAAGAACAATACAACAGGTCAATAAATCCCAAAGCTGGTTTTTTGAAAAGATCAATAAAATAGATAAACCTTTGGCCAACCTAACCAGGAAAAAAAGAATAAAATCTCTTAATTTCATCAATCAGAAATGGTAATGATGAAATAACAACAGACCCCTCAGAAATTCAAAAAATCCTTAACGAATACTACAAGAAACTCTACTCTCACAAATATGAAAATCTGAAAGAAATCGACCAATACCTGGAAGCACACCACCTACCAAGACTTAGCCAGACCAAAGTGGAAATGTTGAACAGGCCTATATCAAGTTCTGAAATAGCATCAACTATACAAAATCTCCCTAAAAAGAAAAGCCCAGGACCAGATGGCTTTACATCAGAATTCTACCAAACATTTAAAGAAGAACTAGTACCTATACTACTAAACCTCTTCCAAAATATAGAAAAAGAAGGAATATTACCCAACACATTCTACGAAGCAAACATCACCTTGATCCCCAAACCAGGGAAAGACCCAACAAGAAAAGAAAATTATAGACCAATATCACTAATGAATATAGATGCTAAAATACTCAATAAGATCCTAACAAACAGAATCCAACAGCATATCAAAAAAATTATACACCATGACCAAGTCGGATTTATCCCAGGGTCTCAAGGCTGGTTCAATATACGTAAATCTATAAATGTAATTCAACACATAAATAAACTTAAAAATAAAGACCATATGATTCTTTCGATTGATGCAGAAAAAGCTTTTGATAATATCCAGCATCGCTTCATGATCAGAGCACTTAAGAAAATTGGTATAGAAGGGACATTTCTTTTTTTTTTTTTTTTTTTTTTTTTTTTTTTGGTTTTTTGGCCGGGGTAGGTTTGAACCCACCACCTCCGGCATATCGGACCGGTGCCCTACTCCTTGAGCCACAGGCGCCGCCCAGAAGGGACATTTCTTAAACTAATAGAGGCCATCTACAGCAAACCCACAGCCAATATCGTATTGAATGGAGTTAAATTGAAATCATTTCCACTCAGATCAGGAACCAGGCAAGGTTGCCCATTGTCTCCATTGCTCTTTAACATTGTAATGGAAGTTTTAGCCATTGCAATTAGGGAAGAAAAGGCGATCAAGGGTATCCACATAGGGTCAGAAGAGATCAAACTTTCACTCTTCGCAGATGATATGATCGTATATCTGGAAAACACTAGGGATTCTACTACAAAACTTTTAGAAGTGATCAAGGAATATAGCAAAGTCTCAGGCTACAAAATCAACACCCATAAATCTGTAGCCTTTATATATACCAACAATAACCAAGCCGACCAAAGAGTCAAGGACTCTATTCCTTTCACAGTAGTGCCAAAGAAGATGAAATATATGGGAGTATACCTAACAAAGGACGCGAAAGATCTCTACAAAGAGAACTATGAAACTCTAAGAAAAGAAATAGCCGAGGATGTTAACAGATGGAAAAACATACCATGCTCATGGCTGGGAAGAATCAACATTGTTAAAATGTCCATACTGCCCAAAGCAATATATGACTTTAATGCAATTCCTATTAAAACTCCATTGTCATACTTTAAAGATCTTGAAAAAATAATACTTCGTTTTATATGGAATCAGAAAAAACCTCGAATAGCCAAAACATTACTGAGCAATAAAAACAAAGCAGGAGGAATCACGCTACCAGACCTGAGACTGTACTATAAATCCATAGTGATCAAAACAGCATGGTACTGGCACAAAAGCAGAGAAGTAGATGTCTGGAACAGAATAGAGAACCAAGAGACGAATCCAGCTACTTACCGTTATTTGATCTTTGACAAGCCAATTAAAAACATTCAGTGGGGAAAAGATTCCCTATTTAACAAATGGTGCTGGGTAAACTGGCTGGCAACCTGTAGAAGATTGAAACTGGACTCACACCTTTCACCATTAACTAAGATAGACTCTCACTGGATAAAAGATTTAAACTTAAGACATGAAACTATAAAAATACTTGAAGAAAGTGCAGGGAAAACTCTTCAAGGAATCGTCCTGGGTGAATATTTTATGAGGAGGACTCCCCAGGCAATTGAAGCAGTACCAAAAATACACTACTGGAACCTGATCAAACTAAAAAGCTTCTGCACAGCCAAGAACATAGTAAGTAAAGCAAACAGACAGCCCTCAGAATGGGAGAAAATATTTGCAGGTTATACCTCCAATAAAGGTCTAATAACCAAAATCCACAGAGAACTCAAACGTATTAACAAGGAAACAACACATGATCCCATCTCAGGGTGGGCAGGAGACTTGAAGAGAAACTTCTCTAAAGAAGACCGATGCAAGATCTACAAACACATGAAAAAAAGCTCATCATCCTTAATCATCAGAGAAATACAAATCAAAACTACTGTGAGATATCACCTAACCCCAGTAAGAGTAGCCCACATAACAAAATCCCAAAACCAGAAATTTTGGCATGGATGTGGAGGAAAGGGCACACTTCTGCACTGCTGGTGGGAATGCGCACTAATACGTTCCTTCTGGAAGGATGTTTGGAGAACACTTAGAGACCTAAAAATAGACCTGCCATTCGATCCTATAATTCCTTTACTAGGTTTATACCCAGAAGACCAAAAGTCACAATATAACAAAGACGTCTGTACCAGAATGTTTATTGCAGCCCAATTCATAATTGCTAAGTCATGGAAGAAGCCCAAGTGCCCATCGACCCACGAATGGACTAGCAAATTGTGGTACATGTATACCATGGAATACTATGCAGCCTTAAAGAAAGATGGAGACTTTACCTCTTTCATGTTTACATGGATGGAGCTGGAACATATTCTTCTTAGCAAAGTATCTCAGGATTGGAAGAAAAAGTATCCAATGTACTCAGCCCTACTATGAAGCTAAATTATAGCTTTCACATGAAGACTATAACCCAACTATAGCACAAGACTATGGGGAAAGGGCCAAGGAAGGGGAAGGGAGGGGGGAGGTTTTGGTGGAGGGAGGGTAATGGGTGGGGCCACATCTTTGGTGCATCTTAGAATGGGTACAGGCGATTGCACTAATGTACACAGCTATGACTTAACAATAAAAAAAATGTAATTAAAAATATATATATAGCGTGCTTAGAACAGTACCTGGCTCATAATAGTGTTTCTCTAAGAGTTAGAGTTATTTTAATTATTTTTTTTATTTTTTTTATTTTTTTGCAGTTTTTGGCCGAGGCTGGGTTTGAACCCGCCACTTCAGGTATATGGGGCTGGTCCCCTACTCCTTTGAGCCACAGGCACCACCCCTTAATAATTATTATTATTATTATTGAATTGTTACTGTATTCTACTTACTGTTCTCAGTAGCTGTGCCCTCTGGAATTCCAGCAAACAAGTCTCTTCTATCTTCCAACCTTTCAAATATTTGAAAACAGTGATCACATTCGCACTGAGCTTTCTGTTCTCAGGGATAAGCTTCCCCAGTTCCTTCGGCCTCTGTTTATATGGATCTTTTCTACGTACTGGAGGTTCTCCTGGTTGATTCTTTATCTGCCAGTATGCCTTTCAGAGTATGAGGCATAGAATTAAATACTGCAATCTACAAGTGATCTAACAGGAACAAATAGAGCAAGACACTCCCTTCGGTTCACCATGCTGCTAGGAAAGTAGCAAAAAATCAAGTGGACATTATACAGGTTCCACTGGCTATTTTCTGTTTCTCTTATTCTTCTATCTCTGTCCACAATGCTGTTCTTTGTAGCCCTACACGCCTCACTTTTAAAGTCTAACCTGCAGAACATTCTGTCACTCTATGGATTCAGTTATATTCTGTGTTATTGACATCTGGAGGAAGATTATAAACTCCTCAAAACCAGAAATCCTGATTAATCTGGATTCACACCTAAAAAACACTTAAATATTGAACTGAATGTATTTGTTTATGTAAAATTCAGATACATTAGATCAGTGGTTCTCAATCTTCCTAATGCCGCGACCTTTTAATACAGTTCCTATGTTGTGGTGACCCCCAACCATAAAATTAAAGCAACGAAAATAATTTTATGGTTGGGGGGTCACCACAACATGAGGAACTGTATTAAAGGGTTGCGGCATTAGGAAGGTGGAAAACCACTGCCTTAGATCCTTATTCATCTAAGTTTTCCTTCTGTTTCTTCATTTCAGTTCAGTGACTGTCCTCTTTTCCCCATCACTAAAGCATTTAATCAATTACCACATCCTAATGATTTGTCTTTTAAAGTGCTCCTTAGTCTAGGCCCTAATTATCTCCTAGATAAATTGCTGAAATAAGGTCCTAACTGGTTTTCTTCTCTCTAAACTGTCCCTCATACTGCACTCCCAATTAATCTTGCTGAAGTACTGTTTCAGTGGGAGTCCACTTTCCCTTGCTGATTCTAGCTTGTCAGAACACATTCAAACTTAGTATTTTGACAGTTAAGGATCAGATTATCTCTACTATATTTAATCGTTTCTCTCAGTTTTCCCCCTGAGCATCATACCAGCCCCCTTGTTACACGTACACACATTTTTATTTTCTACCTTCATGATTTTGTTTGTGTGCCTAGAATGTCCTCTCTCAAATCCCATTATTTTTCTGTCTCATCTTTTCAACAAGTTTGAACTATATTCATCTCTGCCTTCTTTACTTAGCATTTACCACATGTAATATACATTTAGTATGTTCAAATCAACGAGTTTTTAAGTATTATCTCACTGTGGTATACTGTGTTGTGCTGTAAGCACAGCAGGGGATGAAACACATTAGAGATAGCTCTCGCCCTTAAGAAGCTTATCGTGGATATACTTTGAAACATTCTGTTTTTGTATGATTGCAGAAGGCATACATGTTTGATGAAGAAACCTTAAAAATTACAGAATGACATAGGATAAAAGAAATTAGAATCACTTCAAAAAACATTTATTGCAAATCTTAGAAAACACTCTATACTTTAAGAGCTTATAGTTTATGGAGAGACAAACCAATCAGTAGTCAATTAATATGCAATATTTTAAGTAAGTCCTTTAATTGAATCAAATGTTGATTTTGAGAGCAGAGAGAAGATGGTAATTTGAGTTAATAGAGTTAGAGTTGTCTAAACTCACAAGGGCAATTTGAGGAAAGGAAAACACCATGTACAAAGGCATGTGGCTTATTAACAGGCATTCTGAATTGTGGCTGGAGCAGAAGGTTGACATGTTTTTTCTTCCCAAAAGGATGAAAGGGCTCTTACAGAACAGAAACCGCTTCCTATCCCTTTGTGTTTCTCATAGCTCCTGATACTGAAGTCTAAGCTGTTCTTTCATGGATGTGCTCATAGTGCATCAGCCACATAAGGCCTTGATGTCAGGGTTCATATTTTAGAGAGCTTTATATCCTGCATGATGAATAAATTACACAGTCATGCATTACATAATGACATTTTGGTCAACAGACTTTGTAGATGGGCCCATAAGACCCATTACTATAATGGGGCTGAAAAATTCTTATTGCCTAGTGATGCCATGGCTGTCCTGAGGTTGTAACACTAAACATATTACTCATGTATTTGTGGTGTAGTGTAAACAGAGCCACTGTGGCACTAGTTGTATAAAAGTATAGATCATACAGTGATATACTGTAACAATACTTGATCATAAATGAGGCACCAGCTACATACACCTGAGCTGGCGGGTTCAAATCCAGCCCAGGCCCGCCAAACAACAATGACAGCTGCAACCAAAAAATAGCCAGGCATTGTGGCGGGTGCCTATAGTCCCAGCTACTGGGGAGGCGAAGGCAGGAGACTTGCTTGAGCCCAGGAGTTGGAGGTTGCTGTGAGTTGTGAGGCCACAACACTCTACCCAGGGTGACAGCTTGAGAATCTGTCTAAAAAAAAAAATGACTGTGTTACTGGTTTATATACCATACTATATTTTCTATCATTATTTTGGACTAGAGTATACTCCTTATACTTAAAAAAAAAATTTTTAACCATAAGTCCTTCAGAAAGTATTCTAGAAGGAGGCATTGCTATCATAGGAGATGACAGCTACATGCATATTATTGCTCCTGAAGACCTTCCAGTGTTCAAGGTAGATAAGACATGGAGGAGGAAAGCAGTTGATATTGATGATTCTGACCCTGTGTAGACCTAGACTAATGTGTGTGTTTATGTTTTAGTTTTTAACAAAGAAGTTTAGAAAGTAAAAACATTAAAAATTTTAAAAACAAAAAAAATTGTAGAATAAAGATATAAAGAAAAAATAGGTAGAGCTCTGCAATGTTTATGTTTTAAGTTTTGTTATTACAAAAGCATCAAAAAGTAAAAAATTAAAGTTTATAAAGTAATAAAGTTATAGTAAGCTAAGGTTAATTTGTCATTGAAGAAAGAAAAAATTTTTATAAATTTAGTGTAGCCTAAGTGTACCATGTTTATAAAGTCTACAGTACTGTACAGAAATGCCCTAGGCCTTCATGTTCCCTCACACTCACTCACTGACTCTCCTAGAGCACCTTCCAGTCCTGCAAGCTCCATTCACTATAGGTGCTCTATACAGATGTACTATTTTTTTATCTTTCATATTCTATTTCAACTGTACCTTTTCTATGGTTAGATATGTTTAAAAACATAAATACATACCAGTGTGCTTCAGTCACCTATAGTATTCAATACAGTAACATGCTGTACAGGTTTGTAGCCTAGGAGCAATAGGCTATACCATAGACTCTAGCGTGTAGTCGGCAAGACCACCTAGGTTTGTGTAAGTACACTCTATGATGTTTGCCGAGTGACTAAATCACCTGACACATTTCTCAGACCACATCCCCATCATGAAGTGACACATGACTATAGTGTTAAATTCATTTATCTAAATTCAATATGATTAAAATCAGCTAAGTTATATTCAGAAAGACCTGAATATTTCTAGCTTTTTACACATATTTCTTTAACTATCACAGTCTTTTTTTATGAAGTTTACTCCTCTTAGTACCTCTTCCCCTTGTTATCCCCAAAAGATATTAATTTTACGCTGATTTTGCATGAATTACATTGTACTTTATACTTAGACATGTAGATGTTTGATGCTTTTTAAGGTCGGGCTCGGTGGCTCACTCCTATAATCCTAGCGCTCTAGAAGGCCAAAGCAGGTGTATTGCCCTGAGCTTACAGGTTGGAGACCAGCCTAAGCAAGAACAAGACCCTGTCTCTAAAAAATAGCCACATACTGTGGTAGGCACCTGTAGTCCCAGCTACTCAGGAGCTTGAGTCAAGACAATCAGTTGAGTCTAAGAGTTGGAGGTTGCTGTGAGCTGTGACGCTATGGCACTCTACCGAAGGTGACAAAATGAGACTCTGTCTCCAAAAAAAATGCTTTTTAAGGTAGTGAAAACAAAGTATGAAGCATAATGACACAGAACATCATTGTTTCAGCTCAGTTTTCACATTGCAGGGTGAAGCAGCTGACCGATGAAGAGGAGTGTTGTATCTGTATGGATGGGCGAGCTGACCTCATCCTGCCTTGTGCTCACAGCTTTTGTCAGAAGTGTATTGATAAATGGTAAGTTAGCTACTGCACTCGTGGGATTGGCAAAGGTCAGATGGGGTAGTATACATGAATAAACTTTAAAAGGTACGAAAATACCGTTGTTAAGTATGAGAGATTTTTTTTTAGTATTTTGAATTTTATGGCATGCCTCCTGCTGGTTAAACATGCCTTTATACCTGAAGTTTATAAAATGTGAGAATGTAGCTTAGTTTTGACATTTTACTTTTGCTGTAAGGAGATCTGTGCCCGACTTGAGTGTAGAATCAACATTTCCTTTTCTCCTCTTTTCTACATTTATTCTTATAAATTCTTGAATATTAGAAATAGAAGGAACTTTAGAGATGAGCTAGCAAAGCTCATTATTTTATAAAACAAGAAACGAGCACTTAGGAGAATTTAGAAAAGACATGAATAAACTAGATATGTTTAAAGTGTATTTTGATATGTTTTGACATATGGACATATACATAAAAGCAATCATCACAATCTAAATATTGAACATCTCTATCGCTCCCCAAAATTAATTGTGCCTAATCGTAAAGCCTCCTTCTCAGACCTTTTCCCTAGTCCTTAGTCAACCACTAATCTGCTGTTTCTATAAAATTGGGATTTTCTAGAATTTTTATAAATGGAATCATATAGTGTATGCTCCTCTTTTTCTAATTCAATCTATCTTGAGAGAAATTCACATTGTAGTGTACATCAATAGTTCATTTCTTTTTATTGCTGAGTAGTATCTATTATAATGTGGATATTATAGCTTGTTTATCCACTCACCTGTTGATGGACATTAGATTGTTTCCAATTTGGGGCTATTACAAATAAAGCTACAAAATACACTTGTGGACAAGTCTTTCTATGGACATATTTTGGGTTTTTTCTTAGGTAAATACCTAGAAGCAGAATTACTAGATCATATGTCAGCTGTTATGTTTAACTTTTTAAGAAACTGCTATTTTCCAAAGCAGTTGTACCATTTTACACTACCACTAACTCTGAGAGTTCCAGTTACTCCACATCTTTGCCAATAATTGATATGGCCAGACTTTTAAATGTTAGCCATTCTAATCGGTGTGTAGTGATATTTCATTGTATTTTTAATTTGTATCTCCCTACCAACTGAAAATTTTGAGCATCTTTTCATATATTGATTTACCATCTATAAATCAGTGGAAAGTAGCCATTCAAATCTTTACTCATTTTTTTTTTTTTGGGTTTTTATCCAAAATGAGTTTTGAGAGTTCTTATATATTCTGTCCTTTATAAAGGACACACATATATATGTCCTTTATCTGTTAAATGATTTGCAAATATTTTCTCCCCCTCTGTGGGTTATCTTTTCATTCTCTTAAGAATGTCTTTTGAAAACTAAAAGTTTTGATTTTGAGATGAAAAAAGAGACATTACTTTATAAGGTCCAATTTATCAATCTGTTTTATGGATAGTGATTTTAGTGTGGTCCTATTTAAGAAATCTTTTCCTAACCCAGGGTCACAAAGGTTTTTTCCTGTCTTTTCTTCAAAGCTTCATAGGTTTTTTTTGTTTGTTTGTTTTACATTTATTTAGATCTATAAATCTTTTGCGTTAATTTGTTATATAGTGTGAGGTATGGAACAAATTTCCTTTTTCTTTTCTTTTTTCTTTTTTTTTTTTTTTTGCTTATAGCTATTCAAGTTCTTCAGCACAATTTGTCAAAAGGCTATCTTTTCATCACTAAATTGCCTCTGCACCTTTGATAAAAATGAGTTGTTCAAATGTTGGTCTAATTCTGGATTCTTCTGCCCTTGATCTGTTCTTTTCACACTTATACCTTGATTAGGGTAGCTTTATGATAAGTATTAAAATCAGGAAGTGTTACTTTCTCAACTTCATTTTTTTTCAAAGTCTTTTGGGTTGTTCTAGGTCTTTTGCATTTCTTTTTTTCTTTTTTTTTTTTTTGTTTGTTTGTTTGAGACAGTCTCTAGCTGTTGCCCTCAGTAGAGTGCTGTGGCATCATAGCTCATAGCAACCTCCAACTCTTGGGCTCAAGTGATCCTCTTGCCTCTGTTTTTCTATTTTTAGTAGAAATGGGGGTCTCGCCTTTGCTCAGGCTGGTCTCGAACTCATGAACTCAAGCAATCCACCTGCCTCGGCCTCCCAGAGTGCTAGAATTACAGGCATGAGCCACTGTGCCGTGTTGGTCTTTTGCATTTCAATATGAATTTTAGAATCAGGTTATCAATTGCTACTATACCCTACAGATATTTCATTGGGCTTGGGGTTGGGTTGAATAGATATATCAATATGGGGAGAAGTGATTTCTTAACAATATTGAATCT